>NC_134145.1:26387000-26701500 GCF_033958435.1 Carettochelys insculpta | reverse complement strand
AAATATTGAATTCACATCTTGATTGTACAGGCTGAGTTACTGAATCTTGACCTTATAAACTATTTGTCATCAGAGCAGAGTGAATCCTTGCAAAGGTTATAAAAGGGGAAACAGGTATTGGACTTCACAGTCGCTTGCTGGATGAATTCAGTAACAGTGAAAGCTGCATTTGATCAGCTTCACTGTCATCAGTGGAAGTCATTGTAGCCATTGCTAACTAATAAATTGTTTAAGGGGACATAATGGCTAGCTTGTCTAGTCAAAATGGCATAGACACGACCTTTGAAAACAGCATTCTATTAACTCACAAGTAAATTGACTCTTTAGGACAAAGAAAATTGTTCTTTAATTTTTTAAATGGGATGTATTCCAAATCAATTAAGGAGCTAAGACAAATTTCCTGGTGTATTTGTGGTATCTAAAGGTTCTTTTGAGTTACTGATGAAAAAAGATAGCTGCAGTGTAACAGTCAATGGACCAATGAATCAGGTAAAGGAACCAGAAAGGAGATTTATGTAATCTTAATATGAATAAATTGGCTCCCAAAGGGCCATTAAATAAGACATGTTTGCCTTCTTCCTGAGCCTCCCAGTGGTTTTTAATAATGAACACTTATATTTAAAGGCTTCTGATGTTTCTATATTCCTTTGAGTTGCCAGAAAATATTCACACCTTTTTATTGTTAGTGTGTTTTCATTAAGGACACTTCCTACTGTCTATTTTGGTGTTCACAGAAGATCAAACAATAGATATGAATATAAGAGATCCCCTCCTAATGCATAATAAAACTAAGCACATTTCTCTTTTGGTTTATTGAATTAGTCCAGCCTTTCTGCCTGGATCGATTGACTTGTATTGTGATTTATCCACTTACATTGTGGCCCAATAAATCAAACACAGAGGTTCAGAGTTTTAATATCTGAGTTTCATGTACTTTTGCCAGGGTGCAGAGGACCTATGTAAAGACCAGTGGGCCTGCAGTTAACTCCCTGCTCAGATCTTCTGGTAGCATAAACGATGTGGTGATGGACAAAGGATATTTGACAGATGGATTAGAAGGAAAGGCAGTGTTACCTACCAGCTCTGCATTCTTGGGGAACTGAGCATGCCACCTGTCAGCCCTGTGCTCCTGGGAAGTCAGGGAATGATACTCATGAAAGCCAACCCCTCGCCCCACCTGAGGCCTCTGTTTGAGCCAAAAGACAGAACACTGAAACTGGCAGGGGTACATACACTTAAATCCCACCAACAAAGGTGATGGGATTAAGGAAAGACCCCTAGCCTCATGTGCACTGAAGACAAACACAAAGACATCTCCATTAGCATACAGAATGGAGAACAACTTCTCCAAAGCAGGAAGTGCATTGAACTATGGGATACTAAAAGCAGAAAAGCACTGCCTGATGGGATATCTCTGCTCCAGATGCTAATGAATCCAGGCCTGCTCACACCCAAAGTAGTCATTATCAGACCAGTTCTAGTAATAGATCCTATTGATATCCAAAATACTGAAACTGCCTCATTGCTTTTTGAGCTCTTTCAAGGAACGTCACCCATAGCCAGGCATGATCTTTATCTGTTGTCTCACTGCTGTTTACCTATAATCAAATCCAGTGTTCTTCTTGTACTATTGTCCTATCGCTATGAAAACACCTACGCTTGCTCAATAAATTGTTCTGATGCCTTGACACAAACTCTACATCAGTTCCATCGAGACTTCATCTCCTGCCTGATCATGCTGGGGGCTCTGCTTGTCTATCCCTGCCCTCTGGTCCCCTGGCTACCATCACCATCTGGGTACCCCGATCAGGGCAAGCTCCATGGAATGGTGAGCTCTCTTTCTCCAGGCAAAGCCTTCTAACCCTGACTTATGTAATCAGTTTGATGGCTTGCTAACCCTGACAACTGTAATCAGTTCAATGGTTTGCTTACCCTGACAACTGTAATCAGTTTCAATTTAGATTAAATATTATAACTGCTAAATATATATTCACTACCCAGAAATAAATAACTTTAATTGTTAAATTGGTTGGTTCTCTCTCACTTTCTCTTTCTGTCTTACTCCCTCTTCCTCAGGATTGTTGTTCTGGCTTCCCCATTCACTCTGTAACAATGTTTATTGTACCTATGCTAAAGATTCCTGTTGTGCCTGAAAATCCTGCGGGGTTTGCCCATCAAGGGGGTTGCTAGTAGAATGATTGTGCTGTGAAAGTGGGGGTTGGTGAGGTGTTCAGTGGTTAGCATCTCAGAAGAAGAGAAGGAAAGAGTGCCTCACTTTCTGGCGGTTAGTTTCTCTTCCCCCATTGAAAACCATTAGTCCCCTGGGGAAGAGCACCTAGAGAAATGTGAACAGCAGCCAAGAGGATTGGCGAAGGTGCTCAGGCTAAAATAATCTATGAACCTTTCCCTGTTCTGACTGTGCCATGCTAAGAGGAACCTCACTGGGTCCCTGAGGAAAGAGCACCTGTAAATTTTCTGGCATTCAGTAGGGCTGGGCACCTGCGTTCCCTCCTCAAGGAATATTCTGCCCTCTGGGATTCCCCACTTTTCCTAATTTCCTTTTGAAAATTGACTGCTTAGCTTCAAAGGGAGGGGAATGAGGGTAATGCAGTCTGGGGCTGCTGGTGTTGCCTCAGATGCCGGCAGAGCCTGGGACCGCCAGCAGATCCCCATGTGCTAGCATAACCTGTAACTGTTGGCATTGCCTCTCAAACCGGCAGAGCCCCACATGCCTGCAGAGCTCCATGCCCTGGCATTGCCTCACATGCCAGCAGAGCCCTGTATACCTGTGGAGTTCTCTCACTGCTGGGGCTGCTTGAGTTCCCCAAAACCATCAACACACCAGCTTCCCAGGGCTGGAGCTCCTAGCAGGGCTCTGCCTCCAGCCAGCTCCAAGACGTGGGGCTGGCAGGGTCTCCTGCTCCCCTGCTGGGGATCCCACAGCTACTTCTCTAGCTGCCTCTCTATCAAGCATCATTTTTGATTATCTGACCACCTCCCCATCCTGGGGTTGTTGGATATGAAAGGGTTTACTGTATAGGCCAAACCGTAGTTTTCTAGGTACCTAACTTTTGCTTAATGGTGACAATGCCTGAGTCCCTTTGTAGTAAGTAGAGGGAAAACAACTTGTGAAGTGGCAGAACTCCACACCGCTCCTGGACTGAAGGGTGAGCTGGACTTGGTTTATTTACTTTTCCCTTGCAAGTCCCTGGAAACTTGTGCGGACTCTTGTGGTACTATTTGAGAATGCTAAATCTCACACATAAAATCCTGGCAAGACATTTTTCTGAGAGAAAGGCCCTGCATGCTCCTGTTATATTAGGTAGCTGATATGGGAAAAATGCACTGTATCCATCAGGCACTAATCATTCTCTTGCTACTGAACCAGTGGCAGGTGTTTTTAGCCTGAACATCTGCACTGGGATCCCCTTTTCTAATTACTCCATCAACATTATAAGTTAGCCATAAAAGGACATTCAACTATTTTGTTTCTGAAATGGATTAAACTTGGCCAACATTTTCATTAAAAAGGCATTCATCTGGAGGCTTCCCAAGCAGTCACCTGAGAAAAGTAGTTCTCACTTTTCTAGCTAGTCAGGCAGGCTGCAAAGGGTGGTCCAAAAGAGCAAGGAGAGTTAAATAATCAGGCAATCAGCAAGGAAAAAGACCTAGGACCTGAGGGAGCTATGCCACTTAAACAGAAGCTGAGAATTTGGCTTTCAGAGCATGTGTGCATTTCAGGAAGGGGAACCTACTGCCAGAGGGAGGCAGTGGAGGCCATAGAGAGGGCCATAAGAGTGGGGACACAAAGAGAAAGAATGGAACTATACTAGAGAAAGTGAATATATCTGTTTTCTAAAAGGAGGCATACACACAAACCCACATGCTATGTGCAGTGACTCTACCACTACATGTTTAAGCATAATTTCATTATAAACCAAAGGAGGGCAGAATTTTACATACAGCTCAGCACAGGGTTTACAGCAATAAGCAGTAAACATTATGTATGAATAGTCATCGGCTGTGTCTAGACTACCCCCAACTTCGAAGGGGGCATGGTAACTAGGGCAATGGGAGATTACTGATGAAGTGCTGTGCTGCATGTGCAGCACTTCATTAGGCTAAATCTCCCCTGTGGCAACTTCAAAGTGTGAAACTTTGAAGTGCCAGCTTGCGTGTAGCCGTGGGTACTCTGAGGCGCCTGTGCTACTTCAAAGTCCCTGATCTGCAGCGACACACAAGCCGGCACTTCAAAGTTTCACACTTTGAAGTTGCCCTGAGGGAGATTTAGCCTAATGAGGTGTGGCATATGCACTGCAGCACTTCATTAGTAATCTCCCAACACCCTCATTACCATGCCCCCTTCGAAGCTGAGGGCTAGTCTAGACACAGCCATCATGTTCCAGATGCAGGCTGAGCAGAGCTCATCTAGCATCACTCAGGTCCCGAGAGTGCCAGATGAGAGAATTTGCCAGACCATGGGAGGTCAATGTTGTCTAGCACATTACTAACACTTCCACTGCTTACTGGGCTCTTAGAAGACCTTTAGGGGTAAATTACAGCTAAGTAACAGCACAGAACACTGAGACAGGCCTCACAGCTGCGAACAAACTTTATGGGACCATGGGAAACTTGGCCACTCATGATAAGTGGCTGTCCAGGTCATTAAAATGATGCCAGATTACAGATGTTGCCAGATGAGAGTTGTGGATTAGACAGGTTCAACCTGTACTCCATTTACTTTTGATAGCCATTTGGTCACCTTTTCAGTTATAGGCTGCAATGTCACTGTCCAAAATTAAATGGAAAATGCCCATTGAATGAATGACTCAAATTATTTGAAAAACTAGCTCTTCTTAGTGGGAGTTTGCCATGAGTGCTTTTTATATTGTGTTAGACATTCTATGTAAATTAATAAGCTTTTTATACATGAAAACGTAATATACAAGATACTTAGGTTACAAAGCACCCATGGCCCAGGCTTTGGTTGTATCACATGCCGTAAGCATTCCTATTTTGACTGATTTTGCATCACTGGTGTTTTAATGTTAATGAAAAAATCCTTTAGGCTGAACGTTCTGGTTTTTATTTTAGCAATGGAAATATCAGAAATGAAATAGCATGTAGTCCCCACATGCTGAATAACATGAGCAGGGCATAACAGGGAATGGTATTTTTTCCCATGACTGAATAGCAGCCCCTACATTTTTTGATAGAGGGAATATATTTTGGGTCTTTTAATACAGATAGAAAAAATGTTCCCCAGCCCTGGAAATTCTATTACATGAAGAACCACTGTGAAGTTAGAAAGGCCCTTCTGGCCTGTTTTGAAAAGATGTGATAAATGACACACCAGTGTATTTCTTGAGCTGTTTTGTTGTTTAAATTCTTCAGTATTTAGCAATCTTGTTTTCAAGCAATATATACTTTTTATTTTGCAGGGGACAGCTTTTTATTTAGGATGCAAGGTTTAAAAGAAACAAAGAGAGGTTTAAAAGAGCTTTGCCAAGACCACCTAGCCTCTTACAGTGGGCTGAGTTCCACTTAGGTCTCAGGCCAGTGTATATTATGGAGAAGTGTGCTACGATATTTCCTTCCTTCCACTTTCATTCCCTGCGCATGCAAGAGCATGAGATCTACTGTAGTGCTCTTCCATACAGCTCTACAGGGCAGAAGGAAGTATGACCTTTGCTTGGCCTTCCTCAGTGCTAGCCCACAGAGTGTAACCAATGCAATCTGAGAAACTGGTTGCCTTCTAATGTGTTGGCTGTTTCTAAATATGAAGGTCTGCAGGAGGAATTCTGCAACTTACCAGAGACTGAGATTAAAGAGCTAGGATAAATTTTTCAGAAGTGACTAGATCCTAGACACAAAAGACACTTACAAGCCCCAGTCTCATTGCCTTTCAAGGCAGTAGGACCAGAGCACCTAAGTTTCCAAGTTACTTTTAAAGATACAACTTAAGCTTTTAAGCACTGTTATGCTTTTGACAATTTTATTTTGTTCTATCGACAGTCAGAGGCACTTAAGCTCCAAAAGTCACATTTAAAATTGGGATTTAGGTTCCTAAATCTCTTAGACACATTTGTATTCTTGGAGTGTTGAGGAAGCACACTGGATCTCCCACCAGAACTTTCCATTTAACTATTAAATGCTATGTTTTAAGCAAAATAAAAACCAACCTCATTGATATTTAGACCTTAGAATATAATGTATTATTACTTTACGGACTCGTCTACACTAGCCCCCTCCTTTGAAGGGGGCATGTAAATGAGCCAGATCAGTGAATAGCAATGAGGTGTTGCACTGAATATGCAGCATTTCATTAACATAATTCTTGGCCCACAAACTTTGAAGTTGCTAACTTTGAAGTGCCAGCAAGCCATGTAGCCACTGGCACTCCAAAGTACCTGCACAACTTCAAAGTGCCCTTACTCCTAAAGCTTCAAAGTACACACTCTGAGAATTATGCTAATGAGGTGCTGCAGAGGCAGTGCAGCACCTCATTGCTATTCACCAATCTAGCTCATTGACATGCCCCCTTCAAAAGATGGGGGGGCTAGTTTAGACAGCCCTATATGTTTTAGGAATAACAACATGCATTAAGATTTTCATATTGTTCTCCATATCTCTATTTAAAACTATTAACATGCTAATACTAATTTGATGAGAACATAATGTGGTAATGATCACCATATCAGTTGTATTAACCTCCCACAAATGGACAGTATTCACTTCAGGTCACTGTGGTCTGAGGGTGTGTCTACACACCAAAGTTATTTCAGAATATTGGCTACCATGGCTTATTTTGAATTTAGTAAACCTTGTTATGGCTTTTTCTAGACTAACTCTCAACTGCAAAGGGGCATGGTAGTTAAGGTGTTGGGAGATTACTAATGAAGTGCTGTGGTGCATATGCAGCCCTTCATTAGGCTAAATTTTGAAGAGTGAAGGGACTTCAGAGTAGCGCAAACACTTCAAAGTACCCGCAACTGACCTGCAGCTACACGCAAGATGGCATTTCAAAATTTCACACTTCAAAGTTGCTGTGGGGGAGATTTAGCCTAATGAAGTGCTGCATATGCACCGCAGCACTTCATTAGTAATCTCCCAACACCCTAATTACCAAGCCCCCTTAGAAGTTGGGGACTAATGCAGACACAGTCTATATGAGGAATAGTACCTATCCCAAAGCAGATATTTCAGAATAGGGGGTGTATAGACAGGGAATAGAGGCTATTTTGAAATAAGGGGCCTCTTATTTGAAATAGGGGTCTTTGGGCTATGTCTACACATCAGTGTTATTATGAAATTTCTGAGCACTATTTCAATAAGCATTTTGTGCGTCGATGTGCTATTTTGAAGTAGATTATTCTGGAAAATCTCTTCCAGAATAGCTTATTCCAAAATAATGCTGCTGTGTAGACATAGTCTTAGCGTGCAGAACAGGAGTAACAGTAGATATATCAATTGCCCCTTTGCAGTAGTTACCTTGGTAGATCAATAATCATTACCTTCTCAACACCTTCTCATGGAGCTTGTAGTAGTCCAAGAACAAAAGAATTGCTCTGGAGGCAATGCACCGGGTGTAGTATACTGTAACAAGTTAAATGCATGATGTTGCAAAGTGTAAATCTCCGGGTATTCTAAGTTTAATTTGCAATTAATTGTCACTGGAGCGGACATCTTTAGGCCTTCTCTCCATCTCCTATTACATAGCAGCAGACATTCATTTCCCTGCTCCCATACTAATACAACTGGGTATTTATCTAACTACCTGTGCATGCTTCCATACGGTCTTGCTCAATCTGGAAACTTCAAGAAAGAGCAGATTATTAGCACTTTCAATTCCCTTATCATTTTTGCTTGTGCAGCAAGCAGTTAAGGAGCAGCATCGATTTTATTACCGTAACATTGAAAGAAGATCTTTCAGTAAATACTGCATTACTGGAACTCATGACATCGTCAGAGCAAAATAAGTTTTAGTATTCAGAGTTATTCTCACAGTCTACTTCTTTGATCTTAATAGAAATCTGTTCTCATTTGTTTTGTTCAATAACATTTCCTATGCCTATGTAAATGTGTTCATGCACATACACACATTAGAACACTCAGAATATGTCAGGCTCTTTACTCTAGGTGTCTGACTTTGGAAATAATAAGCCCCGACTTTCATTTCATTTTTTTTGACATGAGACAAGAAGGTGACAAACACTGCAGTGGGAAGATAGACAAGAATTTTAGTAACGTTACTTAAACTTTGGTTTATGTGATTCTTAGTGGTTCTATTTAATGGATTATTGGTATTAAAAACTAACACATTAACTCACTTTTCAATAATTCATATATCTGGTTTTCTTTTTGATATAGCTGGGAGAACAACAGAAAATTTTCATATTAGACTGGAAGAGGTCTCTAGACATCATATTTTCCAGCACCCTGCACCCATGGAAGAATTAAGCATTATCTAGGCCATCCCTGAATGGTGCTTGTCTAATCTGCTCTTAAAAATAGTCAGTATTTTGAATCTTTAATTTGAATAGGAATAATAGGGTAGGAAGGTTATAATCTAAAAGGATAATTGTGGCAAAACCTGGCCATAAATAAAATCTGCTAAATTATTTCAAAGTAGAGTACTATATAATTATTTTAGAGATATACAAGTAAACTTAATTTATCATATTTAAGTAGAACAAACCTTATTTTCTGCTCAATTATAGTCATGTTAAGGAGATTTTTGTTAGTCTCTTTCTCGGTGTATCTAGTTACTGGAGAATATTGAGCTGCAGCAGGTACATGTTTTGAAATATGGCAAAAACTTTTAGTTAACCTAGAAGTTTCAAAAAACTACTTTTACTCTTCTATAGATTTTCCCTTTCTCCTTATTCTCAGTTTATTATGCTGCTAGCCAGCTGGCTGCCTCCATTGAGAGACTGATTTCATGCCCCCAAATTAAAACTATTGACAAACTTTTAAAAGTTTTTTAAACTGTATTTAAGGGATTTGAGCATTTTTCTCTTTTCATCCAACTGCACAGAAGAGGCATTGTTTGTGTTATGTCACTGTCTCAAGCAAACTCAGTTGTATTTTTGCTATCACCATATAATGTCAGAAAAACAGGACAAAGCTTTTGCAGACATTGTCATAGTTAGTTTGCAAAGACATGAAACAAATCTTGTTTACAATGAAAATGTGTCTCCCAAGCTCATCCTCTATTCTACATATTGCTAACCAAATTGTTAGCAAACATTATTCCCAGTACAATCTCACAAAGGCTAGGTCTACACGTGAAGCCTACATCGAAGTAGCCTATTTCGATGTGGCGACATCGAAATAGGCTATTTCGATGAATAACGTCTACACGTCCTCCAGGGCTGGCAACGTCGATGTTCAACATCGATGTTGCGCAGCACCACATCGAAATAGGCGCAGCGAGGGAACGTCTACACGCCACAGTAGCACACATCGAAATAAGGGTGCCAGGCACAGCTGCAGACAGGGTCACAGGGCGGACTAGCGCTTCCGGAGCAACAGCTAGCCGCTCCCTTAAAGGGCCCCTCCCAGACACACTTGCACTAAACAGCACAAGATACACAGAGCCGACAACGAGTTGCAGACCCTGTGCATGCAGCATGAATCCCCCGCTGCAGCAGCAGCAGCCAGAAGCCCTGGGCTAAGGGCTGCTGCACACAGTGACCACAGAGCCCCGCACGGGCTGGAGAGACAGCGTCTGCCATGGCTGCCATGGAGGACCCCACAATTTCGACGTTGCGGGACGCAGATCGTCTACACGGTCCCTACTTCGACGTTGAACGTCGAAGTAGGGCGCTATTCCGATCCCCTCATGAGGTTAGCAACTTCGACGTCTCGCCGCCTAACATCGAAGTTAACTTCGAAATAGCGCCCGACGCGTGTAGCCGCGACGGGAGCTATTTCGAAGTTAGTGCTGCTACTTCGAAGTAGCGTGCACGTGTAGACACAGCTAAAGAGTGTCAGCATTAGAATAGTTGCATCATCTCATGACATGACAAAGTTTTAGGACCAAAATTTCTGTGGCTTATTCTTGATATTGCTGGTGAGATCAGTAGTGGAGGCAATCAAAATTGTTATCCAAAGAGTTTTTAAGAAGAGCTTTAATTACATTTTGTTGGATTGTTTGTACTGCTCAGAAAAATCAATACAATTATTCTATTGTTTCAGATCCTCATTCATGTAAATGTCCATCAGGTTTGTGCTCTGTGCAATCATATTTAAGCCCCAAAATGTCAGTTTAGTAAAAGTATCGGCGGGTAACCATGTTAGTCTGGATCTGTAACAGCAACGAAGGGTCCTGTGGCACCTTATAGACTAACAGAAAAGTTTTGAGCATGAGCTTTCGTGAGCACAGACTCACTTCATCAGATGAATGTATGAATGAATGCATGATGTATGTATGAGTGAATGTGTGAATGAATGCATCTGATGAAGTGAGTCTGTGCTCATGAAAGTTCATGCTCAAAACTTTTCTGTTAGTCTATAAGGTGCCACAGGACCAGTTTAGTAAAAGGAGATCAGGTTCTGGTACTAACTACAACATTTGGAGAATCACAACATTGTGCAATAACATTTATGCACAACATTGTCACATCACGACTTGAACTCTGCAAACAATTGATTTTTCATGTTGCTAGAAATTCTAAAAAAAAAAAAGTAATTTGCAGTCTAATGAAAAATCTTTCTTGCTTTTTTTTCTGTACTTTCCAAAACTAAATAGGATTTCAGGTTGAATGAGATATTGATTTTATTTCAATATATTTTAATGTAAAATATAAATAGTTATTAAAATACTGAATACAATTTCAAATGAAACAGTGTTGCAAACTGAAGAATTGCAATATGTTAAAAACGTTGACATGTGATATTTCAATTTGAGGAATTTTCTGGGATTTCATTGTTGACACAGCCAATTCGGCAAAACCAATATGAATTTATAAAATGTTGCATTTTTTGCCAAAAATGGTAGCTTGAAAAATGTTTTTTGGTTCTAATTATGCCTATGGCAGCAGAAATACAGAAAATGCTTAAGAACGAGCAACCCCGCTGCAGCTGGGTCTACATTAGTAATCTATTGACAGAAGGCTTCTTTGTTCGACAAAACTAGGGAGTGTCTATATTACAAATGCATTCTGTTGACAGAATGCAGCAGTTTTCCTGGCAGAGCTCTGTCTTGACTGTACGAGGCATAGCACCTCTGTTGAGGGATTCTGTCAACAAAACAATAGCACAGATGCTCTGGGGTACCCTCTGTCAACAGAGAGGGCTTCTGGTTCACCAGGCAGCCCTGTTTGCAGAGCTTCCAGTCAGCTGAAATGCCATATTACCACAGCCTTTCGAAATGGAGGGGCGAGTGTGGACACGCCCTTTGAGTTAAAGCAGATTGGTCTATCTAGTAAGCCCTGGTTTGGGAAGCTTAAATATCTCAGGTCTTTCTCTCTAGGCAAAGTCAGCACGTATTTCATTTTACTACCTCTCCAGCAAGCTGCTTCTCCAACCAAAGCACTATTGCTCAGCAACAACAAACAATCAACCTACCCTTGTCATTTCAATTTTTCCACACATTTTCTCAGCCATGTGTTCTATATCTTAGCGAATTCTTCTCTCCCAGTCCACTGCCAAAGGCATGTATGTAACAAAGCTTCATCTCTGAAACGTCAGAAATAATGGAAAAAAGAAACTCACCTAAGAAAAATTGGCCACAGCCACTCCTGTGGATCCAAAGCTGTTAGACTTCAGTTCATTAGCAGACCCAAAATTGGATGGCAGGGCTATCACTTGCATTGCTGCTGCGCTGTCTATTTGCCAAAGGGCAGCAAGAAATACCTCCTGAAGAATTTTTTCATGTCAGAACTGGCTGCCAACTAGAATGGGAAACAAAATCCCATTGCACAACAAGTGATATTCCTTCCACTACCAGATGGACTTTTCAAATGCCCAGACACCTTACAGAGAGAAGAACTAAGGACACATGCTGGCTACACAATAGTTGTTACAAATACCACTGATGCTATTTTAATCAGTTTCAAGATTTTCTGCACAACCCTTTGTGTTACTGAATTGCGATGTTAGTAATGCAGTTTGCAACATTTGGCTGAAATCACAACATTTTTGCAATACTTTGCTTGCAGCATAGTAGTAGGGAATACGGCTCTACTCTGGGATGTACTGAAGGGCAGTAATGCAAGGAATAGTAGGCAAGAAAGTCTTCAGTAGCTCTTGATACAAATACAAATCTGTGTGAGCAGTCTAGGTTGTCATCTTGGCCTTATGTATCAGCTTGCTTTTATTTGTAAAAGCCAGAGAGAGAAGGGTGATGAGAACATTTATCCAGACAATGGTGACAGAGATACCTTAGCTATTGTAGCCACAAAGACAGAACTATATTATCTCTCAAACAAACAGGGATAAGTGCTAACATTACAAGAGACAACTCTGCATTGTTGCACCCCCACTGATGCAGCAGTTTTACAACTCAGTTCATCTTACTCAAAAAGAATTATGAACACTGAGTACAGAACCTGACATTCACATGAGCAACAAGACTGTCCAGAATTACATGAGTAAATATCATTTTACAAAAGTAAGTTTAGGAAGAGATGTCAACATTCTGTTTCAGGATATAAGCTGACCACTACAGGAACAGGTAGTTACCTCATAACTAATTATCTGAATTTCTTGAATTTTCATTTAGAGCAGCTGGTACTGGCCACTCTTGGACACAAGTTACTAGAGGACTTAGGAGAAAAACCGCTAATCTGATCTGAAATGGCAATTGCTAAGTTCCTGTGTAAGTAGGAACAAGTTAATTATGGCTAGCAACTGAGATCTGATTACTAAGGTTCCTCTTCTGAGTAAGTTCTGTCAGGAGCCTTGGCAAAACTATGAAGTCTACTAGAACAATACTATAAACAGTTAAAGAACAGCTGTTATCTATGAATTTCCTTCTTAGTGGTGGCAGCCTGGTTTTGCCATTTAATACACGACCAGAAAATCTGTTTTTAAAACTGTTTTTCTATGTTGTTCATGTTATTTTCAAAGGAGGCTACTAAGCAGTATTTCAGTCCCTTTCACAAGAGTAATTGGTGATCTAATGCAAACACAGTGGGTCACTGTAACATTATCATAGCTTTGAGAACCAGTAGTCAAATGTTATAGCACTTCAATCACAAAAATTTGGCAATGTTTCACCCTGGCTGCTCTGTGACTTTTGTAGTTCCATGTTACATGCCATCAGCAGTCATTAATGGCTTTGAAACACATCACACACACACAGACAGAGTGGACAACATGATACTTGAGCTTCTGCATGATTTGGTGTACGCTTATCTCAAGTATCCCAACCAAGGATTTGTTATATCAGACAACATTCGTTTGAGACAATATGAAAAGTCAGGATCCCAGTCCATAGCCAGAACTGAACAATGCAATAGATTTTTCTGTCTTCTCTTTTAGTGACACAGGAAAATAATGAAATGGAAGAACATAGCCATAGACACTACCTATAAAACAATAACTTCACTGAACCACAGACATTAGAATCTGGCATAGAGGTTATTAAACCGAGAAAGCAGGAAAGACATGACAAAAAGGGTGAAATCACCATTTGAAAAGCAAATTGTATAACAATCAAATGAATGACACTGAATCAAACTGACTTCTGGCACTGAAACTGGCCTAAACTCTGCAGGTTTCCTGCATGACATTTTGAGAAAGAAAACATGGAAAAAATTTCTGCGCTTTAGTCAAAAACAAAGCGACCACTTGCCTTGGTTTATCTGGATTATTTTTCTGTCCCATAGTTGGGTGTTCCATGGTATTCTTCAGTCAGTGGTCTGCCTTTGATGGAGAAAAACATTTTTTAACCGAAGATTTAACACTGATGTATTATGATTGGGCTTCTAAGAAGCTGTTTTCCTCATTTCTCTTATCCTGTGTGCTACCAACTCCCTTCTTGCTGTGGCAGCAGCAGTGAATAGAATTCTTAAGGTAAAAATTCACCTGGACTGAACTTTTTCAGAAACAAAAGTTCATTTGCATATAAAAAACATATAGCTGGGGTCACCTGTGCATGTGTAAGGTAACAGGTTGCATATTTTGATCTTGGATCACATCTTCTGTGCTAAGAAATATGTGTTTGATGCTCAGTATACAATCCCAGCTGCACTTCTCTTTAAAGTCTCTGTTTCACTCTCATGTCCCATCATTTGATTAAAAACCACAGGCAACCAAAGACACCAAATTCCAATTAGCATAAACTCTGGACTTGACTCCTAGGCTTGGAATGCACAGTTAGCAGTATTTGTTATTCATTTTCATGGGAAGCCTAGGGGACAAACTACATGGGAACATGCCAGCATGGAGTGCTTTACTTGCCAAATTTGGCATCTCAACCCACTGCTTTTCTAATTAATTCACTATTGCCATCATTTGTGTAAATAAATTAATTAATTGAAGCTTCTTGCATGGCTTAACTTTGCAAAAATACTGGGAGGCCAACATCCTCTAAGTGAATTTCAACATTCATATAAACATGTTACTCCATTCATGGATTTCAGATTGGCAAATTATTCACCAGAGTTGTACTAACCTTATGTAAGAGGGTTGCTTATGTAACTGATCTTTCTTCTGAATTTTATAAATGGGATAAAGAAGCCACAGCCTTCTAAATCAGATTTTGTAATTAACAGGTCACTGTTCTAGGGGTTTGGCCAAGAAATCAGCACAGCTATGGCAATCATAGCTCATTAGCGAATGTCTTACTAGGAATTTATAAGAACCTTTTAACAACAGAATGGGCTATAAATAGCTGTATCTGAATTTTAGCATTTTGCATGAGGAAAAGAAAAGATATGGTAGTTGTCAAGGCTACAGAGGCAATGTTAGAAGCTTATTTTTCATTTATAAATAAATTTTGAGTAGAACATAACTGGGAAAGGAGAATCTCAGTTTTGAAAAATTACATTGTAAGCAGCCTCTTAAAACTGGAAGTACAAGAATATGCAGTATGAGAAGAAAATAAAGACACAGAGACTGGAATTTTCTTTTGGAAATGTTGTGGATGTGGCCTGCCTCACAAGTAATTGTTTGGTGTTGCAGAGTATGTGGGTAGCATTCTCTGGAAAATAATTTTCCATTTTAGAATTAATGGGAAAGAAACAGTTGGGGGATGGAGTTCTCTGGTCTAAGTGGGAAACGTGATGAGCAAATAAAATATTCCTGTATCTGAAAATGGGATACTTTAAACGCTGGAGAAATGGGGAGCTAAAGCTCACCTTCCATGCTAAGCAGCTGGAGAATATGTCATGCTCATTGGGAATTTAGCAGCATAAAAACTATATATGAAAGATCAGAGCAGAATGATTTTTCCCAGTAATCAGATAAGCAGATCATGATAGCTGATAGTGGTCCATTAAAGTACTAAATGTGTCCTGGACTGCCATAGATGTTGCTGGATTTGAGCTGAAGCAAGCTGTGTCAGAGTTTTCCAATGTGCAGGGTCTGCCAGCTTTTGAGTGGCAGAACTGCTGATACTGCCACTGCTGACTGAAACAGAGTGGAATGAAATAGTGACAACTTCATGTTTCTTCTTCTGGATAGGGTTGCCCAGGGCTATTTTTGTGGTGGTATGTGCCAGTACTGCTTACTAACACCTCTGCATCAGTGTTCCCTGCAGCTGGGGCTCCCGGTGAAGTTTCACCCCCTTGCTGGCTCTGAGCTGTGCAGCAGAGCTGGTCTGGGAGATGGAACATGGGGCCAGGAGCCAGAGCCCTCATAGTGGCATGGGGCCTGGGAAGCTGCTGTGGGGCTGGGAATCAGAGCCCCTGCACCCCACTGCAGAGTGGGGCTGGGAGCCAGAGCCCCTGCCAGCCCTGCAGCAGCACACCCAGAACCAGAGCCCCCCTTAGCCCCCACTGGCAGCCCCAGCCAGGGGAACCCTGTGGAGGAAGGAGGGGTGTGGGGAGTACCAGTTTCTCTTTTGTTAGAGCAAAAGCACCTGAGTTACCAACTTTCTAATAACACAATTCCTCCCCCTGCAGCACTGCCCCCTCACTGCATTCCCTTCCTCTCCTTGGGCTGGGCAGGGGGTGCAGTTTCTAGGCTGGAGCCAGGGTTGAACAGTTTGAGATGGGTGGGGGTTCAGAGTGTGGAAGGGAATTGGGGCTAGAGCAGACATGCAGAAGAAGTGCTAGCACTGGGGGGTAGGCTGGAATGCAGGAGGGGCTCTGAACTGGGGCTGAAGGATTCAGGCAGTGCTTATCTAAGGCAGCTCCTGGGACAGACAAACAAGTCCCTGTCACTGTTAAGTAGAAAGCAGGAAGGCTCTGCCTGCACCTACAAGCACTACTCCTACAATGCCCATGGGTTGTGGTCGCCAGCCTGGGTTCCCAGCGTTTGGGGTGAGGACAGCACATGACTCCCCATATATGCTCCCTACCCCCCACCCCATATATACACACCTCATAAGAGTTAAAAGGGACCTCACGAGGTCATCTAATCCAACCCCCAGCCTCTTGGCAGGACTAAGCACCATCCCTAGCATCTATTTGCCCCAGTCCCTAAATGGCCTCCTCAAGGATTGAGCTCACAATCCCAGGTTTAGCAGGCCAATGCTCAAACCACTGAGCTATCCCTCCTCTACATGCCTAGAACCCCCAGGGACCTCTTGGCCATTCTCTGGTAGGTATGCAGCATTAGGGCAGGTAGGGAGCCTACCTTAGTCCCACTGCATTGCTGCCTGGACTTCTAATGTTTGATGTTGACTGGAGCTGCCAGAATCCCCTTTTTACCAGGCATTCTGGTTGAAAACCAGATTCATAGCCACACTGTTGCTGGGTCACATCCTTTTGAGGAGCACACTCTACCAAGCCACATGCCGTTGCCACCAAAATCCTTCCATGTGTGTTCCTTGTGAGAAAGTGGAGAAACTATGAATTGTGGATTTAAAACAAGTAATGGATCAGTTTCACCCTCTTATGCAAACCTTCATCAACTGACCTCCATTTTAGTGACTGTTCTCCTGTCCTTAGTGCAGTACTCCTTCACCTCTTGATCACAATGTGCTTTTTCACAACCATTTTGTGAGCAGGAAGCCTTAAAAAAGTCAGCTATAAATCAAGAAGGCTGAATCAGCAGACTTGCCAATATCTCTTGAGGCAGTTTCAAGCAGGGCAAAGATCATGCACAACTGCTGTGGCAAACTCCACACAGAGCAGCAGTTACAGTCTATGTGTCAGTACTCTGGAGAGACCAGCCCCAGGCAGAAACCCAGTGTGCAGTTTTTTGGAGTAATAATGTGCATGGGAACTGTGCATAGAGGTTATTATCAGGTCTGAAAATCAACACATGAAAATAAACGCTATACTGCAATAGTACTTTCAAGTGTATTTGCTGCAAAGCAGTGATTAACTGTAAATGAAAGGTTGTTTCTGGCACGAAAAGGGCTTAACGTATTTGAACATTTCAAATATGGTTGCATTATTAAGGGAAGCAATATGCCATGGTTCTGAAAAGAATCTTGTTTCAAGCAACAAACACACAGAGTTCTGTGACACTGAAGGCTTATCTCCCCAAAAGTTCAGTTAAACGGGTGCTAAAGATTAGTTAACCTGTCTCAGAAGATGCTCATAACTCAGTTCAGAAATGGCTTAAGCTGATTAAGTTTAAGATGATTCTCTGCTGACTTGAGTTAAATCAAGCTAAATCTTTTCTATACTGATTGAAAACTATCCACACACTAGTTTGTGCTGGCTAGCTGAACTGATTTAATTCAATTGGTGCAAGTTGGTATGTAGACAAGGCGTAGCATTTGAACAAAGAGTTGGCAATTAATGTCAGATTTTAGTTTGTTCAGTTTCCACGAAAAGTGAAGGAAACTTAAAAGATCAGATGCTTTGTAAGTGACTTAGATTGGACAAATAATTGCAGAAAATAAAAGAAGTTTTGCCCTTGATCTCCAGTCTAGTTTACATGCTTGGTAGGAAAAAACAGTAGGGAGGCAAAGGTGACTGTATTCCAATTTACTGCTCCCTTGAGTTCAAGGGCTCCCAGGGGCAAGATCAGTCCTTAGCAGAAATTAGACCAGCCTTGAAGCAGCTGTAATTTGCACGAGAGGTAATGGGCCCTATTACACTTTGCATTCTGTAGCAGCATTAAGCAGTTTAGCTTTGCAATATTTTTGTGAAGCTCTTCTGTGAATTCAGAACAGTTTCAACAGACTTGCCATTTTCAGTGGCACTGGGGGGCTGACAGACTTGATGGGCTCCTGGCCAAGGTGTTTGGGGGAGCAGCTCTGTGCTCCTGGAAGGGATGGGGCCTCAGGCAGAAAAGATGGGGCTGGGGTCAGCCAGCCATTATACAACCCAAAGCATGCCACCCCTAACCATTAGGACGGCCCAGAGTGTGCCACCTGGGGCTCTGGCAGCAATTTAAAGGGGAGGGGGTTCTGGCTGCTGCTGCAGATACTAGGGGATCAGGGAAGTTGTAGCTGGAACACCAGATACAGTTACAACAGCTGCTGCTGCCGCCACCACTGGAAGCCCTGGGCCCTTTTGAACACTGGGCCCTGGGGCAACTGCCCCCATTGCCTGTCCTGTCAGTGGGCCTGAGTGACATCAACAACAGGGATTTAAGATTAGCAAGGTTATATTACTGTCTTTTGGGTAAATAATGCATTTTTAAACTTTACAGATAATATATGCACTTTTAATTTTTTTTTGCCATGGAGACTATATGCTAGCTCCCACATCAAAACACTTTATAAATGTAGTATTTAACAGAGTATTTTTGCATTTCTAAAATAATATTTTTTGGTTATGCTAATAGTCTAAAGCAAAATAAAACTGCTCTCAGGCAAAAGCTCCACAGGGAAAATGGCTAGTTAGAAATGTTAAAAATTGAACTCTCTCGAGGAATAGTTGTATCTGGATTCAAAATGGGAAGAGCCCACAAAGTAACATCTGAAAAAAAAAATTCAGGAGCTGTGGTTGTGGAGAAGCCTCTCCACAGACCACATACATAATGGGGTTTTTATTCTTAATGAAATATACAGAAAATAATCAGCGATACTTCTAGCTAGTGTGCTTTCCTACATGCAAATAAGGAATGTGCATTCCTCTCTCTTCACAATCACCAAATAAGATTATGGAATATTTTGTTATCCCATAATCCACTGCGCCTGGGAAAGTAGAATAGCATTAATTCTGGCAATGGCCACCAACTCTACCAAAAAAGGCAATGTTACTTGTCAAGCAATAGAAGCACAGGCCTAATCAACACAGCCTGTTTTGGCTGGGAGTGTCCTGTATTTAAGGCAACTGTCTGCAGTTTTTTGTATGTAAATGATCCTGTATATTCTGCTCCAGCTCTCCCACTTTTGGGCAGCTGGAACCAATGCAGCTGCAGCAGCCTCCTCTTTGTGGCTGGCAGGAGAGTGCCGGGCAGGCTGTGGCCAACAGGGGGTGCTCTCAGGCAGGGTTCAGAGGCATGTAGACAGGAAGCCAGTCGGAGGAGAGGCAGCCTGTGTGTGACAGAGGAATAGGAGGTGTGGGGTGTGTGCCACCTTTCCCAGTGTGCCCTCTAAAGCAGCATTTTTCAATGAGGAGCAGGGGGAGTCTGCCAGCTCTCTGAGGCTGCGGGGCTGAAGCCCTGATCCCTGGCATCCCTGCTCCCCCATTTAAATTGGGAGCTGCAGATCTGAATGCCCAGGTTGGTGACCCCCATGGGGCTGAGGACAGGAACTGGAAGCTGAAGCCCCAGTCCTAGGTGTGCCTTCCCCACAGGTTGAAGACGTGCTCCATTGAACCATTCCTCCCCACCGACCTGGCTGGACTGCCAACCCCCGGCATGTTCCTCCCTCTAGGCTGAAGCCCTGATCTCTGCTGTTCCCCCTCTTGCCAATGGAGACAAGAGCTTCAGGACTGAATGCCAGAGCCCTGGTGACTCCTGTATGCCTCCCTCCCAACAACAACAACAACAAAAAATCTTAAGTAAAAGTGCAGGGCAGTCCCAGGGACAGAACCACTCCTCCTCTTCCTGCCTTTGGCCAGTTCCCAGCCCCCTTTTCTCACATAGCCAGTAAGAGCTTTAGGGGTGGGGGATCCAGCTCTATAGTTGGCAGAGCCCTCAGAGAGCAAGGGCTGCAGGGGAGCCCTCCTGACACACAGACTCTAGTTATCCTGTCTCTGCCCCCTGAGCTTCTCCTGCCCACACACAATCTTTAGCTATGCCTGACTGCCCACGGCCCCTTGATCTCCCTTTCCTGCACCCTGAGCTACCCCCTGCCCACAAACAGCTCCTAGCTACCTCCTCCCTGCATACTGAGCGTCCCCCTGCCCACATACTGCTTCTAGCTACCTGCACCCTGATCTATCCCTGGCTGCATATAGTCCTAAGCTACCTTCTTCCATTCCCCTGAGCTATCTCCTGCCGTCATCCTAAGCTACCCCTGCAAGCACTCTGAGCTAGCTGCCTATATGCACACAGCCCCTAGCTATCTGTCTCTGAACCTTGGGCTGCCTGCACATACCCCCTAGGTCACTCCTGCCTGCATACAGCCCCGGCCACTACTCTTTCCACACCCTGAGCTTCCCCCCTCTGCACCCTGAGCTGTTTGCAAACTTTTTGAGCTGATCCTCCCCACCACACACACCAGAGGCAAGCCAGGCTGGGTGCCCTGCTGGCATGAATGGGGTGGAGGTGGCATTGCATACGTAGTCCTGCCACATGGAGCTAGCTTGAGCCTGCTGGGCCCTGCCCCAAAACAGAAGTCTATACTACACCTGTACCTGAGCCCACCCTCACCACCACCACACCTCTGTCCACACCCTCATGGTCTCCCCCCGCCTCTGGGCCCTGGAGATTTTAAAGCATGTTGGGAGTAGGTCCAGAGAGGCCCAAGCCACTCCTAGCTTTTGAGTGCCTTCATCATAATGCAAATTAGAAAAGATGATACATACAAACAAAATCAGGTTCCAAAAGAAAGTGACACAGAATTGGAATCTTTTTTTTTTTAATTTAACAAATGCTTTTCTAGCCTGTCACATGCCAAAAAATTAACAAGTGTCTAAATCTGAGGACGCCTTTGAGATTGAAGTCAAGGTCAAATGGCTCTTCCCTCCACTGCCTCTGATTGGCCCTAGCTGCAGCAGGGTACCACATAGTTCTGATTGATTGCCATTGAATTGCTTGGATCTCAGCAATTTAACAGGTGTCCTGTATTCATCATAAGGAAATATGGTCACCCTATAATTAATAGAAGTGACTGAAAGTCCATTACCGTTAGTTTGCACTATAGAAGTAGAGAAGAAATACTCTCTTGGCCTGTACCAAACTTTTCCACAGATGATAATTCTTTTTCAGGATCATCTATCCAGAACAAGAGAAAGGGAGATGTAAATAACTGCCATTTGTTTCTTTAAATATGCAGCAGAAAGCCAGGCGACAGGGGTTTGACTCTCAAATAGAAATTACGATGAGCAACAGAAGCTTTAGGATGATACTGCTTTCCTTGCTCTACTTCAATTTCTTTCTTAGTGCTGGGGGGGGAGGGGAGCAATTTCTAGAAAGTTTCTTCAAAAGTTCACAAATCATGAATCTGCTCCCCCAAAATCTGGAGATTGGCTTAAAATCATGAGACTTAAAAGGAATAAGAAATATTGTTGTCCTTTAATTTGCCTTCTGGGTTCTGAATTTTTAGAATGCACTTGGGCAAACTTTGAAAGCTTTTCTCCACAACCATGAAACCTGGTTTTTAACTTGTGTCAATAAATCTAAATTGATACTCATATAATTGCAAGGCAGAAGGAACTCTAAGAAAACATGGCCAGTTTTTGCAAGATGCATGACAGAATATTGAAAATTGGGAATTGCTTCATCATCATTATGGGGCATATTCCAAGGGTGGATGGTCTTGTAGTGATTAAATGATGGGTTGCAGAACCAGAGATCCTGATGTCTATTTCCAAGTCTGTGCTGTAGCTGAGTCATCTATAAGATGGGTATAATACCCACTTTCTACTTCAGAGCCTAAATGGATTAGTTGTTTGCAAGCCTCTTTGAGAACAATAGATAAAAGATTTTATGTAAGTGCATAAAATATACCATTAAGTACTCATTGTGCAAATGCTAACAACTAGACTCCACATTTTGATGCACTCCGAATGGTTTTGCCATTATAATACAGGACAAAGAAATATTAAAATATGTTAGTTGTGCCAGGAATACAGAGGTTATTCTACAAAATGGTTCCCAGTGTCAAAAATATTTTTGGATAAATTTGCTTGAATTAATTGCTTCTCACTAAATTCAGAATGGGCAAATCTACGTCCCCTCTCTGTTGTAACTGAACACCCCCTAATGCCAGAATATGTGTGTTTCAGTTATATAGCACAGGCAAGGATTTATGTACTGTGATCCCCAAAACGTTAAAAACTCATGGTTTCTTCTTAAATAATCCAGAGGTTCTTTTTCTTTGCAGTTTTAAAGCCCTGTCTGCTGAGAAGAAGATATTGCAGTTTCCCATTAAACAAATGAGATGTTAGAGCTCGTACTTGCACAGAAAAGCTTTAAAATGTGAATAGAGTGCACCACAAAGCAACAAAACCAATAAGCAAAGTCAATAAGACTTAGGCTAACTAGAATTTGAGGAGAGCACACATAACATGGGTAGAGATCTGTTGGGCTCCATGTGGAACAACATAGAAGATAGGACCAGAGCTGAGCCAGAAGATCTGCCACTCTACAGATCCTCTGGTACTACAGAACAATGGGACACATTAATGTTATGGAGGAGTATAAGGAAATGGCCTATGCAGAGTTTCCACATAAGTTCTGGAAGTTTGATAGGGAGGATGCCTTCTCTCATCCTCCAACATGTCACCCAGTGCCCACCTCAACTACTTTTGGCTCTGTAAGCAGTGTTCCCAAATACAAAAACACATATCTTGGGACTAGTTAGTAAAGCCATAAGCCAAAACCCATGGAAAGATTTCCATTGATACAAAGCCCATGGAAACCAGGCCTTCAATGAATACATTAATTACACTTTTAAAATAATCTATTTCAAGTAAAGTTACCAGAGCTGCAACATTCAGTCAGGCTAATGTGTATCAGAGATACTCTCCCCCAGCTGTTCTGATCTAACCCTTCTCCTTCTCCCACCTATAGACAGTTAATGATTCTCTGAGCTCTTTTCTGTTTTATAACGGGGTTTAATAAAGGAAGTGCTGACACGATGTTAGCTAGAGCAAAATAAATCATCCTCTGTAATAAGGGGCAAACGGCAAATATAAAAAAAAGTGGCTTTTTGTTCAATGTGGAAGAAACCAGATGGTTTTACCAATATAGACCTAAAAACCTCTTTCACTGATTCCAGTGTGTACAGTATAATGAAAGTGCTCAGGGGCCTCTAACTTCTTATAGGGCATTTTATTGTCCTTATTCACCAGCCTGGATATTTGCCATGATAATAATTGAACCATGAAAAGCACAAATTTCTTTAAAGAATGCTAAAATGTACTTTAAGGAAACACCAATAGAGGCTAATGGGAACAGTTTTCATTGTTTTATGCGTCAGGGCAATTAGTGCATTTGAACAAAAATATTTGATGAATGTATAATGAATGTGCATAATGTTCAACCCAATCACTTTGAACATGAATATTACATTTAACAAACAAATTCTAAGATAAGGGTACGTTACATCTATCTGCTGCTGTATTTACTTGTTTGTACCATAGTAAATATACATAAGTGCCCAGAAACAAATATTAGCAGCCGGAAAAATAGTTTACACTTGTAATGTGTATGAATGTCGGCTAACACAGAATGTTTTCTAAACCCCAATACCAGCAGGATGCTGTTAAATCAGGTGACACTGAGAGGAACACTATAACTAATGGGGTAGAAAACCTTATTTATGAGGAAAGTTTAAAGGAACTAAGTCTGCATCTACACTGTGAGATAAAAATCAAATGTATTAATATTGATTTTGCAACTCTGGAATTTATAAATTCAGATTTGACTATCCTCACCTCCCCACATGCTCCTCAGCATGACTTATTGCTGCCTCACTCAACTGGTAAATATTGATTGTTGCAGTAGTGCATTGTGGGAACCTATCCCACATTTCCCTCATACTTGTACCATTTTGGGTATGTTTGCTGATCTTTGACATCATCTTCCCGCATTTTCCTCATTCCCTTCCCTTGTTAAGCAAATGTCCATTTTTTCCAGTCAGAAGGAAGGAAAAGGAAAGCATCAACAAGCATGGCAAAGTTAACAAAAATTTCTTTCTTCTGTAACTGAATTATCAACGGTTTCATAAATATCAGCAAATGTGTCTTTTCAACTGGCCATCCACTGATTGTCCCCCCTCTCGTGACTCATCTGATCCTTCAAAATAACACTATGCAAAGCTTGAAGAGAGATTTGGTAGTAAAGTTTTTGAAAAAAGAGAGTTGCTGAGGGGAAGGTATTTGGCTTCCCAGTCCACTATACCACTTCTGTGCACAGTCTGTGTTCTCGACTGGCCATCCACTGACTGTCCCCCTTCCCCTGGTTGCACCTGATCCCTGAAAATAACACAGGGGGAGTCTGTATTTTCAATTGGCCCTGCACCCACTTTTCCCTCATGAGGGGGTGCAAAGTTAGAAGAAAGAGGATAGAAAAGGCAAGGAAAAAAAAACGGCTTTGTCTTCCCACTTCACTATAGACGTTGCCAATGCTGAGGATGGCAGTGAAATCTCATACTGATCTTATAACAGAAAGAGGAATCTCAACTGGCCCTCTACCCACTGTTTCCTGTGTTTTGGGGGGGTCAAAGCATGAAGAAAGGATGGGAAAGGTTAGGTGAAAGATTTTATAACTGAAATATCAAAGATTTTGCAAAAAGCAGCAGGTGTCTTCAATGGGCAGCAAGCCCCTGAAAATATTTTTGATCAGGGGTCAGTCCTCAGTCTGCAGCTGCAGAGCTTGTTGAAATATTCCCCTACCCCCGAATATCTTAACCACTGGGGAAACTTCCCCCTCCGACAGTAGCATGCCCTTTGGGTCCTTGTCGGGGCATGGAGGGGGTCTCAGTTGGGGGGGCCAGATGAAGTAGTCTCCTTGAATATCTTAGCTGCTGGGGGAGACTTCCCCCTGGCAGCAGCAAGCCATCCATGTCCTTGTTGGGGAATGGGGCAGGTTTTAGTTGGGGGGGCAGTTGAAGTAGTCCCCCCAAATATCTTAGCTGCCAGGGGAGACTTCCTTTAAGCATAAAGATCCTTGGTACCCTAACAGCGTGCAATCCAGGACGTGATGCTGCCTAGAAGCATGGTCAGCACCATGTGGCAGGCATATCCTTTTATTGGGTCAGGGGCTATCCACATGATGTGGCTGAGTGTGGGAATGACCCTGACTGCTTGGCAACTGTGGGGTATGGGAGGTGGGACATGCACAAATGTAAACCACTGAAAGAAGTTTCTCAGCCTCTTAGGCAAGCGGGACCCACCACAACAGCCTTGCTGCCACATGGTGCAGTAGGGCAGTGGCTGGCACCAGGCAGTGCAGAAAAAATTACCAAATGTAGAGACAGAACCACAAACTCAGTTCTGGGGCTATTTGTAATGGGTAGATGAGCTCACAGCACTAATAGCAAAGAAAGAAAGACATTTCCCAGGCTTTCATACAAACATAAGCCCACAGGCTCAAACTTTTGAATTTGAGCTTGACGCTATACCCAGCAGATACCGATGATAGTGTGATATCGATATTAGTGCTCCCTAAATCAAGCTAATCGTATTTAGCGTGAAGACAGTCGTGTGTAATAGCGAGCTAACTGTCTTAAATTTGAATGTATTGCGTAGAATAGGTGCAGCCTGAGGGTAAGTCCACAAACTCTTACTCCTGTGGGTAATCTCACTGAAATGGCTCAAGTAAGAACATTCATTTGCAAATGTTCACTGAACTGGAGCCAAAATATGTATATTTTTCTTCAAACAATGACTGAGAAGGAGGTGAAAAATGCCCATGAACATCTAAGTGTGAGAAAGAGGAAATTTTTAGTGACTTCAAGTGTGCATATATGGGTAAAATGTATGGCTACGTCTGCACGAGAAGCCTCTATTAACCGAAGTCCTTGTAGAAAGGGATTTCCCAGCAAATTTCTGTGGATAGATTTTCTCTACACATAGAAACAGATTGAAAGAACAATCCACACTGTCAACAGAGAGCAGCCAGACTGTCTGGCCCTCTCTCGAGAGAATGGCTGACTAGAAGCTCTGCAAACAGGACTGCCTGGTGAACTGGAAGTCCTTTCTGTCAACAAAAGGGCCCTCGAGCATCTACACTGCTGTTTTATTGACTGAACCCTGTCGTGAGAGGCATTGCAGATGAATGGGGAGAGGTCTAATGCTGCTGGCAGGTGTGCCGAGTTTTGTCAACAAACTGCTGACAAAACTTAGCTTGCAAGTAGAGGCTTGGTCTTTTTTCACAACAAAAGCCCAGTTAAGCCAGGAAAAGTCTCTTATGTAGATGTAGCCTATGAGAAATAGGCTGATGATACTGAGAAAATTTTGAATGATTTTGAGGAAAAATGTCTCTGCACCAAAGTCTATTATATTGCAGAACAGTCTTCTAAAGAAAATAAGGGAATCCCTGATCATTTCAGCCTGTTAGCACTAGACTAGTCAAAGCATAAGAATACTTTAGGGATTAGAACCAGTAAGGGAGTTACAAAATAACCTAGACTAGAGTGGGGTTTTGGTGGTTTTTGTATGTTTTGCATTTCTGAATTTTATGAGGTGAGAAAATACAAAAAGACAACGTTAAATAGTTTAGCAACTAGATTAAATATTTTTTCACTTGTTTCGTGGTTGTTATAACCCCAGTGCCCCTGCTTCAAGAAGATCAGATGTGAAAATCCAGGCAAAGGCATGGATTTGTAGCATGTACTAATGCACCTCAAGAAGCTCTGTCATGACAATGCCAGGTCTCCGTTTCTCCAGGGGAAATAAACAGGAATTCAGAATTAAAACCAGTCTAGCAAGATAGCCCACTGTGGAATTGTGTTTGAATCTCCAAACAGAAGAGTAAACGTGTATGTCATACTGGAAAGGCTATTTCAAACATGCAATGTCTTTATGACATTTATGTTAGATCTCGAGTAAACAAAACTCTGGTAAACAAGCCTCCTCCTCCATAACCTTTCCCAACTCACAAAGGCACAAGTTTTTACCCATTGTGCTCATGCCCAATATGAAAGTTGCAGATACAGACTTGATACCAAGTGAGGCAATGGTTAGGGCACTCTGGGGGATCTTGCCTGATATAGAATTTGTTAAATGTATTATTTACTTATTTTCCCAGCTTTACCCTGTTGTCCCTAATTTCCCTTCCTTTAGGAAGTTCTTTGGTTTGATTGCTGGACTCAGTGCTTTTAAGTGGGGATGTACCGTCCATCAGATGCCCAGGGTAGCAGACCTAGTTTTTCAGGTTTCTGGGTTTGGGCTTAGGTTGGTGGTAGTTAAAACTTTAAGGAAACTTCTAGAAAATTGAATCTAGCCCTTTTTGCTGCTAGAAGAGGAGATATCTAACAATTAGTTAATCAGGATTCTGCATCTAAATGGAAGAGGAAGAGGAAAGTGAAACAACTTTAGGCTGTTCTGAATAGGCTACAGTATAAAAGACAATCACAGAAAGTCACTCTTGAACTAACTCCTTGTCTCACACAGGTGTTAGGAGTCTTAATAATGAATGTAATTATGCTTCAATTCTTATTGAAAAGTCTACAGAATTCATTATGATAAATTTTCTATAGGTGTTTTACATTTGACTTACATTTGACTATACATTTTCCAAAATTATAGAAACTACAGTTCTCTTTGAAATTCTTTAAATGTTGGAGTAATTTTAATAGAGACTATTACATTTCTGTTGAACCCTATTATTTTCATTCATATTCATATCTATAAGACTTCCACATAAGGAAGCTCATAAAGGTACTTTTGTCTGCTGTGTCTAACTTTTATCATTGGCCAAGTGCTTACAAATAACTAATGTTCCACTGTGTTAAAATATTGTGCCTTCTGCTGAGATGAAAATGAAATGTTACATACATTTAGCTTCAGTCAGATTATTTCCTCTAACTGAACCTTTTTAAAAATTATTTTCCCGTATTGAACACTTTATTTCTTAGACGCCTGAAGTCAGAATGCTTCCCACTGTTGGGCTGTGGCTACACTGCCCCTGACTTTTGGAAGAGGCATGCAAATGAGGTGAAGATTTAAATATCTCATGCCTCATTTGCATACTTGCTTTTGATATCGATTCCAGGACAGCTGATTTCGAAAGCCTAAACAGCCACGTAGATGGGGTTCCTGTGAAAGGAAGCCCTGTTTTCAAAAGCACCCTTATTCTTATTTTTTTTCAGGAAGAAGGGTGCTTTCAAATGAACCCATCTACATAGCTGTTTAAGCTTTCAAAATCAGCTCTTCCAGAATCAAGATCCCATGTGAGTATGCAAATGAGGTATGAGATATTTACATCTCTAGTTGATTTGCATTTCCAATCAGCTGCATTTGCATGTCTCTTCCAAAAGGGAGGGGCAGTGTACCCACAGCCTTGAAGTTACCTAAAAACTAATCAGATCTCACTCTAATTGCAGCCAGAGCTGGAACTGTACCATGGGTTTCTAGTCTCACCTTGGTTTCCCCCTTTCCCTATTTAATATCCACAGAGTAGCTACAGGCTCTCTCAACATAACTCATTCATGCTCAAAACTTCCCAGTTTTATACAAATTGAGCCTGCCCCTGGCTAGCTGAGCTTCATCTTCAACTAGAGAAGGAGTCAGCAACCTTTCCCATGCAGAGTGCTGAAATTTGACCTTTTGACCTCTAAGTGTGACCGAGCGTCTGTGATAGTTTTTAAAGTCATGAATAGTCTTACTTACAACAGCTTCGTTAATAAATTAATTAAGATGCAGAGCTTTACCATTTTGGTCTTTAAATCTCTGTCTGACTGGGTTTTTTAAATATTTAAAATGTCTAGGATTTTCCTACAGGCTGAACCTCTCAGCTGTGTTTTCATTGCCTCAGTTGAACATCTATCTGAAAAAAAATGGCCTGACAAACTACAATTTCTATCATACAAAAATGAGAGGAAATTTGGGGAAATAAAAACGAATGCTCCCATTTCAGTTTAACTAGCAACTTTGTCACACACTATCAAAAATATCAAAACAAAAAGCAGTCAAGTAGCACTTTAAAGACTAGCAAAATAGTTCATTAGGTGAGCTTTCGTGGGACAGACCCACTTCTTCAGACCATCTCCAGACCAGAACAGACTCAATATTTAAGATTTAATATCAATTGACATTTATATTCAAATTCGGAACATTAACACATGGTTTAAATCGGGATGTGAACTTTCTGAGTCACTATAGGGGCTCGTCTACATACTTAACTCAATCTAATTCTTGATCTTCCCCCCCACCCCTCCACTCTCTGATTTGCTCACCTTGATTATCTTTTTCTGATTTGTCCTCCTTGCTTACTGTTTTTGGTTCTCTGTGTCTTAAATATTGAGTCTGTTCTGGTCTGGAGATGGTCTGAAGAAGTGGGTCTGTCCCACGAAAGCTCACCTAATAAACTATTTTGCTAGTCTTTAAAGTGCTACTTGACTGCTTTTTGTTTTGATAGTGTATAGACTAGCACGACTTACTCTCTGTTACTATCAAAAATAAGCTTTCATTTGTTACTAGCATTCTTCTTGGTGCAAAACGTCATAGTTTGTTTGAAAGAAGAGGAAAAATATAGCAGACATGAGAACACAGATAGCAGGGGGCATGAGTGATAGTAAGCAAGTAGGCATTGCCCGGCAAGCTCTTGCAAAAACTGTTAAAAGCCTGATATTAGATGGCAAACACAATTGAGGCCACCCAATTAAGCGTGTGATGACATCCACAAATGCTTTGTTTTTGTTTGCACGATGTCATTCAATTGCATCTGTTTTCTGTAAAAGAGAGTTTCGGTGTCTTCAGACCCAGCTGCATTTTTTAAATGTACTTTGTAGTCCAACATGTTTCTTTAAACCACATATACAACTGGTATATATAGCTCTTGTAAATGAATGCAGTCTAACTTATCTTGAATAGAAAGCCTATCTATGGAAACTGGTTTGCACTGAAGTAAGATGAATGAATTCATCTTCTGCAGCTGCATATACTTCTTGATTTGAAATGAAGCCTGTCACAATGTGGGCCAAATCCTCTGAGATGCTGGACTTCAATAAGTTTTCAAGGCACTCGGCACTATGTAGGATTAGATCCTAAAGGCCAGACTTACAAAGACATTTAACTACCTAAAAATGCAGCTGGGTGCTTACTAGCATTATATATACACACACATATCTATATCTATATCTATATCTATATCTATATACACATACACACACACACACACACAAGCCAATATATATATACACACACAAGATATTAGATCTAGCCATTTAAGTAGACTACAGGACTTGTCTAAAATAGCAGAACTTTAGTTTCAATGTCAGAATACAAGGTACATCAGTAACCACAAATCTTTATTTTATAACAAACTTTTCAGACTCAGAGCATTCAGCTGGAAGGCCTGAAACTCCATGGAATTATACAAAGTAGCATACTAGTCATCCTACTGACAGTTTTAACTGACATATTAATCCATCGCTCCCTTGGCTGCACTATAGTAAGGCAACTGAACTGTATTAATCAGGTGGATACATTTGGATATTATTTTTTAAAGAGCAGAGTGTGGGAAAATGCTCTCTTTCAGATTTCGTATGAAGTAACAATGGAACTCTCATTGTCAGATTGCTAAATTGTAGATACCACAATCAAGAACAGTTGATCTCTCAAAAATATTTGTTTGATGAATTCATTTAGAATACAGAAAAATGAACTATTTATAACAAAATGAAATTATTTTCCTTCAAGTGCCTAGTATCTACTTACTGTGGACATTTATATAGAAGATACTCTAGCTCTGTAACTCACTCTTCCTAAAAGCTACACTACCATATAATAAGAAAATATCTTCTTTCTATTTGTAATGTGAATGCTATGACATCAAAATGTAGGCATGGCATTTTCTACCTGAATGATACTTGTTACTATAGCTAAAAATGAATTCTAGTATATAACACGATAATGCTTGCACTAGAACTGAGTGCAAAAGCTCACTCATTCTCTAACCCTTTAAAACCTTGAAAGATTTTCTGCTTCATTTTAGGCATATAACCAAATACTTAGAATTAGAAGAGTCAGAGAGAAAGGTCTATTGTCATTGGTGAAGGGAACTCCTTTTTCCTCTACCAGTGATGATGGCCCTTTCTCTCCATTGATTCTCCTAAAGAGTATAATGAATTCACAGGAAAAAAAAATCTCCACATGTGATAATGAAAATTTAAAAATGTGCTGTAGAGACACTGAGGCTGGACTGATCTATCATCAAGTCAACTCGGCTGTGTCTACACTCGCTCCCTACTCTGATGGGAGCATGGTAAGTAGGGTGCCGGGAGATTACTAATGAAGTGCTGCAGTGCATATGCAGCACTTCATTAAGCTAGTTCTCCCCCGCTGCAACTTCGAAGTAGCAAACTTTGAGGTGCTGGCTTGCGTGTAGCCATGGCTAACCTGCTGGTACTTTGAAGTGGAGGAGTAAAGGGACTTTGAAGTAGCCCAGGCACTTCAAAGTACCGGTAGGTTAGCTGCGGCTACATACAAGCCGGCACTTCGAAGTTTGATGCTTCGAAGTTGCCACAGGGGAGAACTAGCTTAATGAAGTTCTGCATATGCAATCTCCCAACACCCTAATTACCATGCCCCCTTCAAAGTTGAGAGCTAGTGTAGACACAGCCCTCAAGTAGGGCCCCTTTATTCAGTGACTATGGAGCTCATCAAATTTACACTTGTACACTTATGGACCATAGTTCTTCAAATGGAAAGGGGCCATACTTCATTAACAATCCTCTTCTTTTCCCTCCCTTTTTGTTTCCATTTTTCACTGCTGTTCTCAGTTCTCTCACCATTCCTTCAGTCATTGCCATTTTCCAGAATAATTTCACACTGGTTCATTTCTAACCGTCTCCCACACACAGCTTTCCAACCATCCTATGTAGGACAAGGATCTCACCAGTGAGAATCAGTACAATATTTGAATGTTTGTTTTATTTTTTATCGGCAAGTCTAAGCAAAATATTGTTTTCAGAATTAGGAATTTTTAAGAGCAAATGAAAAGGCCTCTTCCATGGGTTGTTAGAGAAATGAATTGGGACTAGTGACTCAATGAATGGTCTTAGACAAGCCACTCCACTTTGACACTTTAGTCTATCCTGCCAAAATTAGTTTTTTGATAAATAGATACTTTCCCCAAATTAAATCTCCCTACACTTAAAAAGAAAAGAAATACCTGCATAAAATAGAATTTGTGTCAAGGGCCAATATCCTGCTATTCTATAGTCTAGTTTAACCCTAATCAATCTGAGTTACAGATCAATGTCTTTGAAATAAACAAATGCTTGTTCTTCGTGTTTGCAAATGACTAACATTGCATTTACTGAATACAATTTACTTCTGCTGGTATAAGCAGACATTAGAATATTTCATTTCCCCAGTGACCTATAAGCCCTTTTATTGTAAGAAATAATTTGTTCATCTCTGCCTCATTCTCAGATGGCATTTTCAATTTCTAAAGTTTGTAAGTTGTTAATAACCTCATAGCAGGATTTTAGGAAATACTTAAAGAAAAGTTTTAATACAGTTATTAAAATCTGCATCCCCACTAAAATGCATATCACAGAGTATTTTCAGTGTGTCAATGTAAATGTTAATATAGTTTATGGTCCACTAAGTTTTGAGTTGTGGAGTAAAATACCACAATAATAGATGGGTAACATCTGATGAATTCTAGGCTGCAGATATAGGTTCATGCTACACAGTACCCACAACAATATGAAGAGATGATAAAGAAGACTGCGTGGGAGAGGGGAAAGTATTTATGTATTATATATCTATATTATTATATAGCTATAGCTAGTTTCTAGTTCTTTAAAGATCTCTTTGCAATCAAACAGTAGTGGGTGTTCAAGTCGCATACCAGGACTCAGGCTCCTATGTAAGGCAGATACAACAATGCCAACAGAATGGTGCTGTATGGCCAGTGATGGCATACTTCATTTGAAATGTTTTTTCTGTTTCTGTTTTAGGGCCCTATATGGTCCCTTCACCATCATCATCATCATCTTTAATATATTTAGCCTCACAATGCCCCTCTGAGGTAGGAAATTTTACAGATGGGGAAACTCCTTCAAATGATTTCCAAAATGGTAGTCAGTGGCACAGTTAGGAAGTGAACCTGGGTTTCCCAAGGTTCAGGGGAGCATTCTAACCGCTGAATCATCCTTATTCTGGTGCTCTTTCCTAAAGCTGAGAAAAATGGCAAAAGATTATTCAGGAATTCCAAATAGTTCTTTAGCTCGACTATGTTTGTTCTTATACGTTTTTGATAAACATTCACCACAATGGATTTTTGTTCACACAGCTATTTAGGGAATTATAACTTTTTGTGCAAACATCCTCTATACTGAAATGTGAAATTGATTCCTTGCTCATTGATATTATCCTTTGTTATTTGCAAGTCTTTTATTTAAAAGATTCTGTTGACAAACACTCCAGTCTCTAAAACCAATGGTTTTGTTATACTTGCAAGTGTCAGGATCTAGAGGCTTGAGTTCCCTGGGCTGAGCTGTGGGCTAGGCAGCTGAACCCTCTTAATGATTCTAGCTGACTTGTGGCACACTCGTCTGATTGCCTACTAGGCACCAAACAAGTCTGCATTTAATTTCACCAATAGTGGCAGATTCTTAGTGGCTCAAAGCTTATGCCTGCAGCTGTGATCTCTCCTGTAGCTGCCTTTATTCCCTTCCCTGGCTTCTGACTCTGTCTCTGCCATTCAGTTTTCCTCCTGGTTCCTGTTTCTGGCTGTAGCCATTAGGAAAGATTCCCCATATCCTGTTCCCTCACACCAAGGAACAATAATGTTCACAGAAATCTAGACTGGTTTGTGAGAAACTAAATAGAGGGAAAGGGCTGAATACATTAAATAATGTATTCACAATGACTAATGTGATCAACTCTAGAATACTTTTGAAAAAGCAATGGGGAATAGCCTGATAGACTAGTAACCAATAGTCCTTAATAAAGTAGCTTTCAATGTCTAAAACAATGTTCTGTGTGAGCTATCATTAAGCAGACAATCATCCTTGATTTCCCCACATAATCTTTGCATTACCAGTTTCTTGCTCACTGTTATAAAGTGCTTTTGGGGATGTTAAATATGAGAGAAGAAATATAAACTATAAAGCCAAATTTTCATTTAGTCTATATCCCTTAAATACACATTCTAGGCTATTCCCTAGAACATACTTAGAGAAAAAGCTTTGAAGGCTGATTTCAAACTCGCCTGATTTCAGAAGCAAATTGAATTGCTGAGCCACATTTGTCGTACATACTGCTGGAACATGCAGTTCTGAAAACAGTCTTCAATAGTATATTCATTGCTATAAATGAAATGTCAGGACAGTCTGTGGGCTCAATAACATTCCATTTGCAACTTTGCCTAAATGTGTTACATTGAGTGGGTTTTTTTGGTGCTGGTATTTGCTGGTACTTTGTACCGGCAGCTTGGCATCCCCAGTCATGGAATTTGCTGGGGCTGGGGAGTTGGCTGAGTACCAGATCCCTTTATTTATTTATTTTTAAGTGCACTGGTTACATTATTCCCTCTACAAATATGGAAACAAAATTAAGCAAATCAGTCATTAAGGCTACGTCTACTTTAGAGAGTTTTGAAATCAAACCGAGAAGAAAACCATCAGCTCAGTGCACAGCAGCAGTATAAAAGGCAATGAGAATGACAGCATGTTCTGTTTTATTTCCCATCCTCAGTGCAGTTAGGAGGAAAAAAAGATCAATGGTTTTCTATAAAAAGAAGAACAAGAATGGTGATAGCAGAAAAAAAAAGGTACAAATACAGGGTTGCAGAATTGGCTCACCATATATAATAATGGTAGGGTTTTTTTTTTTCCATCTCTCACATTTTGTTTGCTCCTCTTAGTTTTGAATCATTCATTGGCTCTTATCATCTTATCATTCTCTTAATATACTATAGTTATAACTGACCTCATGATTACCTTGGGCATTTCAATCCCTGTTTTAGAAAGCCGTGAAGGAATAAGTGTTTTGTTGGCTTGCTTTATATCCTTGCCAGTTTATCTTCTGGAGACCATCTCTTTCCAACAGCCAATTATCTTTGTCTTGATTGCCAATCCAAATAGGGCCTTGGTAACAGTGTAGCAAGTAATGACTGGGTAATGAATTAAAGACCTAAATGCTAGTGTAACTGATTAGTTTGCATTTATCCACAACTCTTCATAAATAAAACAGCCTCAGCACCTGACTCTCATGTGCTGTTGTGAATTTTAACATTGCAGCTTCAGTATTGTTCAAATAAAACTGAAGTGGCATACCTAAATTTGAGTGACAACAGAGGATAACGGCTATGGAATCAATGCAGACAAGAGGGTATTTTGCAGTTTTGGATTATTGTACCACTGCATAAGTTTAATTTGATACTCTAATGAAAAAAGAGGCATGCTAACTGAAAGGGCATACTCTATTTCCCCTGCCTCTGAAATACAGAACTTTCAGATATTCATTATGAACTGAGAAGTTATCTAAGTTATATACAGAAAACTTTTTAAAGCCTTAACAGCAACACTCTCTTTGAATCCCAGATTGTCTTGTCCAATACTAAACACTGCTGTCAACTAACTCAGATATTCATTTACTCAGTGCCAAGGGAAAATATGGGTGCTCAACCCTTTTCAGATTTTGGTTATAAGCAGTCAGCTCCAGCTAAGGAGTTTGATTAAAAGAAATCAAACTGTCCATCTTTTCTAAAGGGGAGTAAAAGGTGAATTGACATGCAATGCAATGTTACAAACTGATGTATTATTGAAATTATAAACCAGGAACCTTTGTTCATTTGTGGTTGGAAAGGCTGGATTCTCTATTGTAGTTTTCAAGGGTATGTCTACACAGAAGCCTTATTTCAAAATAAACTATACCTGAACAGCTATTCTGGAACAGCTTATTTTGAAATAACGCTGCTACATACAAAATGCATTTCAAAACAACAATTTGCTATTTCGAAATACAGTGTCTACACACACCCTGTGTGTACACGTGCCCCTTCCTTTCGAAAGGGGCATGTTAACGAGCAGGTTGGAAAGATGCTAATGAGGCACTGCAATGAATATGCAGCACCTCATTAGCATAATGGAGGCTGCAGCAATTTGAAAGTGCGGCTTTTCGAATCACGCGCTGTTTGTGGAGATGGGACCTTCCGAAAGGACCCCCCCAGTTTTTGAAAGCCCTTCTTCCTAACATCAGATAGGAAGAAGGGCTTTCAAAAACTGGGGGGTCCTTTCGGAAGGTCCCATCTCCATGGGTGGCGCGCTATTCAAAAAGCCGCACTTTCGAATCACCGCAGCCACCATTATGCTAATGAGGTGCTGCATATTCATTGCAGTGCCTCATTAGCATCTTTCCAACCTGCTCATTAACATGCCCCTTTCAAAGGGAAGGGGCATGTGTAGACCCAGCCACATAGGCTATGTCTACACTACATTCGTCTTTCAAAAGAGAAATGCAAATGAGGGAAATCAAAATGCAAATGAAGCACTGGTTTACAAATTTCATGGCTTTATTTGCATAATCTCATCCAGTTGCTTTTTGGGAAGAGATTTTTTTTTAAAAAAATCATTGTAGGCATGGTTCATTCAAAAAAAAAAACAACAACCTTTTTTGAAAGAACCCTTATTCCTAAAAAAAATGAAGTTTACAGGGTTCTTTCAGAAAAGGGGAATTTTTTTGAATGAATCCCATATAAACTGTTTTTTTTTTTCTGAACAAATCTCTTCTGAATAAGCAACTGGACAAGATTAAGCAAATGAAGCATGAGATTTGTAAATTGGTGCTTCATTTGCATTTTTATTTCCCTCATTTGCATTCCTCTTTTGCAAGAAGAATGTAGTATAGACATAGCCATACAGCCTATTTTGAAATAAAGTGATTGGATTATGGCTTATTTAAAAATAGGCTCTATTCCCTCTTTTAACAGCACCTATTTCAAAGTAGCTATTTCAAAATAGATGCTATTCCTTGTAGAATGAAGTTTATCAATTTTGAAATAAATCAACTGCTATTTCAAAATTATTTTGAAATAGCAATAGCATCGTGTAGACCTTATGATAGTTATTTTGAAATAAGGACTGCTGTTTCAAAATAACTGTGCTGTGTGCTTCTACCCCAAGATACATCAGAATAAGATTACTCCCTTCATCAAGACATGGTTACAGCCTTTTTTTGTGGCAACTTCTATAACCATAAAGTATTTATATAGCATGAGGTAGGCTTTTCAATATTTTGAACAAGTTCTGCGTATTAGCTCTATCTATAAACAGACAAATTCAATAAAATCATTGAATATGTAGTTTAATAATATTTTTGATCTTAGATACAAAAAAAGAACCATCATAAAATCATCAAATGATACAGTGCACTGGGAAATCCTGCAAAACCTGTCTCATACATATCCTTTAGAAAACTTTTAAGACTCTATGGGGAAATAATAGCTTATGTTCTATGCATTATGATTAGATCTAGTATCAAGGAAAAACACCTCCAAAATGCTTAAGCCTTTTACAAAACAAATAAACAGCAAACAAAAACAATTATGGTGGAAGAACACTTACTTGACTAAACATATACTCTTACTGAGTTTTGTTATAAAGATGCTCTGTCAAGTAATTTCAAACAGGTATAGCTGAGGATTTCATTTAAGGATTTTAAGAACTGAAATGTCAATTGAAGGGTGAATAATGTTTCTGACCTAGAAATGAAGTCATCCAAAGTTCACTATGGATAAGAAACATATCACAAAATGGTTATTTCAATGTATTAAACAGGTCAGCAAATTGATATAATTGCTTTATGAATTATTGTTATTTTAAAGCATCCATAAGTATGCTTGGAGCTTCTCAGAAGACAGGTCCATGGTTAATACCTATGGCCAAATTGTCCCTGGCTCACATGCTTTTTCACAAGGTTGGTGGAAGGGAAGATTATAAGGAGACTTTCCCTGTTTGTTTGGTCTGTATAAGGGCCAGGCAAAACTGCAGTCCCTTAGCCCATGGTCTGCTCCATACCTACAGTCCCAGGGTCTCTTGTTTTTCTGAAAAGCATGAAGTGGGTCAAGAAGGCTGGGACACATCTTTATGTTCTAGACATAAAGTTGATCCCCTGAAAGTGTTTAACAGAAGTCTCTTTTCTGTCCTTTGTTATCAGGGCTCAGCTCTTTCATTTCTCGGTTCCATCCTAAGTACATTAATTGCTGTTAAAAGAAAAAGCAGTCAAGTAGCACTTTAAAGACTAGCAAAATAATTTATTAGGTGAGCTTTTGTGGGACAGACCCACTTCTTCAGACCAAACTGCAGTTACTTTTGAGTCAGTATTTCTTCTGCTTTTGTCCTGTGTGGAATATTCTAGTATAGGGAAAAATGGTGAGGTGATGAGTCCCATTGACTTCTGATAAGAATGGCAGCTAGTACTGGCCATTTGATAGAACTGTTATTCATCATGGAACAGAGCTGAGTCAAGAGAATTATAGAATACTAGGACTGGAAGGGACCTTGAGAGGTCATCGAGTCCAGCAAGAGAGCTTGGTTCAAATCCATTATTCTGGGAGGAGTGAGGAGGAAGACTTGGATCCACCTGACCAAGAAAGGGACATGCATTTTTGGATACCAACTCACCAGACTGATGAGGAGGTTCAAAGGGCCAAGTGACAAAAGCTCACAAGTAGATATAAAAGATTATAATAGGGTCGTAGAACAACAAGAGGGAAAATGAGAGAAGGGGATGATTGATCAACCCCCTAGATCTTCATATAAAAATGCAAGGCATATGGGAAATGAAAGGGATAAACTGCAAGTATTAATACCTAAGCTAAATTTAGAATGAATTGGAATCTGTTGGAAAAACAGAGCAGAAAAGCAAAAAAAAAAAGTCTAGTTAGTACTTGGAACGTATTGCAGACAACTTTTTCTTTCAGAAGGTGGAGGAAACAACCATGGGAACAGCCCTTTTAGACTTGATTTTAACTAAGGGGGCAGATTTCGTCATAAATGTGAAGGTGAAAGATAACTTGGGGAAAGTGATCATGAGCTACTAGATTTCATCATTCTAAAGAGAGGAAGGAGTGAGGCCAGCAGAACAAAAAGAATGGATTTAAAAATATCCAGATTTTAAAAAACCTCAAAGAATTGGTAGATAAGGACCTATGCAAAGACAATATAATGGAAAACAAGTTCAGGACAGGTGGTGTGGTTCTAAAGGGAGATATTAAATACACAACAACAATCTATTCCAATGCAAATGAAAGATAGAAAAACAGAATACGAAGGTCAATATGGCTATATCAGGCTTTAATCACCTGAAAATTAAAAAAGAATCCTGCAAAAAGTGAGAAATATGGACAAATCTCCAAGGATGACTACAATATACTAGCATATACACACTGGTTCTATAAATAAACAAAGCACAAGAGAAAGTCAAAACAAAATGTAGGGGAGAAGGAAAATACCCTCGTTTGCATCTTATTTTCACAATTGCGATCTTATTTTCACAATGGAGGGGGGTAACTAGTGGTGTTCCCCAGGGGTCAGTCCTGGGACCGATCCTGTTCAACTTGTTCATCAATGATCTAGAAAATGAGGTAAGCAGTGAGGTGGCAAAGTTTGCAGATGACACCAAGTTGTTCAGGACAGTCAAAAGCAAAAGGGATTGTGAAGAACTACAAAAAGATCTCAGCAAACTGAGTGATTGGGCAGCAAAATGGCAAATGAAATTTAATGTGGGTAAGTGTAAGGTAATGCACATTGGAAAAAATAACCCAAATTACACGTACAACATGATGGGGTCAAATTTAGCTACGACAGATCAGGAAAGGGATCTTGGAGTTATAGTGGATAGCTCTCTGAAGACAGACATCCACGCAGTGTGCAGCGGCAGTTAGTAAAGCAAATAGGATGTTAGGAATTATTAAAAAAGGGATAGATAATAAGACAAAAGATATCATACTTCCCCTATATAAAACTATGGTACGCCCACATCTTGAGTACTGTGTGCAGATGTGGTCTCCTCACCTCAAAAAAGATATATTGGCATTAGAAAAGGTTCAGAAAAGGGCGACTAAGATGATTAGGGGTTTGGAACGGGTCCCATATGGGGAGAGGCTAGAGAGACTGGGACTTTTCAGTCTGGAAAAGAGGCGATTGAGGGGCGATATGATAGAGGTATATAAAATCATGAATGGTGTGGAGAAAGTGAATATAGAAAAATTATTTACCTTTTCCCATAATACAAGAACTAGGGGACACCAAATGAAATTGATGGGTAGTAGGTTCAAAACTAATGAAAGGAAATTTTTCTTCACACAGCGCACAGTCAACCTGTGGAACTCCTTGCCGGAGGAGGCTGTGGCAGCCAGGACTCTATTAGGGTTTAAAAAAGAGCTCGATAAATTTTTGCAGGTTAGGTCCATAAATGGCTATTAGCCAGGGGTAAAGTATGGTGCCCTAGCCTTCATTACAAGGGCAGGAGATGGATGGCAGGAGATAAATCACTTGATCATTGTCTTCTGTTCTCCTTCTCTGGGGCACCTGGCATTGGCCACTGTCAGCAGACGGGATACTGGGCTGGATGGACCTTTGGTCTGACCCAGTATGGCCATTCTTATGTTCTTATGTTCTTGCATTGATTCCATAATCTCTGGGTCTGTATTGTAGAGTAAAGGACTGTGATCCTAGTTCTTTGTCCTTGCTGGAGGAGGTTGGAAGGCCTGGAGCAGCAGGACAGAGCTGACTAGTGCCCAGAGGGCATGAAGGGTGGCACAATGGTATTTTAGCCTATCAAACGACAGTCATAAGGGGAGGTCTCTGTGACTTGAACCCATCAGAAACAAGTTAAAGAATGTTTAGAGAAGTTAGAAATATTCAAGACATCAGAGCATAATGAAATCAATCATCGGGTACCTAAGGAACTAAGTAAAGCAATCTTGAAACCACTAGTGATTATTTTGACAACTCATGGAAAATGGCTGTAGTCTCAAAGAACTGGACAATGGCAAACCTAGTATGTATTTTACAAAATTGGAATGGGAAATTCTGAACCAGATAGCCTAACGATGAGATCTGGAAAGTTTCTGGAAAAATTATTGAACAATATTTAGTAAAAAATCTAGAGGATAAGAAGTTTCTAAAAAAATAGCCAACATGAAATTCTCAAGAACAAGTCTTGTCAAACAAAACTTTATTTCCTTCTTTTACAGCATTTACTGGCCAAGAGTATGGGGGAAGCTGCAGAAGTGATATGTTTTGATTTTAGTAAGGATTTCAGTATCATCCTATGGCTACGTCTTCACGAGCCCCAAACTTCGAAATGGCCACGCAAATGGCCATTTTGAAGTTTACTAATGAAGCGCTGAAATGCATATTCAGCGCTTCATTAGCATGCGAGCGGCCGCGGCGCTTCGAAATTGACGCGGCTTGCCGCCGTGCGTCTCGTCCAGACGGGGCTCCTTTTCGAAAGGACCCCGGCTACTTCGAAGTCCCCTTATTCCCATCAGCTCATGGGAATAAGGGGACTTCGAAGTCGGCGGGGTCCTTTCGAAAAGGAGCCCCGTCTGGATGAGACGCGCGGCAGCAAGGCGCGTCAATTTCGAAGCGCCGCGGACGCCCACATGCTAATGAAGCGCTGAATATGCATTTCAGCGCTTCATTAGTAAACTTCGAAATGGCCATTTGCGTGGCCATTTCGAAGTTTGCGGCTCATGTAGGCACGGCCTATATGATATCCTCATGAGCAAGTGAAGGAAATATGTTCTAGATTAAACTGCTATCAGGTATGTATAAATGGTTGAAACTCCATCCTCAAAGAGTAGTTATCAGTGGTTCATGGTCAAACTAAGAGAGCATATGTAGAATGATCTTACAGGATCTGCAACAGCCAATATTGTCATTAATGACCTGGAGAAAGGAGTGAAATATAAATGCATACAAACCGTAGATGACAAAATATGGGAAGTCATTCTTACACATGGAAAACAAATTAGAACTCAAAACAAACTTGAGAGTTGGTCTTAATTCAATATAATGCAATTCAGTAAAGACAAGTTCAAAGTACTTGCGATGAGGCTCTGTTCACTATACTCACACTCCTGCTGGTCATCTTGGGAATTAGCTCTATAGGTCTGTGCAGTCCTGGTGATGCCTTGCTGGCTGTTACTTCTGCTCCTGGACCCACATCCCTCCAAGCAAGATCTTATGTTCTTCATGAAACAGCCCTCCGATCCTGTTGTGGTCTGTGTTTCTCCCTTCTAGGGGTGGGGGTGGGGGGCCGGGAGGGGTGTGTGTGAATCTTCCAGTTCAACTGTCCCACCATTTACCCTGTGGTAACAGCAGCCAATTGTCCAGCCACTCCCCTAGTGCCTTGAGCTCTGTCTTTGCCCTTGCCTCCAGGCCTCACATTGCAGATCCCAGCAGCCAGTTATGACCTCTTTCTCTATGTCCCCTGGAGCCTGCTAGCTGTACTTCTCTGTCCAGGGTGTCAGCTTCCTCCTTTCCTCCAGCTTCTGTCAGCACCCCTTCTTCCATCCTGTCTCCCTCAGGGAGTAACTGACCCTGCTGTCCTGCAATTCTTCTTATATGAGCCGGCTGGGTCCTGATTGGCTATTCCTTGCAGCCTCTTGCCTATTGACTGTTTCCTGCAAAGCTTCCCTGGGGCTCTATTAACCCCTTGGATAACAGTGATGGGTGAATGTCCCATCACAATACTATACTTACAAATCAAAAAAAAAATCAAATGCACAACTACAAAAAGTGAGATAACTAGCTAGGTGATAGTATTTCCAAAAAGAGGTGGAGAATGTCAGTGAATCATTTAATGTGAGTCAACAATGTGATGTATGTACAGAAAATATTACTATTCAGAGCTGTATTAACAGAGGTGTTACATAAGAACATAAGAATGGCCATACTGGGTCAGACCAAAGGTCCATCCAGCCCAGTATCCCGTCTGCTGACAGTGGCCAATGCCAGGTGCCCCAGAGAAGGAGAACAGAAGACAATGATCAAGTGATTTATCTCCTGCCATCCATCTCCTGCCCTTGTAATGAAGGCTAGGGCACCATACTTTACCCCTGGCTAATAGCCATTTATGGACCTAACCTGCAAAAATTTATCGAACTCTTTTTTAAACCCTAATAGAGTCCTGGCCTTCACAGCCTCCTCCAGCAAGGAGTTCCACAGGTTGACTGTGCGCTGTGTGAAGAAAAATTTCCTTTTATTAGTTTTGAACCTACTACCCATCAATTTCATTTGGTGTCCCCTAGTTCTTGTATTATGGGAAAAGGTAAATAATTTTTCTATATTCACTTTCTCCACACCATTCATGATTTTATATACCTCTATCATATCGCCCCTCAATCGCCTCTTTTCCAGACTGAAAAGTCCCAGTCTCTCTAGCCTCTCCCCATATGGGACCCGTTCCAAACCCCTAATCATCTTAGTTGCCCTTTTCTGAACCTTTTCTAATGCCAATATATCTTTTTTGAGGTGAGGAGACCACATCTGCACACAGTACTCAAGATGTGGGCGTACCATAGTTTTATATAGGGGAAGTATGATATCTTTTGTCTTATTATCTATCCCTTTTTTAATAATTCCTAACATCCTATTTGCTTTACTAACTGCCGCTGCACACTGCGTGGATGTCTTCAGAGAGCTATCCACTATAACTCCAAGATCCCTTTCCTAATCTGTCGTAGCTAAATTTGACCCCATCATGTTGTACGTGTAATTTGGGTTATTTTTTCCAACATGCATTACCTTACACTTACCCACATTAAATTTCATCTGCCATTTTGCTGCCCAATCACTCAGTTTGCTGAGATCTTTTTGTAGTTCTTCACAATCCCTTTTGGTTTTGACTGTCCTGAACAACTTGGTGTCATCTGCAAACTTTGCCACCTCACTGCTTACCTAATTTTCTAGATCATTGATCATTACATGCAGAATGGGGAGGTGGACATTGCCCAACTCTAGAAGACTTTGGTAGGGCGTCAGCTTGAGAGATTTGTCCAGTTGTGGGCACCATACTTTAGGAAATATGTGCACTAATTTGAAACAGTTTAGAGAAGAGCAGCTATAGTAATGAATGTCTTAGGAAACCTGATCTATGAAAAAAGATGTAAAATACTGCCACTGTTCGATTTAAGAAAAGATAATTGTGGGGAGGGTACCTAATAATGGTCTTTAAATACATTAAGGGCTGTTATAAAAAGGGTGGTGACAAGTTGTTCTCCATATCCAATGAAGGTAGGGAAAGAAGTAATCAATTTAACAGCAAGGGAGATTTAGGCTTTTTATTACGAAAAAACTTTCTAACTATGGGTCTAATTAAGTTCTGGAATAGGCTTCCAAAGGGAAGTTGTGGAATCCCCATAATTGGAGGTTTTTAAGAAGAGGTTAGATGAACATCAGTTAGGTTGGTCTATGTATACTTGGTCCTGCCTCAGACTAGGGGGTTGATTAAATGGTCTTTGCGGCCTCTTCTAGCTGTTCATTGCTATGATTCTAAAGTAACTCCCATTTGTACTTCTGCAATTTAATCCCACAGCTACTCAAAAATACCTATTGATGGGGAGGACACACTGGTATATTAAATAAAATAGAAGCTTCCAGTGCACGTGTTAATTCTAATGAATACACATTTTGAAAGCAAACTAATGGCATTACATCTATTTAACGTGCCCCAGAGAGTGAGGACAAGACTGCTATTTTTAAATGAGTAGATTTGGAAATAAATATGGCAACCCTCCTATGACCTAGATTTCCGCTATACAGTAAACTCTTTCATATATGGCAGCCCTGGGACTGGAAGGCTGCCAGATGTATAAATATGCTGGAGAAGAAAGTTCAGCCCCTCCACCCTCAGTGCCATCTCCTGCTCAGCCTCTGCTCTATTACCTTGTTGGTGGGGAAGGTGGGGAGCCACAGATGGGGCTTAGGCATGGCTGTGCTGTGCAGAGATCTGCACAGGGTGATGGTCACTGTGCAGGGAACTGCTCTAGGGGCGGCTGCTGCACAGCTGTTGAGGGGGCTGCTGCCGGTGGCAGGCACTGGGCAGGTGGTTGCTCTGGGTGTGGCTGTCACACTGCTGCTCAGGGAGCCACTGCTGTGCAGCCACTCAGGAAGCCGCTCTGGGCAGTGAGCACTGGGTGGGAGAGTGGAGGAGCTGCCAGCTGCACACACACTCAGAAGCCACCAGAGTCAGAAGGGGATGGCTGGGGTGGGATGGAATGCCAGTTAACTGAGAGAATTCCAGTTGTTTGAATACTGGATAAAACAGTTCACTGTACAAGTTGTAGGAATGGAAAAATTTTCCTATTTAAAAATATTATTAATAATTTGCAACATTCTGAACTATAAAAATAACAGAATGACAAGAGAGTTTAAAGTACGTATCCTGAAATATATTCTGTTTTGTCTGATTAAATTAGTAAAATACTTAGATTAATATTATATTGTAAATAACGGACAGCAGGAGTTACAACAAAGAGAACACATTTTATCTCAGCCAAGAGTGAAACTCTCAGCACTCAGAACTGTAAAATGCTTCGTTTCCATGGAATGTATTTGACAAGAAGATTTTTTTTTAAATATCTTTTTAGTGTTAAGTAGACTATTTCAAATGAGCACATCTGGTTTATGTTCCTAAACCTCTGGTCTTTAAAAAGCTCTGTTCCCAATTCACACAAAATACCTTTCAGGATTGTGTGACACAGTGACCCTTGCCTGTAGGTGGTAGGCTGAATAAACCGATTAAATAGATTCAGGAATTTTAACATTTATACAACGAGTTAACACATGCATCCTGAAGCCATTAGTAAACATTTTTTTCTCTACATTTTCCAATATATGGATGACCCAAAATTCAAGCATTCAAAAACAAAACAAAGAACATTTTATTTACCTGCTTGTTGGTGTAAATATACAGAAACCATTTATGAATCCTTTTAGCCAGAGGTTTCATCATATTGGGTGCGTCTACACTAGCCGGCCACTTTGAAGTAGCTGGCACAATGTCGAAATAGCACGCGTCGCGTCTACACGTGCTGTGTGCTATTTTGATGTTGAAATCGACGTTAGGTGGCTAGACATCGAAATCACTATTCCCATCCAAAGATGGGAATAGTGCCCTACTTCAACGTTGAATGTCGAAGTAGGGCGTGTGTAGATGATCTGCTTCCCGCTACTTCGAAATAGCGGGGTCCTCCACGGTGGCCATCAGCTGAGGGGTTGAGAGACACTCTGCCCAGCCCCTCTGGGGTTCTATGGTCACTGCGTGCAGCAGCCCTTATCCCAGGGCTTCCGGCTGCTGCTGCTGTGGCTGCAGCTGGGGGTCCATGCTGCATTCACAGTGTCTGCAACTGGTTGTCGTCTCTGTGGATCTTATGCTGTGCAGGCTGAGTGTGTCTGGGAGGGGCCCTTTGGGGGAGCGGCTTGGGGCTTTGCTGGTCCTTTATTTCAACAGGGAGCAACTTGTGTGTGTGTATGCTCCACATTTCCTTCCAGGGTGGCTCCTTTCGACATTCTCCATTGCTACTTCAACGTTGAACATCGACAGCACCAGCCCTGGAGGACGAGTAGATGATACGTGTCAAAGTAGCCTATTTCGATGTTCTTACGTCGAAATAGGCTACTTTGACGTAGTGTGCTAATGTAGACGTAGCCATTGTCAGATATTTTTAGGTGCAAAAGATGATAAATCAGATAAAACACCAGCATTTTGAGTTCATATCTGAGTTCGAGTAATTACAACATTACATACTGTTGTGGTTTCCAGTAGCTTATTATTGTCACAAGTTAAAAAGCACTGAAGAGGTGGGCAGGTTAGGCACATAAATTGAAAAGCCCAGTTAATATTTAACAAACTCTTTTGTACTCAATTGAGTTAAAAATTAAGTAGTGCTTTGGCTGGGAAGATTTCATTTTTACCGTAGCCATTAATAGAACATTCACTGTTATTTGTGTAGAGTGTAATTCTTTTTGACTTTGCCTTCCATTTGCCTTGAGGACAAGCCAGTTTAAAACTGTTCAGCACACTACACCATGCATAACAGGTAATCTGTCTAATTAAGGCCTGTAAGGATGTTCAAAGTAAAATATTGAAGAGCTTCCATAACCTCACTTTCACCCTCCCTATGTACCACAGCTTCTGAGACTCAGAGATACCCTAGCCATTAACTCAAGTGTTTACTCTCTAAGCTCAAATTCTACTTTGCCAGAATGGTTCATTTCACATTTTACAAGTCTGTTTTCTCATTTACAGGCAGAAAGTAATTTATCAAATTTTTATATTACATTTCTCAGCTTGTTCCGATATTGGATGATAAAATATATGCTTGGAAATTCAAAATGCACAAGCACACTGACTTTACCCAGGGACCTAATAAGATTTATATCCACATTCTTTTTGTGTGTATTCATTTGGTGCATTTCAATGAATTATTAATTATGACCAACAATAAAATATTATTTTGCTCTGGTGCACAGCAAGAGGGAAGAAACCCAAGAGAAATCCATGTGACAGCTCAAAGCAGAGATGACCAAAGTATACTCACAAGTTTCTCATCAAGTATTGCATGACTTACATCTGCCCATCAAATGAACCAAACTGACTGAGTTCTTCTGAAGATACAGATGTAATCTCTTTGGGGGGAAAGTCAAGATTTATTACACATAGGGAAGCATTGATTTGAATTTTTTTCCTAGACAGCAAAAGCTATGACACAGTAACATTAAGAGAATTCATTCCATCTTTTCATCATTATTTTTAAAGGTTTACATATAGAGTGGAAATGTATGGCAGGATGTATGTTTTGAACTTGTAAATAGTCAGACACAAATTGACGTATAAGCATTTTGTTCAACTGATTTAAATCATAGTTAAACCTAGCTTATGTAATTACCATAAATAGCTTAACTGTCTGGAAATAAATTTGTTTTCTTTCTACCTTTACCATAGTTTCCTAATTTAGTTCGCCTCCTTCTAACACAATCTTTGAGAACACTGTGAACGTGCATTAATGCATCCTTCTGCCATTTACATTAAAACCATCTACTTGTTCAACATCACGTAGAAAGTATCATTATTCATGTTTTATGTGCAGAGCATTAGCATTCTTGAGACGTAACTTACTCGTGAATCTTCTGTCAAAAACATACTTTCAAAGCCCCTTGTAAGAAGTGTTTTTTGAAACTACAATCTACAAATATTAAAAACAAATTTGAGGTTTTTTTCTTTACAGCTATCCAGAGACACATAATACATGATGCAAAATATTAAGGGAAAATGTCAAGCTAAAGCATTTTGTGTATAAACTGAGATGAAATGGGACAAAATATAGTTCTTTTTTTTCTTTTAAATATTAACTACCGCCTCACCAAAAGAGAGAATTCTGATTTATTTTGGTCTTTGTCATGATATAAGAAAACAATTGATTAAAGCTTGTGCAAAGTATTTGATAGCACCACATACCGAATGTGAAAAATGTATTTTTGAAAACAGTATCATCTCCGAGATTGTCGTTTAAACTTGAAAGCTGTCAGAAATGCAGAGTGCCAAGTAGTCTTAATTGAAGAGAATATAGCCTATATTTTACAAACTGCTGAAAAATCACTTTTTGTCATATAAATAATGAAACATTTTTTCAGACATATAAAGGATTGGTATTGATGATAGGAAATCTGCTCCAAAAATCATACCAAAAGGTAATTTAATGTGGATTTGAAGGAAAAAGTAAGTGCTAACTGATTCTGACAGACTATAATAGCGTCAAGCATGTTAATTTTTTTTCACACCACTCATTCCCCAAGGGCAGGTGTCTGCAGCCTGTGGCTCCAGAACCGCACGTGGCTCTTTAAGGACTTCTTTGTGGCTCCCAAAGCTATAGTTACAAAGTAAATAAAAAAAATCTGACTGTTTTTGATAAACAGTGAACCTCTAAAAATCCAGAAATGAACTATTCGTATCTAAATACTAAGCAATATGTGATCTCGAAACACTGGATAACTGTCCCACTTGTTCTCCAGAGAGAGCAAGTTCACTAGTGAAAGACAGGAAGACAGTGGTACAAACTCAGTGTAAAGGGTGAGGAAATAGAATACGTAAAATGTTGTGAACATCCTGCAGTAAACATGTATTGCATTACAAATCATTGTGTGCCCACTGTTCTTAAAATAGGGGTTACAATAAGTATGGTTTTGCTGTTATTTATTAAGGACCATTTTAGATTCACATGCATTGTAGCTCTTGAATTACTGATGTTTTTTTTTACTGAACTGGAAAATAATGTCTCCTCTTACTATTTTGGTTGCTGACCCCTGCCCAAGGGGATCATCAGCCAATAGACCAAAAGGCCTACCTTTGACTACCACATAATCAATTATCTGTCGATTATGAAGACTGGCTAGGCCAATGGATATGAATTTCCTAATCTGTTATTCTTTATTCAAGCCAATTCTGATTTTCAAGGAGGGCTAGTTCAGGATACTGATTATCAAGGGACTGAAGCTACCTGTATAAGCTTATCATCAGCTGTCAAGGTCCATTAGAAATTGATAGAGTGAGCTGAAATATAATCTACTCTCTCAGCTGACATATCCTGTGCAATGTTTTCACTAAAGATTCAGCTCCTTAATAAACTCATATCACACCATCTTTTTTCTTCTTAGCCCTTGGATCAATGCACAGGAAAGAAGTGAGTTCCCTGTGAGAGATTTCACTCACTCCAATTTTCCAAACTATCATTTTTATTTTAAAAGAATATTACCACAATGATACATTCTAATGGCAGTTTGCATTGATTTAGTGCTCATCAACATCCTTTTCTCTGAACAAACTAGATCCCAAAGTTAAAAAACACTTACAAACATCTCTTTTTTCCTGGGGAAGATTATAGTGAAAACATGGAGAACATGGAGATCTCCCTTTCCACCACAACAGATTCCAGCTCCTCCTGCAAGATTCCTCAGCATTCCCAGGCCATCTGAGACATATATTCCCTGTAGCATGATCTGGGTTGGCCTTGTTGCCACCTCCCAGTGGGACATGCCTAGTAGAGTTCCAGGAAGCCTTATCAGGTGCTCAAACCATCTCATCTGGCTTCTCTCAATCAGGAAGAGTTTTGGCTTCTTTCAAATATGTAGATTTGAAATATAATTTTTGAGCTTTTGTAATGGATTATATTATTTTAAATATACAATATTTTTGGAATGAAGATAGTAGAAAAATCTTTGCAATTTAATTTAGACATCTCTGCATCTGGCATTTAAAAGCACCTAAATAGATAGGGCTCAGTTGTGCCTGTTGGGCATGGTGTTAAATTAAAATTGCTCTGGCGGAAACACAAGAAGGCATTCTCCTTTAGGAGACAGAATGTCATCCAGAGCATTCAAAGAGTAAGGAAGTGTTCCTGTCTACATGAGGTGCAACAAATTCACTTTCCCTCTCACCCAAGGTTAGTCAGCACTGGTATGGTGAGGCAAGCATAGCTATGACTTAATTACACCCCACGTATTCATAGTGGGGCTGCAGCAACCCCTGGCTCCACAGTCTGTAGGAACTACAGCCCTGTCTCATCCTCCAGTAGGTTACACAAGGCAGTGGGAGGGCATGGGAAGGTCCTTATGCTGATGGGAAAGGAACAATTGGTTTTGTAGCTGGCTATCGTAGAAGCATTTTTATTTGTCTACTTTTACTGAGAAAACTAACTGTGAATATATTTACCATATATATATATATATATATAAGTGCTCGCTCAGGGCAAAGTAATATGCTTTAATAAAAAAATTAAGCATTATCTATAGTGCATATTCAGAAATCATGCTCTACTATCACATCCATTGATTATCAAAGCCTCAGTAGTTTCCAGTTTCCCATGTTTCTTCCCTATCCTCAAAGACAAAAGACACAGATGAAATGACTTCTAGTATGGTAAATTGAGGTCTAGCGACTTTTGGTTAATTGTTATTGCAATTCCTCACCTAACCTGTCATGCTAGAAATCAAATCTCAGTCTCCTGAGTGTAACCAGATCTTACAGGCAGCCCCTGACTTTATGCAGGCAGTGTATTCACAATTGAGCATCTTCAACATTATTAACTTAATTAAGAGTATCTGAGGTAATAAATTTGGATGGTAAAATTAGATGAACACACAATTGTTTTTCTTTGCACTAACAGAACTGAAAATTAGACATTACTTTTTCTATTACTGTGTTCTGAGTGAAGAACAATAATAGGAAAATAGAAGAAAGCTCCCCATTGGTCCATTTTTTCAACAGCTTCAAGCTGTTAACAGTTACATTGTCCCTAGGTATGGGGTGGTGCATGTTATGGTTAAATGATTAGTTTAGAGCCTCTTGACATACAGACTTTTTCCGTTCCCAGTATCAGCTGTGAAAATGTATTTCCAAGCAATTAAACCTCAACTCCTGCTGGCTTGGGAGCTATGAACCTTCAAATTCCAATTCAAATTTTTCAACACTTACCTCTGGTGGAAAAAATACAGCTATGTTAGTGAAAATCACAAAGAAAGCTATTGATACACATTCAAGTGTCTTTTATGTGGGGTCAGGAGGGTTGGGGGGAGCAAGAGAAGGGAAGTGTTCATATTGTAAATAAAACTCATGACAAAAATTACTTTTTTTTTTGGTGTTTTCAGAGCCTGCAACACAGGTGGGTATTTACTCCCAGACTTACTAATGTGTGTTTTAAGAATTAGTAGTAGAAAACAATGAGGAACAGAGAGTAAAAAACTGGCCTTCCAAAAAGAGAGAGCTGCTTCTAGTAATAATATAACTTTTGACCTGATTTCTCATGTTTTAAAGTAGGGAATGTGATCATCACTCCAATGTAGGCATCTATAATGCTCTCTCTTGGGTAAGCACATGTGGCACAATGCCCTGGAAGTGTTCTATGTGGCTGCATAGGTCACCTACATAGCAGTTTGCTTTTTACGCTGAGGCCGGGTCTAGACTGTGCTCTGCCCAGCACTGCTGCTGGCTGAGCTATGCAAAAAGAGCTTCTCAGGATTGCAAGTGACGTGCCATTTGCACAGTCTTGAAGCTCATTACCATAGCCCCACAATAGTTTGGAGTTGGCAGAAGTGGGTGCCGGCACTGAAGAGGACGTGAGGCATAATGACAGAAGGGAGGTTGGCTGGCAGAGGCGGAGCCACACAGTCTCTGCTGTGCCATTACCCCCTTCTGCCAATGCTGAACTCTCATGGGGCTATGGTAATGAGCTTCGAGAGTATGCAAATAGCACGCCACTTGCAATCCTGAGAAGCTCATTTTGCATAGCTCTGCTGGCAGCGGCGCTGAGTGGAGCACCATGTAGACATAGCCTGAGAAAAGAACAACCTCCTTGGAAGACTTCCACAGTCTCTTCTTGAAGCTTAGAGTTTCCAGCTGAGGGAAGGGAGAACAGAGAACACTCTGCCCAAAGACTGCTCGCTACAAAGCCTACAACTTGACTCTATCCTCCAGTTGCTAGCTGATATTATGTTTTGAAGTTAATCTCTTTATTACATTCCATTATGGTTGCAGGCCCATTGTGGAGAGCGCTGGTGTAGGAATGTCAGAGGATAGGATCATGCCAGTAATGCGCATCCACACCATTTGCCCTGTTTCTTAATGGATATTTTGAATGTGTACTCAGCTGTGTGTGTTTTCATTCTACCATGTGTTTTGGTGTTTATTATGTTGGATAAATGGGAAAGAAAGAGGAACTATGATTATGATGGGTTTATGTACTTGAGAAGCAATGGGCAGGAGCTCTGAACTAGACACTGTTATAGTGTGCATAAAACTGTTTGGTTTGGGCAGAGGCAGACATTGCCTGCAGTATTCCCTTTATTGTTGTTGGCAACATGTCGCCATGGTCTTAAACCTGTGTGAAGTGTATTCTAAATGACACTGACCAAAATTCAGCTTTAGCATGATATCATTGAGGACAGTTTGATGTGAAGGAGGTGAATAATTTATATGCTAAAGTACAGTCTACTTAAATGAGGCACATAAAAATCAGCAAGGCAGTTTCATTGGAAGAGCTGATGCATGTTATATTTACCGAGAGACGGATTGTGTGTGGCCCATATAAGGGTGTGCTCTGTATGTCAGAGAGGGTAAAAGGAATCTTCCACACTCCCCCTTAAATAGCTTTCATAAAAGTCCAAATAAAGTTTCAGACTTTTCCCATGGGTGTACTTGGTGCCCTGAAAGGGAGGAGGAGGAGATGAGGCTGTGACTCTACCCCCATAGCTCTAACCAAATGAAGACTCTCTCTCATCATGAGACAAGAGTATTAATCATTTATAATCTTCAATGTAATCAGGTGACTGAGGCCAAGAAATACAGATTGTGGGTAACACAGTCCCCATTTAGCCCTGGCCAACAGAGGAAGTAAGGGATGTGTTTGTCTCAGGGAAGTTCAGCATTGGTATGCCTAGATGTTCTGGGAACTATTCTACTTCATGAAGGCAACATGGATCTTGGGTAATGCAGTCCCACCACTGCCCTTCTCTCTCAGTAGGGGCTGACTCTAAATAGCCCAAGCGAACCCCAAGGGATCTCAGTTATGGTGATTCAAGGTAAGCAATGTGTGTTAGTACAAGCAGCAAGTTACCATAAACTAAAAGAGTGTTCTAATCTACATGTAATCTGTCGACAGAAGTTTCTGTCAGAAGATCTCTTCTGACAAAACATCTAGGCTGGGTCTACACATGCCCCTTCCTTTCAAAAGGGGCATGTTAATGAGTGGGTTTGAAAGATGCTAATGAGGCACTGCAATGAATATGCAGCACCTCAGTAGCATAATGGTATCTGTGGCGATTCGAAGTGCGGCTTTTCGAATCGCGCACCGCCCATGGAGACGGGACCTTCTGAAAGGACCCCCCCCCAGTTTTCGAAAGACCTCCTTCCAATCACAGAGAGGAAGAAGGGCTTTCGAAAACTGGGGGGGGCCTTTCGGAAGGTTCCGTCTCCATGGGCGGCACGCGATTCGAAAAGCCGCACTTCGAATCGCCGCAGACGCCATTATGCTACTGAGGTGCTGCATATTCATTGCAGCGCCTCATTAGCATCTTTTGAATCTGCTCATGAACATGCCCCTTTCGAAAGGAAGGGGCGTGTGTAGACCCAACCTTATTGACAAATTGTGGCCAGATAGCAAAGCGAATTGAAGAAGCGACCTGTTCAGTCAAAAGAGAGCATCCAGACTGCCTGGCCACTCTCTAAACAGAATGGCCCCCCACAACACCACCAGACGGGGCTGCCTGGCCAGCAATCCCTTCTGGGAGCCCCAGTGAGATGCTCCTTCAAAGGACCCACCTCCCAGTTGCCCACTTCCTGCCAATGCTAAGGCTTGCCTACTTTCATGAGGGACAGAACAGCTGTTACAGCAGGGCTTTGACACTTTCTGAGAAGGACACAGCTCTTTCCAGATAGCCATGGTGCCAGAGAAGCCCCTGGGCTTGCACTGGCCCCACCCAGAAGTGCTTCAGCACCTCCTGTACATCCTCACAGCCATCCTCCTTTTCCTCTGGGAGGGTGAGCCTGGCACCAGTTTTGAGGAACACGCCATTGCTGCCGTACAGTCCCACCTGCACTTGCCTCCTAAGTGGGTGCACAGGCAGCTCTGGAGGCACTGCACCAGTTCCAACTGATGGCACTGTCTAGTCATGAGGCAGTGGGATGACCAGCAGTGGTTCCAGAACTTCCGCATGTAGTTCTCAATCTGGCTCTCTTGGGAGACAAGACACCTGGCTGTGGCCCACCATCCTGTGGAGAAGCAGGTCACCATCGCCTTCTGGAAGCTTGCTACCCCCAACAGCTACCACTCTCTGGGAAACGAGTTCACTGTCAGGGCCCCCCTCATAGAGGCGAGGCACCCTTGGGTTGCAGTCCCTGCATGGGGGAGGGGTGCATCCCACCAAAGGGAGCCCCTGGGGAACTGGGGTTGACTGCATGGGAGGTAGGGTTGGGAGGGAAGGTCCATTCCCAGGGGAACCATGCTGGCCCACCCTCCCACAGCCCTGCTACTGAGGGGGCAGCCTCACATGTAGGGCTCTCAGAGGGGTTGAGGAGGAGGGGATGGGAGGGGGATGGGGACTCCCCTTGGTCTCAGGGGCTCCCTCCCCAACCCTACACCTTTGCAGGTCATGATGGCCATCAACACTCCTGCTGTGGAGGGTCATCCATGTGGCAGACATGGATGCAGTCATGTCTGGATTCACTGCCCTGGGGTTCCTAAACTGCTTTGGGGCTATTGATGGGACCTACATCCCACTCCATGCCCCAGATCACAGCATGGCAATGTATATCAACTGCAAGGGATATTTCTCTGTGATGCTACAGGCCCTGGTTGACCCCCATGGCCAGTGCATTGAAGTTCATGTCAAATGGTTGGGCTGGGCACATGATGCCAATGTGTTCTGCAACTCCGTCCTGTTGCAGAGGAAGGAGGTGGGCACCTTCATCCCACACTGTCAGCTGGCTGTTGGGAATGTGCACGTGCCACTTTGCACTGTGGTGGACATAGCCTACCCCTTTATGTCCTGGCTTAAGAAGCTGTACACTGCTCACCTGGACCCGAGCTGGAAACTCTTTAATGTCTGACTCAACTCGGCCTGGATGCAGGACGAGTGAGCCTTTGGCTGCCTCAAGGCACACTTTAGATGCCTCTTCACCCACTTGGAAGTGGGGGAACACACCGTCCCCCAAGTGGTGGCTGCATGTTGTGCCCTCCATGACATAGTTGAGGGGAGGGGAAAGCCTTCTGCCAGGGGTTGGGGGCAAACTCTGGCTGCAGCTAAAAACAGCTGGGAGCAGCTCCAGTCTGCCAAGCCCATAGGACAGCATGTGGATCAGGGAGGTCCTAAGGAAGACCTTCTCCCATGGTCCTCAATGAACCTTTTAGGCCTTTGTGTATCACCCCCAGCCATAAAGATGCAGACATTCCATGCTCCTAGGTTGAATCTTTTTTATTGTTTTTGACCACTGTAGGATGATCTGCCAGCCATGGTAGCCTGTCCAGATATTATGGGGCAGGTAATGTTTAGGGCACATTTTCCAGACCCTTCCATCAAAAAGGATGAGTAGATAGATCCTAAACAGGGCTGCTCAATCACCAATGATTCTGCTGAACTTCTCTGCTGCCCCAGGGAGGGAGCTGAATGGCCACTAGTTCTAGGGATGATGACAAGCAGAACAGTGGCTACAACTACTAGTGGCCATCTCCATCTGTCACTTCGCCACACTCCCATTACCACAGAATTTAAATTAATGATCTGATGATAATGAGATTTGATAAGATGTTAATGGGATGAGAATTGCAAGAAAACCAGTATGGGAATATTTTAAGTAAGAAAACCATTGCACAGGGACAGCCCCACTCTTTTGGCTGTGGAAGCCAGGCTCCAGAAGCATGAAGAACAATTATGACCATGGATGTTCTTAGCTGCAGTGTGTGCCCAGGACATCTTCCATGCCTTGTCATGCTGTCTGTGCCTCACAGCACAATGCGGAACTGCCTTCATGGCCATGGAATCACACATTGATTTCCTCTGCCAAGACCACCAGACAGTCTTCCAATACTAGAGAAAGGCAGTTTCCCTATGTCACCAAGGGCAAAAAATCCACCAGATAACCCCACTTGCATTGGCCCACTCATTGAAGTGGTTTTCAGCCACATGGCCACTGATGCATATAAACAGCTAGTTGGAGGCACAGGTGAAAGATGATGGTCTGAAGAAGTGGGTCTGTCCCATGAAATCTCACCTAATTAACTATTTTGCTAGTCTTTAAAGTGCTACTTGACGGCTTTTTGTTTTGATAGGTGAAAGATGAGTGTAGGTAGGGAGGCAGGAACCAAAGTACATGAACTGCTCTCAAAGGAGCAAAATGTGTTCTTCCAACTGAGGTACTGTCCCTCCCTAGTTCTCCATAGAGGAGTGTTCAGACAAATAATTCATCTGCTCCATAACCAGACTACAGTGCAAGTACTTATCAGTGGTGACTTTTATGATGCAATCTTGAATGGAATGGAGCAAGGTTGTGAATTTCCTTCAGTGCTGTTCAACTTGGCTACATCTACACTACAGCAATCCATTGACAGAAATCACTGTCAGAAGAGATCTACCAGCAAATCTTCTGTTGACAGATTATGTTTACACATGAAAGCAGATTGCAAGAGCAATCCACTCTGTCGATAGAGCACAGCCAGACTGCCCGGGCCTCTCTTGACAGAACAGCCAACTGGAGATGAACTGGAAGCCCTGTCTGTTGACAAAAGGGCCCTTGAGTAGTACATTGCACTTTTGTCAACAGAACTCTTTCAAGAGAAGCATTATTCCTCAGTGCAGAGAGGGATAACACTCTTGGGGAAAGTGCTCTGTTTTGTCAAGACTCTGTCAATAAAATGCTTTTTGTGTGTAGATGCTCCCTGAGTTTTGTCGACAAAACACTGAAGTGTAGACATGGCCCTTGCATTCTCAGCCATGCCACAAGTGACTTGGATCAGAGAATACACATCTGCTACAGAGTTAGAAACTCGCTCTTTGAGCTTCAACATCTCAGCACTAAGGCTAAGACACTGGAGAGGCTTCTTATTAAGGCAATTACTTATTAAGGCAATTACTATAGATGATGGCAACTTGAGGTCTTGTTGACACGATTATCCTCAAGTTGTTATTGATAGATTTTCTCAAATATCCCAGCTGATTGGCCTCACCATCAATGCAAGAAAGACAGAGATCTTGTTCCAGCCAGCACCTCATTCCAATGTCCAGTGCCGGGTACCTTCATCCAAGTCACAGAGTTGAAAAACGTCGATCAGTTCAAGAGTTTGTGCAGTACCATCTCAAGTGATGGTTCCCTTGGTAATGAAATCTCCCTCAGAAGTGGTAAAGCCAGACAGGTCCTTGTCTGACTTAAAAAATGTTCTTAACCAACACAATGTCCATCTCTCTACCAAGTTGTAACTCTAAAGTGCAGTCAGAGCTGTCCTGTCCAGAGGATGAGGTGGGGCAGCTGCCCCAGGCTCCACACTTCTGGGGGCCCTGTGGTGGCTGCCCCAGCTGTCCACTGGACAGGATAGGGAAACAATTACTTGGGGCAAGAAATAGTGGCAGGAGTGGTCAGTGGCAGCAGCAGGGGGAGACTTTCCATCTGCCTCCCTCCCTGCACTCACCACATGGGCAGTGCAAGTGGAAGCCTGCTCTATCCATTGTGCCCCAGCCTCCTGGCCCTTGAGCCCCACTTCTTCTTAGCACAGGGAAGCAGCATCTTTTTCCAGCAGCCCCCATAGAAACACAGATCTGTGGGTCAGGACAGTGCAGTTGAGTGGAGCAGGCTGCTGCTTGTGCTGCATGGTGATGCAGGGACTGGCCAAGGAGAGGCAAAGGCCTGGCAGCTATCTGCCACCATGGCCTGGTCCAGGTAAGCTCTAGCCAGGCTGGTCAGGCAGATGGGTAAGTGGGCAGAGTGTGGCCAAAAGTGGGGGAAGAAGGGCAGGGCCTGCACTGCAGGAGGGTTTGCCAGGAGCCCTGGTTCTGCTCCCCACTAAGTATGGCCCTGAGTGAGGTCATTCTATCATCTCTCCTCTATGAATGTGAGACAAGAACTTTTTACAGATGTCCCATTAAACAACGTGAACAATTTCAGTGTACTCCCTCTACTCATTAATGAACATTTATAGGCAGGACAGAATGACCAGTATTAAAGTCCATGAGACAGCAGACACAACCACCCTCAAGGAACTGTTACTGAGAGCACAATGTAGGTGGACCAGGCATGTCATCAGAATGGAGGGCGCCATCTCCCAAAATGGTGGTGAACTTAATCAGGACAAAAGAGAAAAGGCTCTTCAAAGATAATCTGAAGAAGTCTGAAGTCTACAGTGGGCTGGCATCAGTCCTAAAGAATTTGAGCAAATGGCTCAGACTGCGCCTAGCTGGTGGTTTCTGATAAGATCAGCTTGTGACAAGTTTGAAAGGGATTAATTAAATTATCTGCAAGCTGCACATGAAAGGCTGACTTCCCATGCTCTCCGTGTGGCTATCTTTGTGTATCAAGATTCCTCCCATTAAAGCACATTGTTAGAAAAGACTGGCTGAAATGAGTTGGCCCGTTATAGTGAAGGATAACTCATTTAGTGCAGCTCCCCTTTACCTTCTCTCTTTTAGCCCTTGCCCATCGCAAATTCTCCTGACCTGTTCAGTAGGCCAGAATTTACTTGTGTTGTTTGTGCTGACCAGGGATAAAAATGGTAAAAACTGTCCCACTGAGAGTAGGGGCACATGAAGGCATCAGGATTAACCTGCTGGTGAGTAATGCACTTTTGTGCGAAGATTGATATCATATACTGTTTCATTTGTTACCAAACTGAGAAAGTAGGTTAAAGTATACTCAGTGTGAAATAATTCATCTATGTCTAGCTTATACCAGTTTCTTGACACAAGTTTTTGTTGGAAGATATCTCCAACAAAACTTTCTGTCAACAGATCATGGCCAAATTGCCAAGCGGATCTCAAGAGTGATCTGAACTGTTGACAGAGAGTGGCTGGACTGCCCAGTACCCTATTGGCACAATGGCCAACCAGAAGCACAACAGACAGGGCTGCCTGGTGTCCCGGAAGCCCTGTCTGTCAACAGAGGTCTTCCCTGAACATCCAGGCCAGCTTTCTGTCACCGGATCTCTGCTGACAGAGGCATTATGCCTTGTGGAGAATGGGATAAGAATGTTGACAAAAGTGCAGTGTTCCATCAATGTATTGTTGACAGAATGCCTTGGGAATCTGGATGTTCCCCAGGTTTTGTCAACAAAATGCTCCAGAGTAGAAGTAGCTATAAAGAGACATATTTAACTGAGCTGCGGTGGTCCTATTTTCCACACAAAGGAAACTCAATTACATTTCTGATTCTAGTGCAGCAAAAAGATGCACTGTTACTTAACAAGTAGTTTAAATAGGTTCTCCAAATCTGCATGGGAAGAAAAAAATCCTAAAAGCCCCTGCAAGTGATCTCCTTATTCAGGGACTATGTGCTGACCTTCTTAAGAGAGTAGAAATACTATTATTGATTACTGCAGCGTTTTTAATATTCCCTTCAAATCTTTTTATGATTCAGAGTTTTTATTGTCCTGATCTAGATGAAAGTATTTGAATAAATGATTTCGCATGCAGGAATGTGACTTTTCAATACATTATTCTGATATGGCGTTCAGCTTCTTAACAGTTATTTTAATCTGCCTATATAGTGCAAAGGCCAATCCGTTATTCAGTAAAATAGGCAGGGATTATAAGTGACTTAGTCATATTACTGGAATCTGTACCATGTCACAGATCTTTATAAAGAGGTTTGACACAATAAATTGTTTAATTTTTTGGGTTCATCTGTAATGGAGGGTGAACTTTTTTTCGCTTTTTCTTCCAGCAACTTCTTAGCATCCAGTTACCTCATCCTCTAGAAAAGTACACTGGAGCAAGCAAAAGCTGTCTTATTTCAAATAAGACCAGACAGGAGGTCCCTTGTTTTACTTCCGCTGATGTGGAGATTTTAGATGTCATTCTAAGACTTGCCTGAGGAAATAAATACTAAGGTTTTCTGAATGTAATCTGAAATACACATATTTAGAATTTTCCCATCCCCAATACCAGTACAACTATTTTAATAATTTCTAACATGCACATTTCTGCCTTCCAGTACAGACACGCTTTCAGTGCCAACACAGCTGCTCCAGCCAAACAGACCTTCACTCCTAGGAAAAGGATGGGACTCTGCTTAGATAGGCAGGTAGGGATCTGCCAGCGTAGTTGGGGCCTGTGAAACCAATCAACAGCTGTCCACAGTCACACCTCATGGGAGAGTCCAGCTGTGCAGCCTTGTCCACAGAGGGGAAGGAGATATGAGGCAAGCAAATTACAGCTCCCATGTGGGACCACAGAAACATTGGCTGAAATGCCTTCAGTTTTACAAAAAACTTCTGAGTAGAAAGCTGACACTTTTCACAAAAATAGCGACAAATTAATTTTCTGTGCATAGTCTGGATAGAAAACTTTTAGCTAGTCCTGACAGAAATACCTTTATATTTTGAAGAAATAATATATTGTCAACTATATCCCATGCCTTCCCTTCAAGAGTATACTCAGTGCATGTTTACACTGTATACTCTGAAGGGTAGAAGAAATATCTTACCTCTCTCCCACGTGGCCAGGTACATTTATTGTTATACAGTAATACTTTGTAATGGAAAATGTTTTACAGTGAACATCAGAAACTCTAGGCCTCATCCTGCACTTTTTTACTCAGGTATGAATCAAGAGTGACCAGCTAAAGTTAATGGAGTTATACAAGAGTAAAACAAGTCCGAGATCAGAATCTGAGCATTTGGCTCCGCCGTTGCTTGTTGCTAAGACTATATTTGAAACCACGGTGTAAATTAATAATGTAAATTGATTCTGCATAGATTAATCTTGTATTTCATGTCAGATTTTCATGTACACTATTTATTAGCAAGAGATCTATTATGGCACTAAGTGTATCACATGGCACTGCTGAACATCTAAAATATGGAGCTTCCTCTTTAAAGAAATATTCCACCCATATGGGCATATCCTGATCGCATTACTCAAAGGAAGAAGAACTATAATTGCAGATGTAAAAAGAATGAGATTTGGCTCACAGGTGATGGTACACTCACAGATAAGTAGGTGATGTGGAAGACTCTTGCAGACAGCAGAATGTATAGCATATGTCAGCATAAGGATATAGCATACAGCCTAGCAGTAGGTACGAGGGATTTAAACTGAGGGAACACTATTTTATTCCATGCTGTCCCATTGTTTCATGGGGTGCATTTGAACAAATTGCTGATCCACAACTCAGCTTCATTATCGGTACAATAGGTATAATAATACTGAACATTTGTATTAAATTCTTTGAAATCCAAGGATAGAAAGAGCTTCTTTGAGTGCTAGGCATTATCAAGTGCTAAGTCAGTCCCATCCTGGATGAATTTTTAATGTAAGTGTAGAAGTTTGCAAAACCTTAAAGTTATTGAAATGCATGTTATTTGTTTTGCCAGAAGAGAAACGTGTTATGTTAATAAATCAAGTAGGATGTTTAGCTTTACTAAAAGCACTAGTTAATGGAGAACAAAATTAGTGTGTTCTGCAGCTGTATATGATCATAATGTTTACTGGTAATATAAGCTTGTGTTTGATTCTCTGCATTAACTTTATACACATAAGGTAACAAAAGATTAATGCAAAACTCTGCTGGAAAGTCAACATTTTTGTATGACTTTTGATTGACCTTATAAACAAATCAGCATCTCTCCCTGGCTAGAGCATGAGCACATTTCCTTTCATTCTGAGACTGCTGATCACCACAAAAATATTATACTTCCGTTGTTTATTCAATCAAGAAATGAAGATGCAACCAATTCTCATGGGGAGAAGTTTAGGGAACAACAGTCATTCCAAGCTGTTCCTAATGGGTACAAGATCACTCCAAAGGGCACACACCAGTCCCCACTCATCCGAAGGGAAATCTGCTCAGAAGTTGATATAGATTAGAATAATAGAGACATAGGTTAGAAGAAACACCAAGGGTCAACTACTATAATCCCATATTAGGCTTCTATCTGAGGGGAGCTGTGAGCTCACCTTTCCCCTTCCCTTTTACCAAGTCATTCCAAGGGTAAGTCTGGCAGAAGATACTGTCAGCACACCCACCACTGGAGCATTGATGGAGGACATATGTAGGCACTATATAGGTCTTATACTTTCAATCAGGACAGCAGATAAATGGGGTTTGGAGGATGAACTCACTCTGGAATACGTATATAGAACAGCCTCTTCACCTATGTTCCTGTCTAGGAGAATGAGCTAAACTCCTGAAGACAAGAGAACCTTCTGGGATTTTCCCTTCTGATGCCACCTCTGGACATAACTGCATCCCATAGACTGTACACATCAGAACAGACAGCCCTACTGCACAGATTATATTTACTGTACAGAAAGCCCCTTTCATCTATAATAAAAGGACAACCAGAAGTGTAATTACCATTGATGTTCCACAGATTCTACATAGACCTAACCCTTTCAATAATCAATCAGGGGAAACAAAAAGTCACATATGAAGGAGTCAAACAGATAAGAAACATTCCCAATATTTTTACTTCTAGTCATGTGTAATTAAAATCAAACTATTGCTCAAGAGTAATTTTACAATATTATACAATGTAACTCTGAAGACTCCCTGGGGGAAGTTATAAATATTTCCAGCAAACAAAATAAAGAGAAACATTAGTCTGTTTCAAGCCTCATTTACTCAATGATGGGAGGTAACAATGCCATAAATCACTAGTTACCTTAAGTCTTATGAACTTTTGTGCCATAGGGTTTTCAATAATCTTTACATTTACCATCACAGGATATCTGACGAATAAATACTTAGCAGCCCAAACACACTATTTGTATGATAGGCCATTTTTGTAAACAGCCTTGGAAAATGACCTAAGCACAAAAGAGACCGTCAGTGAAATAACATGTATTATGGGAGTATTTATCCAAAATTTTTTTCATACACTTGATGTATGAGTTGACACGTCTATCTTAAAACCATTCAAGATATTTACTACAATGACTTAAAGCTCATGTCAATATTTTGGCAGTGAGGTGCACCTGTTGTTTGGATAGGCAATGTGGTATAATGCAGCTGATTAAGATCATATACCCAGTTTACTCTTTATGAAGGACATTCCTCTGTACAAAGCCCAAGTGCTGTGGATTGTGAACTCTGGAGGGACTGGACCATGGAACTGACCCTGTACAACTTGTTGTCTGTGGTCACTACTCTACCCTTAGTAATTCAAAAAGAGAAACAGAAAATATTTTCTTAATAACCCCAAATATCTATATGGCAAGGGCCGCGTCTACACATGCACGCTACTTCGAAGTAGCAGCGCCAACTTCGAATTAGCGCCCGTCACGGCTACACGTGTTGGGTGCTATTTCGAAGTTGAAATCGACTTTAGGTGGCGAGACGTCGAAGTCGCTAACCCCATGAGGGGATGGGAACAGCGCCCTACTTCGAAGTTGAATGTCGCAGTAGGGCACGTGTAGACGATCCGCGTCCCGCAACATCGAAATAGCGGGGTCCGCCATGGCGGCCATCAGCTGAGGGGTTGAGAGACGCTCTCTCTCCAGCCCCTGTGGGGCTCTATGGTCACCGTGTGCAGCAGCCATTAGCCCAGGGCTTCTGGCTGCTGCTGCTGCAGCTGGGGATCCATGCTGCATGCACAGGGTCTGCAACCAGTTGTCGGCTCTGTGGATCTTGTGTTGTTTAGTGCAAGTGTGTCTGGGAGGGGCCCTTTAAGGGAGCAGCTTACTCTTGAGTCCGCCCTGTGACCCTGTCTGCAGCTGTTCCTGGCACCCTTATTTCGATGTGTGCTACTTTGGTGTGTAGACGTTCCCTCGCAGCGCCTATTTCGATGTGGTGCTGCCCAACGTCGAAGTTGAATGTCAACAGCACCAGCCCTGGAGGACGTGTAGACGTTATTCATCGAAATAGACTACTTCGATGTTGCTACATCGAAATAAGCTATTTCGATATAGTGTGCACGTGTAGACGTAGCCAAGAAGTGTTATTTTAATTCTCAGTTAATTTCACAGCAGAGTACAGGGGATCTGATTATAAATGCTTTACTCCAGCAAAATTGCCACTAAAGTGATACCAGGTTTTGCCTTAAAAAGGAGTGGTAGCTCAGACTCACAGTAATGTTAACCAGCATTTTAAAATATTTCTCTCATACCAAATATTGCAGGTTAGGCTGTATATTCATGTGCTACTGCAAAAAGAAATGGGACATTCCTTAGTTGGAAAGACTGTTCATCCTATGAACAATGGCTGTTATAATCATGTGAAAAGTTAAAGCAGAAAAGAATGACAAACTATTGGAATCAGAGAGTTAGCTGTGTTAGTCTGTATCTTCAAGAACAACAAGAAGTCCTGCGGCCCCTTATAGGCTAACAGATATTTTGGAGCATAAGCTTTCGTGGGCAAAGACCTGCTTCATCAGAAACAACACTATTGGACTTTCTGAGAAGCTGGTCCTTAAAGCGTGATTGTGAGTTTTGCACTGCATGGGAATTTCTCATTAGACTCTACAGTTAGCACATGAACTAAAATTGCTGTTGTCAGTTAGATTTTGAAAAGGCAGAACAAGAAGGTTGCTGTTCTCTTGGGTAGAGAAAATGCAAAGATCTAAACATCTCATATGTTCTTCATAATAGTCTAAATGCTGCTCTCTTCCAAGCAGATGTTCAGGTCCTTCTGGTGTCAAAGCTAGTATTTGTGCACTGCACATAGGGATGGGATTTGTATGTCTCTATGTTTAGCCACTTTTAGGGATAGGTAGTTAGTATGGGGTCTCCAGATCCTCTTGTTCTTCATCACACAATTAGGCCCATATATGAATGTGTGAGACAATAGGTTAGTTTTTGCCTAAAAGACTTGTGGTTGAAGATCACCCAAGGACACACAAGTTCATAGATCCTATGGTGAAGGGAGTATTTAAATGCCTTACTTCAACTGCAAGCCTGCCTCTAATGGCTTTGTTATCTGGACAGGAGGTTTCATCACCTAATGTCCTGTGTGATATCTAATGAACAGCCCAGAGTTTGGTTTTTTGGTGGCTAGAAAGATTTGGGCCTCAGTGTTTAACTTGGTTTAGTTGGATGCAGAACTTTGCCTAGACTCCATGTTTCAGATATTCCAGACATTTGTAACAGCAATGAAGGGTTCTGTGGCACCTTATAGACTAACAGAAAACTTTTCTGTTAATCTATAAGGTGCCACAGGACCCTTCGTTGCTGTTACAGATCCAGACTAACATGGCTACCCCTCCGATTCCAGACATTTGGTATACTTTTTGTTCTGACTTTGAAATGTCATCTTATGTTGAAGTTACGCCATTTTATAATCTGGCAATATTTATAGGTGCATTCCAAATGACATCAGCAACAGCATCAAATCTAGGTCTCAGAAATTATAAACCAATTTTGTTTTTTCTATGACACCAGTATGCAATCAGGATTGAAAAACTGATGTTTAATAAAGAAATATTTTGTTTGTATATATTCTAGTAAACCCTACTTGAAACTTATGGGCTGTAAAGCAGCACAAACTAAAACCAAATCAGACATTTGCCAAACCACCTGTGAACTGAAATAGCTCTATATTTTCTTGCTCTAGTTACAAAAAAAGGCAAGTATATGAGATTTATGTAATTGAAGACTATCTGAAGATGGTACTAGAACTAAAAGACAACAGAAACCTGAGCCCAGTGAAACTGGGGATTAGCATTAATGAACCTGAGAAAGCACACCTGGTAGTTATCAATCTGACAGTGATGGGATAAAATCTGAGATTAAAACAGACACCAAGATGAAACACCAAATTGCCCATGGCATATTCATGGAACAGACTTGTTCATATGGAGCATTATGACACTACAGGCCATGTTTTACTGGCCCATTAATACATGCCTCAGGTGAATTCTGAGGCATCAGACCACAGGCTATTACTGGAGATATTTTGAAATAAAACAGCTCAAGAACACCAAAAACAATTCTGTTATTGGTCATACACACAAAGAAAAAAATTTAGCCTGGCATGAGAGAGATAGAGGATCTGAATTTTAAGAGAAAAATTCCCAAGATTTGTACAAAGAGGGAATTAAAACATATAAATGTGTCACCTAGAAATTAATACTCTGAATGTTTAACCATGAAGAAACAGATGTATTAATGAAAAAATTAAACCATAATAAGCCTTGTATACTGATACAGTGTATATATACTGATACTGTTGCTGATGTCATATATATCTGTTCCCCTATTAGAGGTGGCATGTCTTTGGCCTGTAGGCAGAATAGAACTATATTCTCTTTGATTTTAAATCCCCTTTCTCCTCTCCATGCCCCACAACTTAATTATTTGGACAGATGACTAGTAAAGTCATCATCTTACACAATGGTCAAAGGGTGGCTAAGATACAATAGTTTCCCACAAACCTTAATAGGGAATAGCCAGTTAATCCTCATAGAGCTCTGTTAAAACTGGGCACTACAGCCATGATTTAGCAAGCACTAACACACCTACTTAATTTTAAACATGTCAGTAGCCCCTCTTAGAGGGAGTGCTCATGTCCTTAAGTTCTTTGTTGGATCTTGGCCAGTCAGTATAAAAACATGGCAGCATTTTACACCCACTTTACTAAGCTATAAATATACCAAGGGTACGATAATGGAGAACAAGGGCCTTGAAAGATGTCCCATAATTCTTTGGAGCTTACATACCAGTAAGCAATTCTTTCCACCCTATTGCAAGGTACAGCATCTATATTTTTTATGATGAATGAGCTGAACTACCCAACAAACTTTGATAAAACAATTTATAGTAAACACTAGTTCCCTTTAAAAATATTGTATCCAAAATATTCTCCCCTCATTCTGTCTGCTAGTTATACAGAAAGGAAAAATATTAGAAAAGCAAAACAAAAAAGTTGTCTTGTAGCACTTTAAAGACAAACAAAATGATTTATTAGATGATGAGCTTTCGTGGGACTACAGCACTGCTTTTTTGTTTTGTGAAGATACAGACTAACACGACTACCTCTCTGTTGCTATGTCTACACAGGCAGCTTCTGTTGACAGAGGTCACTTTTGACAAATATCGGCAGTACCTCTGTTGACGGATCATATGCATGCATAGAAGCATCTTGGAACAGCAAGCTGGTCTCTCGACAGACAGTGGCCACATGCAATCAGCCACTCTGTCAAAAAAATTGGCCCCATAACCTGGAAGACATGCATTCATGGAGGAAAAACCCTTCTTGGAGCACTGGCCCTGTGCGACCTTAAAGGACCCCCTCAGCCCATGCTCCCTGCCCATGCCAAGGCTTCCCTACCTCCTTGAGGGAAACCAAAGCTCCTGAAGGGATCCCTTGCCGTATGAGAGAGATTCTTGTCTTTCCAAACTGTTGCCATGCCAGAGGAGCCCCTACTAACGCCATCCTGCTGTGACTGCTTCTCTGCATCACCAGTGTGGATTCCCTTGTTGTAGGCTTCAGACATTCCAGGTTCCCCAATACCTTCACGGTGTTGGACGGGACCCATATCTCTATCTGGGCCATGGAACACAGTGCCACCCAATATATAAATAGGGAGGGCTACCACTCCCTGGCCATGCAGGCTCTGGTGGACCACTGAGGACAATTCCTGAACGTTTAGGTAGGGTGGTCAGGCTGTAGCCATGACTCAAGGGTCTTCCGGAACTCCAGCCTATTTCAGAGGATGGAGATAGGCACCTGCATCTCCTACCAGGTGCTGGCTGTGGGGAACATGCACATGCCCCTCTGCATCATGGGCAATGCAGCTACCTACTATTCTGATGGCTGATGAGGCCCTACACTGGTCATCTGGATCCCACAAGGAGGAATTCAGTGCCTGTCTGACACAGGCACAGAACCCCATGGAGCTCACCTTCAGGCACCTGAAGGGGAGTTTATGGTGCCTCCTGAACCAGCTGGAAGTGGGGGAGGAGAACGTCCCCCCCATTGTGGGTGGTTGTTGTGCACTCCACAACCTTATCAAAGAGGGGGGGAGAAATTTCTCGGGGGGGGGGCAGAGAGCAGCAGCCCATATGAACAGCTGGGTGCCATGGCCAGCCACCATGCCTATGCCAAAGTAATACGCATCCAGAAGCCCTGCAGAAGCACCTCACCTGTGGCTCCTCATACCCCTCCCCAGGTAACTTGACAGGGATGCCCCATCCCTGCAACCCTTCCCCCTCCCACCAGCACCTCTCTCTATCCCCCACTCCCTCACTCAACAAGGAAGGAAGTAGGTGCAGTCATAGAAGAATGCCCTTTGTATTAAAAAATCAAACAGTGTACAATGAAAGATTTAACCCTCAACATACCAAAATAAGAAGTAATATAAAAATAAAGGTCTGTGCATGAACTATTTACATATGTGCAAGTTATCTAACTGTATTGGGGGGGTTGAGAAAGGGGGCATCTCAACTTGGGGGTTACTACTCCAGGAGGGGGTGAATGGCTTTGAGCTGTGCCAGCTGTGGGATCCCTGTCTGCCCCAGGTCCAGGGTCCCCCTTGGGGCTGGGACATGGCCAGGAACATGGGAAAGTACAGATGGGGAGGCATCTACGGGGCCGGGCTCAGCAGGGTATATGGGGGTAGGAGGGACTTGGGCACCGGCTATGTCCACTGTCCACTGCAGAGCCTGCAGGAGCAGCAAGGGGGTGAGCTCAGGGGCAGCAGGGATGGGAGGGGGACTTTGGTGGTGGGAAGGAGGGAGTGGTGGTGGGACGGGGGTCAGAGGTGCTGGGCATGGTGCCCCAAGCCAGGTCGAGGGCACAGTCAACCCTCACCAGCCACATCTCTGAGACCCAGAGCCAGTCCCAGTACCACTTCCCCTCCATCTGCAGCTGCTCCAGGGTGATTTCAGTTTGTTCTTGGACGGTGGCTGCCAAAGCCCACTGGCAGTCATCCTCCAGGTGGCAATGGGCACTTGGGCCACAGGTGTGCCTCGGGGTGGTGGGGGGTGTCCTCCCGCTGTGGCGCCAGTCCTGTTCCTGCTAGCTTCTCCCTTTGGCTGCCTGTCTGGGTAGTGGGGCTGGCCTGGGGTGTGTAACTGAGCACGTGCTGCCAGCATGCAGCCATGCCTCCAGCTTCCTGCATGTGGCTTCCTGGAGCCCTGTTCCTTTAAGCACAGGTGGAAGCAGTGACCATAGAGCTCCACTTGCTGTAGAGAGGGCATTTCCTGGCTCCGGCTGCTGACTGACATGGAGGACCCACTCTGTCAACAGAACTGTCTACACAGGCACTCTGTCAACAAAACATTATCGACAGAAGTACCGTGCTTGATCAGGGAGAGATATAACCCTGCTGACTGAACAGCTGAGTTTGGTTGGCAAATTCTTGACAGAGTACTTTGGCCATGTAGATAGTGAGTTTTGTTGACAAAAACCGAGCTTTGTCAATAGAAATGCCCATGTAGGTGCAGCTTGTGACTATAAGAAAAGCAGTTATTTGTGGACCAAAAAGCATTGTGGTTTTGCGCGGCAATACAGAAGATGAAATTTAGGTCTAGGATTAGTTCTCAGGCTGAGATCAGACAATCCAATTTATGTGTGAGAAATGTAAGGGCCTGTGGGAAATGTAGCCAACTTCTGCAGATTTTTTTAAACTAAAGTTGCAGTAATCAAAACTGATTTAAAACTTGAAAATACGCCACAATCAGAGGCATTCACACGTACCCACAAAGGGGACTTTTTTTATGATTTAAGCTTGTGTTCCATAAAGTAGGAGAAGGTAGCATAGTTTTTGTTTGAGGGGAGGGGGATGAAGAGTGGGATAGGAGATGCTATACAAGCTGTCTGCCATCCAGTGATACCCCCAATACATGCAGAATTGTCCTGGGGCCAAATCCTACAGCTTTGCAGCTGCTTGTGCCTCTGGACCACATTAAACACCATAGGGAAGTGCTGTCAACTCCAGCAACTTTATCACGAGTCACATGATACGCAGTGTTTTATTTAAATCTCCAGTTTCTGGAAACAAGCAATTTAGTGAGAACCTCCTCAGCTTACATTAAAGGAGGTTGGGAGCGGAAATAAGTTTCCAGCCCCCATAGTAGCAGAGCAAAGGTTGAGGACTAGTATGATTTAAGCATTACATCATATGAAAACCTATCTTGTCTGTAATAGTTTCATTCTTATCAAAATGTTGCTGTGATCTTCCAAGTTCTCCCTGGATTTCTGGATCTTCAAAGGCTGCCTGCTGTCCTAGCTCTCAGAAGACCTTCATGAGTGATATACTAAGCTCATGAGGGTGTCTTAAAATCTCTGTTGCACATATTCTGACTAAAAACAATGACTATAGGCTACAAGAATTTTTTTTTCTTTCAAAAGTAATCAGAAACCCTCTGTCAGATCAGTAATACAAGGTGAAAGCCTTTGCCAAACTGCTTTTACAGGACTTTAATTTATAGGGTTGGGTGCATAGGCCCCATCGAGAGGTTTGAAAGAAATTAAAATTCTCCTCTTCCCCAAGGAAAGGACCACAGCTGCACACCCTCCAGGCAAGGAATGTCCATGAGGAAAGGCTGGCTATGGCCAGGTGTTGTGAATTAAGTAATTCTTCCCACATGCTCTTAGAAGGTTGCATTTTTGCAGAGAAAAGCTGGTCAGTTGTAGGTACTGAAACTTCCTTCTGAGATGAAGAAAACACTCACAGAAAAGGCCTTAGAGGGGCAAGCTTTGTTAGTCGGTAGCTTCACAAAAAGTAAGCAGTCCTGTAGCACCTTAAAGATTAATTTATTTATTAGATAATGAGCTTTTGTTGGTCTTACTGGATTGCTTGTTTTTCACTGAAAAGGCTCATTTGATGGGATCTACAGAACTGCCTTCATAATTAGGACAGATTAGGAAAACACGCCATAAAGAATTCTTCAGGATTTCCCATTAAGTCTCTGACCTAATTTTGATCAGAAAATAAAAGGCCAATTTATATAAGTTGCTAATGTTCATAACATCGTCAAGGTCCCAGAACAGCTGATCCTGGTTAACCTTAGCTGTCCCAACTTTTGCCCTTAGTTTTGCTGGAATTCCTTAACAGCAAAAATTCTCTGTTCCGCAACGTACCTGATCAAGAAAAATTTCATACTCCATACATTTCCAAGACAGACTCTTTTTTAATGGATTGTTATTTCTACAGTTAAATTAGAAGTATCTTGCATCAATAAATAACTTGATTTATAACAAAGCTTTACAGTAGGTGATGTTTTTCCAAAATCCTGACTGACAGAAAAAAAACAAAAATAAAAAAATACATGCCACGTCTGCTCATGGACTCAAACATTCTCCTAAAATGTGGAAAATCATCTTCCAAATGCAGACAGATACTCTATTAAAAGGGTCATTTGATGAGTTTTGGATCACATCACTTTGGTTCAGCCCATCAACAAAGAAAATCATACCAGGATTAACAGATTTCGGCACTTTCCTTCATGGATACATTACAAATCTTAAGGAGTCTATCAGTTCTTGACCCAATCTGTGTTTTTAGACCTAAAAGATAGGACTAGGCAGTAATTCTTTTAACCTTAACCATTTCTCTTTGAGTAACTCCAGCTAATTGGAGGAATGCTCTCCCCATAATTTATGCAAACAGTTATTCATGATATAATTTGCGCAACAAACTAGAAGCCCCAGGGAACAAAGATCAAATCTCTGTGCTCGAGTTCTACCTCACAAAATCAGGGTTGGGTGAACAAGTTGTTTACCAAAAGGTTTGTTCCACTGCTAATACACAAACAGACCTGGGTCAATGTGTACGCAAGTGGTAGGAGATCATGAACCGGTGATGGTACCTCACGTTGTTTTTTTCTCTCCAGTGGAAATATCATAACCTGCACCATTCCATTTTAACCATTTAGATTTGTTTCCACTCAGAGATTTTGTTTTCCTCTCAGTGAGTGGAAAGTTAATTTATTCCCCCCTCACGGATTATCACTGTGAAATTTAAACAATAGTGTTTCCTCTGTACAGTTTAGGAACCATGCAATGATTCCAGATATGAATCAGCTATAAAAAGTGAAGCCCTTTCAAGGATCATAGAAAGTTGGCTTTTGGGAAGAGACAGAGATATGGGGAAAGTGTTTTACAGTTCAAGATGAGGGGATTGAACAGGAGAGGGAAGAGTAGATGGCTGAGGTGAACTGAACTAGGGAATAGAGATAGAGGGATAGGTAGTGAGCAGGGACTGATTTTAACAAAAGTCTGAGAATAATGGATAGGAGACACTTGGATCAATGAATGAACAGACAAAAGGGAAGAATGGTGTGGACTCTGTAGAAAGATAAAATAACCAAAACAAAACCACCAGCGAGGCCTCTAAGAACACACAGTTCCATGGAGAAGCAGTCCAGTAGCACTTTAAAGACAAACACAATAATTTATTAGGTGATGAGCTTTTGTGGGAGAGATCCACTGCTTCAGATCATAGCCATACCAGAACAGATAATTTAAAGTGCTACCGGACTGCTTTTTTGTTTTGATAGAAAAAAGACTGGCACGGCTTTCTCTCTGTTATAATTCCATGAAGGAGGTCCTTAATCCTGTGTCCACCCAGTTTACCTTTTGACATTTCAAGGTCCTAGGCCTGAGAAGGTGGAGATGAGAAGGATGGGAAGAAAAGAAACATTTGAAAAAAAGCTACAGAAATCACAACCATTACATTTACTCATACATAATCTCAGACACTTATTTTCTGTGGTGCTTCTTTTCCATGAACTCTCACGCAGCATAAACTGATATCTATCAACCCAGTTCTTTCTCAGCAGGTTTCTCTGCTCCATTTACTACACGTAATTTAAATTACTTTCCTCCAGATATATTAAACTTATATGTTCCTCTAGTTAGATCTCATTTTGTTTATTTCTGTCCATCTGTCAAACATTGCCTATCTATCCCTGTATATTATTTCTCTACCCTTATTCATATTTGCATCATCATCCAATTTAGCATCATCTACAAAGCTCATTAATATGCTATGTACCATTCTGTCACATAATTTAAGATGTTAATTAAGATTGGAACTAGTACCCATTCCCAGCTAGGCACTTCCTTCCACCTCCACATCTTAGTCTTTATATGACCTTTTACTTAGTTCTCCAGCCAGTTTTCAGTTCATGTGAACCTTGCTATCAAGTTAATTTGAATTATTTTTAAGCGTAAGGTTTTGTGACACTGTGTTAAGTGACATAATTTACTTCTGCAATCTTTGCTTCGCCCACTAATTTGAGAATTTTGTCTACAAAAGCAAGATTTGATCTTCATGAACCCATGTACCCTACTACTTACATTGAAAATGGACTTATTTTGCCTTCTTGCCAGCTGATTAGATTATACACTTTCTGACTTACAATTCTTAAAATGTAACAGGAATTTCTTTGATAAAGCATTTTTAGATTGCATTTTTAGATGCAATTTTTATCACATATATGACTTGATAAATTTAACCATTGGTACAGTATCCTGTAGTGTGTTTTCAGCAATCTGAGAGTGGATGGAGAAATCATTGGGTCCTCTTCTCCTTCAACCCTATAGTAGCTACACCGCTTCACTCTTTCCTCCTGTTTTCAATTCTTATATCTCAAATCAAAAGAATTTATTTGCGTTTTATTGCTGAATTCCAGCTTTCTGGTCTTTTGATCTGTAATGCTACTCAGTTATAAGTAGAACTGTTTAAACCTTTAGGACTAGGATATTTTCATATAGAATAATGCATTTTTGTTGAAAACTAAAATTTGTTCAAGGAAAAAGTCACAGGAAAATTTCAAAAATAAACAAATATTTTAGTTATTAAATAAAATTTCATTTAGGTTTTAATATGATTTCAATGTTTTATTCAAATTATGGATTTTTAACCCATTTCCTTTAGGATCAGATTCACAACCATTTAGTAATGTGTGATTGCCTTTCCTTTTATTTGTACAGACACTTGTCTTGCATCAACTGCATCCTGGAATGCTCAAGGAACTGATAAAGGTGAGCAATTACCTGTTGTCTTTGAAAAGTCATGAAAGACAGGAGAGATTCCAGAATAATGGAATAGGGCAAATATAGTACCTATCTATAATAAGGGAAAAAAGGACAACCCAGGAACCTTATAGCCAGCTTAACTTCCGTACCATGGAAGATAATGAAGCAGATAATTAAGGAATCCATCTGAAAACATCTGGAAAATGATAAGGTGATAAATAACAGTCAGCGTGGCTTTGTCAAGAATAACTCATGTCAAACCAACCTGATAGCTTCTGACAGCATAATAAGCCTTGTGGATAAGGAGAAAGCAGTAGATATGGTTTACGTAGACTTTAGTAAAGCATTTGATACAGTAACCTTCTTATAAATAAGCTGGGGAAATACAACCAAGATGGGCTTCTATCTGGTGGTTGCATAACTTGTTGGAAAACCATTCCCAGAGGGTAGTTATCAATGGCTCACAGAGATCAGGTTTGTTCAATATCTTCATCATAGATTTAGATAATGGCGTAGAAAGTACACTTTAAAGTCTGCAGCTCATACCAAACTCTGAGGGGCTGGCAGGTCTTTGGAAGATACGACGAGAATTCAAAATCATGTGGACAAACTGTAGAAATGGTCTGCGGCAAATAGGATGAAATTCAATAAAGACAAATGTAAAGTACCTCCTTTATGAAGGAACAATCACTTCCACACATATAAATTGTGAAATGAGTGTGTAGGAAGGAGTTCTGCAGAAAGAGATCTAGGGGTCATACTGGACCACAAGATAAATATGAGTCAGTGTGACACCGATGCGAAAAACAAACAAACAAACAAAAAAAAAGCAAATATCTTTCTGGGATGTATTACCAGGAGTGTTGCAAGCAAGTTATGAGAGGCAATTCATCCTCTCTATTCTGCACAGATTAGGCCTCAACTGAAGTACTGTATTCAGTTTAGGGTGCCAGATTTCAAGAAAGATATGGAAAAAAAGGTCCAGAGAAGAGCAACTCAAATGATTTAAGGTCTAGAAAATATGACCTTCAAGAGAAGATTAAAAAAAATGTTTAATTTGGAGAGAAAATGCTGAGAGGGGGACATGTTGGTAACTTCCAAATACCTAAAAGGGCATTACAATCAGGAGGGAGAAATTTTTTCTCCTTAGCATCTGTTGATAGCACAAGAGCCAATAGACTTAAATTGTAGCAAGGGAGGTTTAGGTTGGACATTAGGAAAATAACTGTCAAAGTGATTAAGCACTGGAATAAATTGACTGTGGAGATTGTATAATCTCTATCACTGGAGATTTTTTTGAGCAGGTTAGAGAAACATTGGTCAGGGATGGTTTAAATGGTGCTTGGTCCTGCCATGAATTCAGCGGACTGGACTTGATGATCTCCCAGGTTCCTTCCAGTTCTCATATTATATGATTCCATGATGCATCATAAGAACATAACATAAGAACATAAGAACAGCCATACTGGGTCAGACCAAAGGTCCATCCAGCCCAGTAGCCTGTCTGCCAACAGTGGCCAGTTCCAGGTGCCCCAGAGGGGGTGGACCGAAGACAATGATCAAGGAATTGTCTCCTGCCATCCATCTCCAGCCTCTGACAATCAGAGGCCAGGGACACCATTCCTACCCTTCGCCAATAGCCTTTTATGGACCTAACCTCCATGAATTTATCTAGCTCTTTCTAAAATTCTGTCATAGTCCTTGCCTTCACAGTCTTCTCTGGCAAGGGCTACGTCTACACGTGCACCCAACTTCGAAATAGCTTATTTCGATGTTGCGACATCGAAATAGTCTATTTCGATGAATAACGTCTACACGTCCTCCAGGGCTGGCAACGTCGATGTTCAACTTCGACGTTGCTCAGCCCAACATCGAAATAGGCGCAGCGAGGGAACGTCTACACGGCAAAGTAGCACACATCGAAATAAGGGAGCCAGGCACAGCTGCAGACAGGGTCACGGGGCGGACTCAACAGCAAGTCGCTCCCTTAAAGGGCCCCTCCCAGACACACTTTCATTAAACAGTGCAAGATACACAGAGCCAACAACTAGTTGCAGACCCTGTATATGCAGCACGGACCCCCAGCTGCAGCAGCAGCAGCCAGAAGCCCTGGGCTAAGAGCTGCTGCCCACGGTGACCACAGAGCCCCGCAAGGGCTGGAGAGAGAGTATCTCTCAACCCCCCAGCTGATGGCCGCCATGGAGGACCTCGCTATTTCGATGTTGCGGGACGCGGATCGTCTACACGTCCCTACTTCGATGTTGAACGTCGAAGTAGGGCGCTATTCCCATCCGCTCATGGGGTTAGCGACTTCGACGTCTCGCCGCCTAACGTCGATTTCAACTTCGAAATAGCGCCCAACACGTGTAGACGTGACGGGCGCTATTTCGAAGTTACTGCCGCTACTTCGAAGTAGCGTGCACGTGTAGACGCAGCCAAGGAGTTCCATAGGTTAACTATGTGCTGAGTGATTAATTCTTCTCATATTCCTCATATCTGCTTTATAATATTTCCAGCTATTTTTATTGTAAATGTTTGAAGGTCTTTTAAGTTAAATATCTGCATATTTGCAATTTGAAGTACTAATTTATATTAAAATTTTATGTTTCCAGTTCTTTTGAATATTTTGTGTATACAGTGAATTGACATGTATGATTTCCTACATTAAAAGATATGAAACTGCACTGAGAAAGTGGGGCAAGGCAGTTTTTGCACACAAATAGCTCATCTTCACTTTCACAATGAACTCAATAAGTATGAATATGTCGACCTTTTGACATGAATTATTTTGAAAAACTACCTTTTCTCTGCTATTTTCATTGTGGCCTTCAAGATGTAGTTTTTGAAAGGACCCCAGCTACTTCAAAGTCCCCTTATTCCTATCTGCTCATAGGAATAAGGGGACTTCGAAGTAGCTGGGGTCCTTTCGAAAAGGAGCCCCATCTGGACGAGCCATGTGACGGCGAGCCACATCAATTTGGAAGTGCTATGGACGCGCGCATGCTAATGAGGCACTGAATATGTATTTCAGTGCTTCATTAGTAAATTTCGAAATGGCCATTTGCATGGCCATTTCGAAGTTTTTGGTTTGTGTAGACACAGCCAAGGACTGTGGTAAATTAGTTAAGCTGTTTTAAGGCCTTGATCCAGACAAACTGACTTTTTACAGCTGCTGGGCTGCAGATGCTCCCCACGTTTCTGGCACTTTATATCTGAAGGCTGTGTCCCATTCCAAGTAGGAAGCACCACTTTCCTAGCAAATGGCTAAATGCAGCAAGAGGTACTGGGGCACATAGTGGAGCAAATTGCAATATCTAGAAAAGCTAATTAAGCACAACTTGGCACCTGTTCACCATCAAGATGGCCCTGGAAACCAGGTTAGACTGAGCAATGTCAGGACTCTAAGGCTATGTCTACACATGCTGCTTCTTCCAGAAGCAGCATGGTCATGAGCCATCTGGAAGATGCTAATGAGGCATGGATGTAAATTTCCTGCACCTCATTAACATATGGGCCTGTGATTTGGAGTCTGGAAGATGCTCTTCTGGGCTCTAAAATACGCATGCAGACGTGTGGCCCATGGGGATCTTCTGGAAGGAAACTCTCCTTCTGGAAGCCCCTTCTTCCTCATATTTTGGGGAACAAAGGGCTTCCGGAAGGAGGGTTTCCTTCTGGAAGATCCCTGCATGCCGTACCCATATTTTGGAGTCCAGAAGAGCTTCTTCCGGCCTCTGAATCATGTGCCCATATGCTAATGAGGCATAGGAAATTTACAGCCACGCCTCAATAGCTTCTTCTAGACAGCTCATTGCCATGCTGCTTCTGGAAGAAGCAGCATGTGTAGACATAGCCTAAGATTCCCTGAAGATTAGAGACTCCATATTTATTATAATTATTTATGGACAATCTTATTTTATCTTTTTTCTGTCTGCATTGTGGGATCCCTGGGGCTTATTCTCCATTGCTCTTTTTCAGGCCTTCTGACATGGGAGGACCATAACAGTATAACCAATATGGTTTCTCTAGCCATATTGAGAGGCCTATAGCTTGTCTGCAGCCAGACTAAAGAGCAGCAGCCATTAACTGTGAAGCTTCAAATCACATAGTCACATTCCAGCTACATTTCAGGCCATTAGTATGATATCAGGCTGTTAAGAAGAAGACCACATCCTAATGCCACCCACTGTTAAAAAAATCTCAAGTTGGGGAAAGAAAACTTAGTTAATAGCATTTCGGCTGGCAGGCAATAGCTGAGGTTGTGGAATCACCATTCTGTGATGATTGTCTTCACTTTTCTACTGTTTTCTGTATAATCTCTGGCTTGTAAATGATCCCATCTGCTGTATAATTAATTTTGTTAGGTGTAAATCATCACTTAAAGTGGTGGGATATGATTGGTTAGGTAATTCTGTTACCGTATATTGTGATTGGTTAGTAAAATTGTATTAAAATAATTGGTCAAGGTATAGCTAAGCAGGACTCAAGTCTCACTACTGAAATTGGGGTTCAAGCAGGGAGAAAGAAGAAGAGAACATCAAGCAGGAGGGAAGAACAAAACATCAAGAAGGAAAGATGAAAGAAGGAACACCTTAAGGAGGATTCACACCCCAAAACCCTGAGGTGCAGCAACCAGCATCCAGAGAGTGACTTTGTGTGTCCCAACAGGGGAAGCTGGACTGCTTTATAAGCCCGCTCTGTTGACAGAAGTGTCTACACTGCCCTTTTGTCGACAGTACTCTGTCCAGAGATTGTTATGCCTCAAATTTTTGAGGGATAATACTGTCAAGGAAAATGCAGAGTTCTGTGAATAATCTGTTGACAGAATGCTTTAAGTGTGTGGACGCTCCCTGAGTTATGTTGACTGAAGACCCCTTCTGTCGATAAAACTCTGTAGTGTAGACCCAGCTGGAGAGTATAGGGAGGCAATTCCCCTGTGGTCTGGTGATACAAAAGGGTCCAGAGCTCCCAGCTACTACTGCAGTTAAGTATCACCACTCTGCCCAAGGCCCTATCCCTTCTGGGGTACTAAGCAGACCCCTGCTCCACACACAAAGCTTGTACAAGAGCACAGAGAGGCTGTCAGCCCTTCTGCTCTGCTTCTTCTGTAGTCATTTACATCAGTGTGATGTGAGAATAAAATGCTACCAAATTATAATTAAGACATTCTTCAAGCTCCCACCCCCATCACCTTTATAATACTTTCATCTCGCTATAATAAAAAAAATTTATTATGCTGTGTAAATATCCCGGTGGTTGTCCACAGAGTGATCATCTAATCAGACCCTACAATTTTAATTGCAATTAGTCAAGAAATAACCTTACAACTGTGAAACTGTTCAAAATGCCACAAGTATCATCTCTCAAGGGTTTCTTTTGACGATCAGAGAGCATGAGGTAGAACCAAAAGCTATCTTTCAAGTAAGTAAGTACATGTACATGATCTTGTGGATGAAGAGAAGCAGGCTTGTTTCATTGCTTTGCAAAAATCTTCCTGGAAAATGACTGATGAGCAATGTGGTACAAAATGATTTAATATGACACAGAGCATTCAGCTTCTAATGAAGAAGGTCCATTCTCACTACCACTTCTGTCACATTTTGATGGGTTAAAATTTTATGCTGTTGCTGGGGCTTATGTTCAAGTAGATCTGGAGGCCAACACACAGATCTCCATCCACTTAGGTTATGTTTACACTAGAGGGTTCTGTTGACAAAACTGGCATTTTGTCAGCCAAACTCAGGCAGTGTGCAGATTCCCAAGGCATTCTGTCAACAGTAAATCGACAAAATGCACCACTTTCGTTGACAGTTTTATCCTGCTCCCAATGAGGCATACTGCCTCTTTCAACAAAGAACTGTCATTGTGAACATACCGAGGGTGGGGGTAGGAGGGGGAGCAGCCTCTGTCAACAGACGGGTCTTCTGGGACACCAGGCAGCCCTGTCTGCTATGCTTCTGTTTGCCTGTTTTGTTGAGAAAGTGGCCAGGCAGTCTGGCCACTCTGTCAACAGAGCTGATTGCTCTTGTGATCGACTTGGAAATTTGGCTTTGATCTGTCAACAAAAGTTTTGTTGGAAGATGCCTTCCTACAAAAACTTATGTCAGTAAATCACTGTAATCTAGACATAGCCACCGAGTAAACATAAATTACCTCCAAGGGTACATGTCCTCCTTGACTTATTTGACTTAAACCCTGTATTCTAAGTGGAGCACAGATCATAGAATCATAGGGCTGGAAGAGACCTCAGGAGGTCATCTAGTCCAGCCCCCTGCTTCAAGCAGGATCAACCCTCACTAAGTCATCCCAGCCAGGACTTAAAAACATCGAAGGATGGAGAATCCACCACCTCTCTAGGCAACACATTCCAATGCTTCACCACCCTTCTGGTGAAGTAGTTTTTCCTAATATCTAACCTACACCTCTCCCTCTTCAACTTCAGACCATTACTCCTTGTTCTGTCATCTGACACCACTGAGAACAGTTTCTCACCCTCCTCTTTAGAGCTCCCCTTCAGGAAGTTGAAGGCTGCTATTATATCACCCCTGAGTTTTCTCTTCTGTAAACTAAACAAGCACAAATCCCTTAGCCTGTCCTCAAAGGTCTTGTGCTCCAGCGCCTTAATCATTTCTGTTGCCCTCCGCTGAACCTACTCTGGCACATCCACATCCTTTTTATACTGGGGGGCCCAAAGCTGGACACAGTATTCCAGATGTGGCCTCACCAGTGCTGAAAGAGGGGAACAACTATTTCTCTTGAAATGCCCCTCCAAATGCACCCTAGTATGCAGTTAGCCTTCTTGTCTTCAAGGGCACACTGTTTACTCATGTCCAGCCTTTCATCCACCATAACCCCTAGGTCCCTTTCTGTCATACTGCTACTGAGCCAGTCAGTCCCCAGACTACAACAATGCTTGGGATTCTTCTGCCCCAGGTGCAGGACTCTACACTTCTCTTTGTCGAACTGCATCATATTTCTTTTGGCCCAGTCCTCCAATTTATCCAGGTCACTCTGGATTCTCTCTCTACCCTCCAACATATCTACTTCTCCCCCTAGTTTTGTGTCACCTGCAAACTTGCTGAGGGTGCAATCCAGTCTCTCATCCAGGTCATTAATAAAGATGTTGAACAACATGGGCCCCAGAACCAAGCCTTGCAGCACTCCACTTGAAACTGGCCGCCATCCAGATATTGAGCCATTGATCACTACCCGTTGGGTCCGACCGTCAAGCCAGATGTCTATATATCTTATAGTCCAAGGATCCAATCCATATTTCCTTAACTTATGGACAAGAATATTGTGGGAGTCCGTATCAAAAGCTTTGCTGAAGTCAAGGTATATCACATCCACTGACTTCCTCATGTCCACAGAGCCTGTTACCTCATCACAGAAGCTAATCAGATTGGTCAGACAGGACTTGCCCCTGGTGACTCCATGTTGGCTACTTTTGATCACTTTCCCCTCTTCCAAGTGCTCCAGAATGGATTCTTTGAGGATCCTCTCCATTATTTTCCTCGGGATTGAGGTAAGGCTGACTGGTCTATAGCTCCCTGGATTGTCCTCCTTTCTTTTTTCAAAGATGGGCACTACGTTTGCCTTTTTCCAGTCATCCGGTATCTCCCCCTATCTCCAAGAGTCTTCAAAGATAATGGCCAAAGGTTCAGCAATGACATCTACTAATTTCCTCAGTACCATTGGGTGTATTAAATCCAGACCCATGGATTTGTGTACCTCTAGTTTTTCTAGATAGCTCAGAACTTGTTTCTTCCCCACAGATGGCTGCCCTCCACCTTCCCATACTGCATTGTCTAGGACTGTTGTGTGGGAGTTGATTTTGTCTGTGAAGACTGAGGCAAAAAAAGCATTGAGTACTTCAGCTTTTCCTACATCATCTACCACTAGGTTACCTCTCTCATCCAGTAACGGCCCCACACATCTTCTGATAACCCATTTGTTGTTAACATGCCTGTAGAAACCTTTCTTGTTACTCTTCACATCCCTTGCCAGCTGCAGTTCCAATTCTGCTTTCACTTTCCTGATTACTCCCCAGCATTCTCCAGCTGTATGTTTATACACCTCCCTAGTCAACTGTTCACATTTCCATTTCTTGTATGCATCCTTTTTGAGTTTAAGCTGACTAAGGATTTCCCTGTTAGGTCATCTACAAGTCTTTTACACTTCACTTTGTCTGGAGACAAAACTTCTAGCTGACTCTATGCATAACCCATTTGTGTCCTTCAGTTTCAGTAGATCTTCTCTATGTTGTCAGAGGTCTTCCTCTTTTGCGTTTTCCTTGTGGGTCCCACATGAGAGCTTGATGGACTATGCTGAACGATGGTTTTCTAAGAGTGTGGCCTAGCCATCCCCACTTTCTTCTCTTGATTTGAATGTCAAATGGCCTTTGTCCTGCTAGGGTCAAAAGCTCCTAATTTATGACAAAGTCTTGTCATTTGATGTGAAGGATGTACCTCAGGCACCTGTTTCTGAATGTCTGTGGCTTGTGACTTGAAGACTTTTTAGTATGTCAGGTCTCACATCTCTACAAGACCACACTCTTCACATTGTGTTGAAGATCTGCAGTTTTGTCTTCACAGATATTTGTGAACTCCATATGGGACAGAGAGTCTTGAATGCAGCTATTGCTTTCCCTATCCTGGCATTGATATCTTTGCCTGTTCCTCTGCCTCTGCCCATAATACTCCCCAGCTTTGTCTACACTTCCTCCCCCCTTCGAAGGGAGGAAGGCAAGTAGGGTGTTGGGGGTTTATTAATGAAGAGCTGTGCTGCATATGCCTCAAAATTTTGACTAAAGGGACTTCAAAGTTATCCTGGCACTTCGAAGTACCGCTGGGTGGGCCACGGCTAGTCACAAGCTGGTACTTCGAAGTTTAAAACTTTGAAGATGCCACGGGGGGAATTTGCTTAATGAAGTGCTGCATGTGCAGCGCAGCCCTTCATTAATAAGCTCCCAACACCCTACTTACCATCCTCCCTTCAAAGGAGGGTGGTAGTGTTGACAAGCCCCCCCAAGTAGATGAACTCCTTCACATTTTCCAAGTCATCCCCTCCCAGAGTGATGGTGTTGTTGCTGGACTGGTTGACCGTCACTGTCTTGGTCCTTCCCTTGTTAATGCTCAGTCCAGTCATTGACACATTTTTGTCTCGCACTGCAACCTTTTCTTCCGTGCTTTCATGTTGGTGTGAAAGGAGGATGACATCATTAGCACAATCAATGTCCTCTAGCTGTTTCAAAAGTGTTCACTGAATGCCCCTTCGCATGTTGAATGCATCATGTTAAAATTTTTGAATGGGTTGTCATGGTGTTGCAGCAGTTTCCACAAAATGTCTCTGTCAATGCAGTCCAAGGCTTTTTCAAAGTCTATGAAGGTTGTGTACAGTAGGGAGCTCTATGATCTATGACTTTTCTCTCATCACTCTGAGAATTGCTATTTGGTTAGTACAAGATCTCTTGCTTCAGAAGCTGGCCTGTTCTTCCCTGATCTATCATGTCCTTCAGAGGTACCAAAAAAAGCATATGGTTGCCTTGCCAAGGATTGTAAAGCAAAGATCATGAAAGCATAGGAAACAAATATATTCCTTATACTCAGACGAAAGGACAGTGTACATACGTTAAAATATAACTGATAAATTAAAATCATTTCAATATTAAGCAGTTATTTAACTCTGAAAAATATATATCCTATACGTAGGTATCATACCAACGATAAATCTGAAACCTTGTGTGTTTACACATTTTTTTTGCTGCTTTAGTATACTAAATTGGTTTGAAATTCATATGACTATAGTAGTATAACTCCACAATGTAAATTAAGTTATATGGGCATGCAGATGCTTGCACTGGTATAAGTCATTTTCATAAGATTAGGGGAATAAATTATATTAAAAGAACATGCCTACACAAACAGTTGCACTGACTTAACAATTGCTGAGCTGTTATAGTTAAACTCGTACAAAACCACTGTGTAGACTAATTGAAGTATCTAGCCAAAAACACATAACTAAAGTGTATAATTGGTTACAAGCATGCCAGCTCTTGGTTGTCCATTCATTAAACTTCCTCCCCAAAACCATCTATTTGAAAATAAAAAAAGAGCAAAGTTACGTTCTATCAAAATTCTGTTAAGCAATAAACTAAAGAATAATTTCTTTGAAAAAGGTATTCTACAAGTTTTTGGTTCCTTCTGCTTTGGTTAGTGCAAAAGCAATCTAATTGTTTTAAATGGACCATTTTGCAGTTTTTAACATTTCTAATGGCACTGTGTGAACGTAATCACAATGTAACTACTGTAATTTAAAGAACATATTGTGGCATTAGCAGAGGATCAATAATTGCAACAACAATTATTATATACAAGAAAAAAATCAAGTGTTTCTCCAGGCATCTGATTAATTCAAACAAATTATGTTTATCCAATGCTGCTAACTTTACTAATGAACACCTTGTAAAGGAGCTCAATGAATGTTTGAATCCAAACAAAGTAATTCAAAAAGCATTATATAACTACATTAAGCAACTCATCCAGGCTGGATGGGCAAAATTAATTTAAGCTAAAGAATATAAAGCACTTGTAAATACCTACATGAGAGAATTGATCAGCAGACCCAAACATATCTCACATTTATCAATAACACTTTTCTGAGGGTGAATGTGCTAAAAATTGAAGTCATTTTATTAATTAGAATCCACTTCCTCCTCACTCCCATTGATTGTCCTTTACATAAAAATATTATGTAGTTACAAAAGACGTGGCTGAGGCAAATATCTCAGTTTTATAAATGATCAATGAGTCTGTCTTTTTACACTCACTGAGACCACCTACGGAATCTTTTTTTCCTGTTGTTTTTAGCATTGTGCCTTGTTCTCAGTTACTGCATGATCAGATTTCAGATTATATTTACAAACAGAACTTTCTTTAATCAGTATTAATCATTTCTTTCTTTAGACCGAGTCCTAAGAATAATAAATAATGCTGCCAGTAAGATAAGCCTCGTACAGTATGTAATAATCTGTGTTTATTATGCATATGAAAGTAGTTTTATCAGGATTTTCATTATGGCAACATTTTCTCATTCATCAAATTATTGTCAATAAAAGAACAGAAAAACAGCATCAAAAATGTTGATGCACCTTTACTTGCACACTTTGCCACCAGTCAAGGTAATCCTGCAGATAAATGTGGCAGTAAGAAGGGACCCAATTTCTTTATTCACTACTAATTCATTACACTTTAACAGCAGGATCTCAAGAGAGATGACACTGTGTTGACCTTTAAATCCTAGCTGGACTACATTTGATACTAGCTCTCACAGGTAAATCCAATCTTTCTCCTTACCCTTTTCTCATAATTTGACTTTGATTTATCTTTTAAGTATCAGCAGTCAACATTAGCACATTGAGCTGTGGGTGTGAAAATCAAGTATGGAACATCATCAGTCTTGTAATCATTTATGTCTATTCAATACAGCCCTATTAACATCGAGGCAAAATGCCAACTGATTTCATTGATTTAAAAGCAGAATATATTTGCACAGATAGTTACCTCTTGTTATAACTATCTGTACCCTTGGGATTCCATGCACCCAAACAGTTCAGAGTAACGTCAGATGGCACGGTTTTTAAAAAGACTGTATTCCATTTACATTAGAGCTCTCACAATTGCTGCCTTTGGTGGCACTATTGTAAACACAGCTTTAGGCTATGTCTACACAGCAGCGTTATTCTGGAATAAGCTGGTCTGGAAGACCTATTCCAAAATAGCTTATTTTAGAATAACACTGCTACACACAAAGGCCGTTTCTACACAGGCCATGTCCTTCAGAAGTAGCATCCTAATACATGGAGCTCAAGATGCTAATGAGGCACGAATGCAAATTTCCTGCACCTCATTAGCATAACATCACGTGATTTGGAGTCTGGAAGACAGTAGAAGCATGGCCCCAGTGGGGGTGGGGGGTGGCAGGAGGCTTCCGGAGGTAAGTCCTTCTTCTAGAGGACCCTTCTTCCCAAAAATTTAAAGCGATCCAACCGTCTGATCACTTAACCCAAGTTAATTAATACAACTGAATGTGCCACACTGAATATAGCAACAAGAATGGTCCTTTTTGCTTAGAAAATATAGTACCTTCCAGCTTAGTATTTCAAAGTGCATTTATGACAAGGATGAATCTTGCCCTGCAACCCTCCTCTGAGGCAGGATCAAATTGTCACCACCATTTGACAGATAGGAAAAGTGAGAAATAAAGTGATGATGATGAGCCCAGCCTTGCATATTCTAACTCATACCAGGGTCCTTGCCCTGAACTGAGCTCAGTAGGATTACTCCAATTCTTAAACTTAGGCACTGCATTCATCCTTGGAAAATCACGGAAAAGTTTGCATCAGAATCCTGATAAGTAACCCAACACTTCGGTCCTGACTCCTAGTCTTATGCCTAAATCACAGAGATCACCTTTTATATAACAATTAACTTAATGAGGTGAATAAAATTTAAATAATGTCTGTACCAACTATTTTATAATTTGTGTAACACACATAAGAGAGGTTTGTTTTAACTATATTTACAGGGAAACATTGAGTTTGCTGTACTAGGGATCCATGTAAATAATTTTACAATGATTCTTTATGTTTTTGATACTATGAGACTGCAGAGGGTCAAACCGTAATCAGAAAGTCAAAACATTTGATCTTGTATGCACAGTAAGAAGACTGAATGGATCAGAGGATTTGTAATGGGAAGCAGAACCTCTATCCACAGATATAGATCCTTCAATGAAGTAAATCAGTATAGCTCTTTGGATGTCATAGCTTTGCTGATTTAATCTTGCCAAAGATCTGTCCCATAGAATTTATTTATTCAGCCTTAATCATGAAGTTCTTTTTATGAAAGTTAAAAAAATAATCAGGTTTAGATGCAGTAGGATGCTTAAAATGACCACCTCTGCCCTCAAGAATACAGACAAGCTCTGAGAAGTAAATTTAAAAAAAAAATGGAATTTATAAAAAGGGAAACCAAATTGTTGTGCCTTTCTCCTCTACGTCATCTTTCTTTTTTTTAAATATAGTATTAATGAAATCCCCTTATTCCTCTGAGCTGAAATACACTATCAGCTGAGAGGAATAAAGGGATTTTGAAAAGTGCGGGGTCCTTTCGAAACGGACCCCCATGTAGCTGCGCCAAGCCATGCGTGTTCAAAAGCACGTCCGGAAGTGAGTGAATGCTAACAAGGTGTTGAATATTCAATTCAATGCTTCATTAGTATTCTTCAATTTGGCCATTAGCGTGGCCATTTCAAAGTTTTGGCCAAGTGTGGCTACATCCTCTGAGATCACCTGGTCTCCCTTCATTTCAAAGCTGGCAAATATCTACAAACCAAAACTTACTATCACATTTGGCACTATTTGTCATCTTCGTTACCAGTTCCAGCAGGGAGGCCAAGGAATTACCCTAACCCTGTCCTACACATATTTCTTCCATGTTAGAAAGAGAACAGTGACATGCCTCTTTTATGGTAAAATGCGCAAGTTCCTTCCCTGAGACTACTAATCCAGCATCATTCAGGAGTATTATATTTATTTATAAAATAGTACTGTATGTTAAAAGTAAGCTACATATCTGCTAAAGAATCAAGTGATTTCATTACAATGATTTATATTCATAATTCACATTTTATCTAGAAGGATCCCAGAACACTCTACCAATGTAGTACAGAAAGATTGTTAATTCCATAGTTCAAGTTATGTTGATTGACGTGTGCTGAAAGCAGGAAGTCTTTTTTTCATATATTACTTATTTATATCTTCCCCAAAATCACTACACTTTTGTTTATTCTTAGAATATAGAATTTATTATATTGAAATGTTCAGCAAAATTTGTTAGTTTATGAGTTATTGTTTATTAGAAATGGGCCCATTAGGGAAATTTTTGAGAATCTCATGTTTTGTTTTGTGTTATTCATTCCCGTGGTTGACAATGGTTGACAAAAGCTCTTTGACCAAACTAGACACTAGTTTACTTTGGAAGAAATTAGTTGTAATTCAGCAAAGTTATTAATGAATGTTTCTAAATCAAGGCCCAGTCAACAGTTGAAGTCATTCCTAAGAAATAGTATAAGGAATCATCCTGCCCCCTCTCTTAATTTGCATGGTGAAAGACTTTTGATTGGCATGATGAAAGGGTAATTTTCTAACCAAGAGTTCTCATGAATAGATTACTTGGTCATTTAAATATATCAAAATGATGTTTGCTTCTGTTTGTTTTGGTAAGGCATTTGTGTATGTTTATGATGTACATGGTCTCAATGGTACCATGAAAAAATCTACCAGGGGCCATCAACCTTTCTGAGGCAGAATGATGAAATTTGACTTTCTGACCTCTAGGTCCAGACTGAATAATAGTGGTACTTTTTGAAGTCACTAATAGTCTGATTTACAACAGCTTCATTATGAATAAAGATGCAGAGCTTTGCTGTTTAGATGGTGGTTGGTAGCATTAGCTTGTCCTTTGTCGGTCCACAGATGGCATGGCTTTGAGCATGCTCCAGGCTGCATGGGGGAGGACGGGTAGGGCTGAGCTCCTGTCTCACGTACGGATGAAATCAGCTAGCATGCCACTCTTTGGCACGTGACAGGAGTTGCTGACCCCTGATCTATACACTGTTATTCACTTGTTTCTGAGTCATATGTTTGGCTTAACTATCAATTTCCTAATTTTTAAATTTTTGAGTAGGTGGCATCAGTTCTTGAATAATCTTAACTGCTACACAATTTAGTGTTTTTGTTTTGGAATACATACAAAGAATCACAGAATATCGAATTGGAAGGAACCTTGAGAGCTCATCAATTCCAGTCCCCTGAACCCATGGCAGGACCAAGTACCAGCTAAGACCATCCTTGACAGTTGTTTGTCTAAGCTGCTCTTAAAAATCTTCAACAATGGAGATTCCACAACCCCACCACCCAGGCAATTTATTCCGCTGTTTATGTAAGACACATGCTAGTCTTTATTTGTATGTATATATAAGAATTTCTGACCCTTACACCACCATGGGGGCGAGGAACAAAACAGCTTCTTCAAAAGGCAAATCAATCTTACATAGCAGTTTAAGACAGGAAGTGAAGAATACTTAATCCAGCACATAATGGTGGTGGGAGTTCTTTGTGTGGCGAGTGTTAAACCTAAAGTGGCATTGACAAGTTATTGTATCTCTGTTCTTTCTCTATACCTGTCATGTTTATTTATGCTTTATGGCATGCTCCCTTCATATTCAACCGATGCACCTGCGACATGTATTATTTTCTCATGGGAGAACATAGACAGATGGAGCAATAAAGTAACCTCTAAATTACAGAAGGAGCCCTGCTGTGGTGTATGAAAAATGTGTAGGAAAGGTAAGAGCCTTCTTAATCAGTTGAGTCATACCATTAGTCATACAAAATACAGGAAAAATACACAGTAACAATGAAAATTGTACTGTGTGCCAAAATGAATCAATTGCCTGTGAACACATACCACCCCTGTCGCAACAAAGAAACATTGGCAGTGAGAATACAGTACAATTCCAGTAAGGATTAACATTGATTACTGGGAAAATAATTGCCTGTCATCTGCAAAGGCAAATTTTTAGTTCAGTTAATATTATTTGAACTTGAACCAATGAGCCAAAGATTTGGTTTGCTTTTTAGTACACACATTCCCTTTGACTGTCTGTTTTGTTATATAAGTCATTGTATATGACATTTCAATTAGTAAATAGTAAATTCAATGCAGAGCAGAAAAGTAAATTACATTGTCTGTACCATTCACTTCTCTTTACAAACAGGCAATAAGTCATCACACAATATGTTATTCTGGAAAAGATGGTACAGGATGATGGATCACATAGTTAATTTGAATAAGCAAAATCCATGGTTCTTTTTCTTGTGGAATCCAACTTTTTAGATTTTTAAATACATTTTTGAATTAACAACTGTCTAAATAAAATACAAATAGTTCAATGAAGAGCTTTGCCGTATTCTATGCAAATACTACTGATTTAATTCTACTTAATAATACTATTGTTCATCATATTCCTGCAGAAATTTTAAACAACTTGAAAACACATAAAAATGACAGCTGGCAAGTTAGCTCAATAACTAGGATAGAAAGCCAAAGATGTCTAATGCTTTAGCTTACTTTAGAACCTTTCCAAACTGTTTTGGAGATTTTACAAAACAATTTCTAGCTGCAAGATAAGGTTATTTTACTTCTCCTACAACAGTGTGTATCTAACTTTTTACAAACATATGCTACTTTTCATCAACAGGAAGTGAACTAACGGCCCACTTACATGTGGTTTGTAAATGGGCTATAGTTTTCACAAATATTAGCATGGAAAATCACATCTGGATTTTTCATCAAAATAGTGAATTACACAAATTTCCAATGATTCCATTAATCAAAATAGAATAGCAGCCACATCTGACAGGATATAGAGAAGTTTGTTACTGAGCACATAATAGTTAAAAAAAAGATCCAGCTGGAAACTAGTGTTACCTGCACATCACCCTAAGGCAGACAGGCTGATTGAACAGAACAGCAACCCTAATTTAACTCTGTCTCCTTAGTTGATTCCTATTGACCCTGTTTCACCACGCCTGTTCTTCTGTACCCTCATCCTGCCCCCTTTCCTCCTTGCCTGGAAGGTACCAATAGAACTAAGTGCTGGTTTGTCCCTTTCTCTCCTCCTGAGTAACTTTGTAGGAGAGCACAGGACAAGGGACACTTCCCCTTGGTTTGAGAATACCTGCTTCAAACCATCAGCTACAAGCCCTGTTGAGATAGATGTTACTTAAGTCATTGAGCCATTGAGCTCTACTTGAATAGAACACTATCGTAAAATATTTTCTTTGGTTCACTGAGAGAACTTACTTACCAGAAATTTGGAGGGTCCTTTTTTTTGGTGTATATAATGTGACAAAGCTCCTAATTTCACATAGTAGGTCCTGTGCTTCTGGGTAGCATTAAGTTGAATATTACTAGTGAAAGTACAAAACAAGCTCAGTCTAGTTCAAGACATGAAGGGAAACAAGAAAACATTATGGCCGTGGCTATGCTACGTTCCCCTTTCAGAAGGGGAATGCAAATGTGGCTGATCGGAGATGCACATGAGGTGCTGATTTACATATTGTGCACTTCATTTGCATAATCGAGTCCACAAGAAAAAGAACCATGGATTTTGCTTATTCAAATTAACTATGTGATCCATCATCTTGTACCATCTTTTCCAGAATAACGTGTTCCAGAAGTGCTGTTTTTAGAAAAAAAACAGGAGTGTAGATAGGGTTCATTCAAAAGGAAACTCTGTTTTTGGAAGCACCTTCTTCCTCATATTTTTCAGGAAGAAGGGTTCTTTCAGAAACAGGGTTTGTTTTCGAAGGACCCCCTATCTATACTGCTTTTTTTTTTCCCCAAAAACAGCACTTCCAGAACAGCAATTGGCTGCCATTATGCAAATGAGGCACAATATGTAAATTAGCACCTTATTTGCATTTCCAATTGGTCACATTTGTATTCCCCTTCCAAAAGAGGAATGTAGTATAGCCCTGGCCTATAGAAATATATTAGAAGAATGGAAAGACCCTATAAGGGGTAGGCCATTACTCAACGAAGAGAGAGAAACAATAACAGAAAATGTGGAAATGGTGGAGGTAATTAATTATTTGTTTTATTTCAATTGTCACCAAGAAGGTTGATGGAGACTGGATGCCTAATATTATGAATGCTAGTCAAAATGGGGGTAAGTCAAGAAGTTAAAATAGGAAAAGAGAAAGTTCAAAATTACTCAGAAAACAATGTCCTCAAGTCAGCAGGGCTTGATGAAATGCATCCTAGAATACTCAAGGATCTGAGGTACCCCAGCCAGTGGTTACCATCTCTGAAAAGTCACAGAAGTCAGGAACAATTCCAGAAGATTGGAAAAGGGCAAATATAGTAACCATCTACTAAAAGGTAAATAAAGACAACTTAGGAAACTACAGACCAATCAGCCTAACTTCAGTGCCAGGAAAGATAATGGAGCAAATAATTAAGGAATCCACCTGCAAACATCTGGAAGATAATAATGTGCTAGGTAACAGCATGTGTTTGTCAAGAACAAATTATGTCAACCCAATCCAATAGCTTTCTTTGATAGAATAACATGCCTTGTGGATAAAGCAGAAGTAATGGATATAGTATACCTAGACTTTAGTAAGGCATTTGATACAGTATTGCATGATCTTCTCATCAGTAAACTCGGGAAATGCAACCTAGGTAGGGCTACTATCAGGTGGGTGCTTGACTGGTTGGGTAATCATTCACAGAGAGTAGTTAATAAAGGTTCACTTATGCTGGAAGGAGATAAGAAGTGGGGTTCCACAGGTGTAAGTTTTGGGGTCAGTTCTGTTCTATAGCTTCATTAATGATTTAGATAATGGCATAAAAATACACTTACTGAGTTTGCAGATAGTATCAAGCTGGGAGAGGTTGCAAGTGAAAGGGTCAAAATTCAAAATGATCTGTACAAATTGGAGCTATGGTCTGTGGCAAATAGATGAAGTTCAATAAGGACAAATACAAAGTATTCAATTTAGGTAATTTAGGCAAAGTATCCAGTTTAGGGAGGAACAATTAATTTCACACATACCAAATGGGAAGTGGCTTGCTAGGAAGCAGTACTGCAGAAAGGGATCTAGGGATCATAGTGGACCACAAGTTGAGTATGAGTTAATGGTATAGCATTGTTGAGAAAAAAAAAATCTCGGTTACGTTAAGATGGGTGTTGTGAACAAGACATGAGATATTATTTTTCCACTCTACTCTGCGCTGATTAGGCCTCAGCTGAAGTATTGTGTCCAGTTATGGGTCCCAAAATTCAGGAAAGATGTAAAGAAATTGGAGAGGGTATAGAGAAGAGTAACTAAAATGATTAATGGTCTAGAAAATACGACTTATGAAAGAAGATTAAAAGAATAGGGTTTCTTTAGCTTGGAAAAGAGAAAGTGGAGAGGGAGATGTGATTGTAGCTTTCAATTGCTTGAAAGGGTGTTACAAGGGCTGTGTGGGGGAAAATATTCTCCTTAGCCTCTGATGCTAGAACAACCAGCAATAGGCTTAAATTGCAAGAAGGGAGGTTTAGGTTGGACATTAGGAAAAATCTCCTAACTGTCAGGGCTGTTAAGCACTGGAATAAATTCTTTAGAGTGGTTATAGAATCTCTATCACTGAAACTCTTTGGCTCTTTCAACTCAGGCATGCTAATACATGGAGCTAAAGATGCTAATGAGGCACGGATGCAAATTCCCCGTGCCTCATTAGCATAACTTCATGTGATTTGGAGTCTGGAAGACCGTTCTTCCAGTCTCCAAAACACCATGGAGAAGCACAGTCCCGGAGGGGCTTCCAGAAGGAAGTCCTCCTTCCAGAGGCCCCTTCTTCCCAAAAATTTTAGGGAAGAAGGGGCCGCGCTTCTACATGGCATTTTGGAGTCCGGAAGAATGGTCTTCCGGACTCCAAATCACATGACGTTATGTTAATGAGGCAGGGGGAATTTGCATCCATGTGTCATTAGCATCTTTTTCTCTGTGTATTAGCATGCCACTTCCGAAGGCAGTAGCCTGTGTAGAAATGGCCTTTAAGAACAGATTAGATAAATATCTAACAGGGATGATATAGATGGTGCTTGGTCCTGCTCTGAGAGCAGGGTACTGGACTTGATGACCTCTCAAGGTCTCTTCCACTTCTAGTGTTCTATGATTATCTCACCCCATGGCCGTGTCTACACGTGCCCCAAACTTCAAAATGGCCATGCAAATGGCCATTTCAAAGTTTACTAATGAAGCGCTGAAATGCATATTCAGCGCTTCATTAGCATGCGGGCGGCCGCGGCACTTCGAAATTGACGCGTCTCGTCCAGACGGGGCTCCTTTTCGAAGGGATGCTGCCTACTTCGAAGTCCCCTTATTCCCATCAGCTCATGGGAATAAGGGGACTTTGAAGTAGGCGGCGTCCTTTCGAAAAGAAGCCCCGTCTGGACGAGACGCGCAGCGGCGAGGCTCGTCAATTTCGAAGTGCTAATGGGCATGCTAATGGGCAGCACTACATCGAAGTAGGCGCTGCAGGGGAGCGTCTACACACCAAAGCGGCCCACATCGAAATAAGGGTGCCAGGAACAGCTGCAGACAGGGTCACAGAGTGGACTCAACAGCAAGCTGCTCCCTTAAAGGGCCCTTCCCAGACACACTTGCACTAAACAGCACAAGATCCACAGAGCCGACAACTGGTTGCAGACCCTGTGCATGCAGCATGGATCCCCAGCTGCAGCAGAAGCAGCCAGAAGCCCTGGGCTAATGGCTGCTGCACACGGTGACCGTAGAGGCCTGCAGGGGCTGGAGAGAGCGTCTCTCAACCCCTCAGCTGATGGCCGCCATGGCGGACCCCGCTATTTCGATGTTGCGGGACGCGGATCGTCTACACGTGCCCTACTTCAACGTTCAACGTCGAAGTAGGGCACTATTCCCGTCTCCTCATGAGGATAGCGACTTTGACGTCTCACCACCTTATGTCGATTTCAACTTTGAAATAGCGCTCGCCATGTGTAGACGTGGCGGGCGCTATTTTGAAGTTGGCGCGGCTACTTCGAAGTAGCTGGCACGTGTAGACGCGGCTAATGAGGGTAAAAATCACTGCCATGTGGCTGCCATGGCAACAGGGATTTATTCAGCCTAGGGCTAATATATATCTTTTATTGGTTTCTGGTTGCCACCTGACTTCTCACCATCACAATAGATACAATGACAAAAAGTATTTAACTTTTTGCCAGGACCACATGCATGGTGAGTGGTTGTATGTAAGCAGCTAAACTAAAAATTAAGGTATGCCTACCTACAATTAAAAAAAAATAAAGAAAAAGAATGGAAGTATCTCGTGGTTAAGGTCCTGAATTAAGCCCTAGTAGATACAGGTGCAATTCCAGGTTGTATCTAAACCTTGCTAGTTACCTTTTCATGGCAAAGACTGTTTCTTACTATGTGTTGATACAACAATTAACTTCATTGATCTCAGCAAGTGCTTTTAATGTTTACACAATACAAATATAATATTATATGAAATAATAGTAAATGTATTCGAGGTCCATCATCTTTAACAGAATACATTTGTACATTTAGACTGGAGAACTATCTATATTTAAAATGTGAACTAAGGAGCTTTTTAATTTATCCGTACCCAAGCAGAAGTCACTCAGGTTTGTGAACTTCTGTTTCCATGGTCCCCCCTTCCTTTGGAAAGGGGGCCTCCGTTTCCTCCCATCTACACAGTAGCTTTTGCTTCTGGAAGGGGAAGTAGATCTCATGGGAATATGCTAATAAAGCTCAAATTATTTTAATCTGTGCCTCATTTGCATCTTCTGCTGTGCTCATTACCAAGCCCCTTCTGGAAGGCGGGCGAGTGTAGCTGTGGCCTCTCTGTTTATATTACACTCTCTGTTTATAACCTCTTTCTTAGCTCATCTCCCCCTATAAACTGGATCTTATCGCTGCATTCCATTTGTGCCTCTTTGACCACTGTTGTTATTTCCATACAGGGTATCCAAAAGAGGCCCCCTTTGCTGCTGTGGACTGATCCATTCAAAAGGCCAGTTGTCATATACCATTTTTCATAACTACAATAGCAGTTGGCAGGAGGAAGAGGGCGTGTAAGTGCTGCTGTGCTCTTCCACTGGGGAGTTCCTGCCATGACCAACTTATTAGCCTCAGGGCTGTTTCGCATTGGCATGGCAGCACAGAGTTTTACTACAGCCCAGAATCTTGGTCATTTGGGGAGCAGGTAAATGGAGCCTCAAATTTAAACACGTCCAACCCACAACATATAAATGAGTTTTCCCTTTACATTTCCTCAGATATCTTTTTCAGATGACATTCCCACAAGTAGAAACCATATATTTAGCTGATTGCTGTTCCTAGCCTAGCTACTTACATGGGATACATCCAGTGCTTTTTCTGTGCCCATAGTTGCCAGTACTGAGTGGCAGCACCTCAGCAGCCTCAGCTGCAAGAATGGCTGGTGGAAGGGGATGGAGAGCCAGCTGAGTATCAGCACTTTTTAAAAAAAAAACAAAAAAGGGCACTGGCTACATCATTTTCTTTGTTCTGTGTCACAGTTCTGGTAACATCTCTGCTTGCAGGACTGTACTTCTTGGTTTTTATGGTCCAAATTCTAGAGTATATCCTGCATTCCTCACAAAACACAGAAAAGCAAAACCAAGGTTGAAAAGACATAAACTGAGTGGGTTCATATAACGGTAAGCTATGTGCATGCCTTTGTGACCAAACTGGGCTGGATGTGATTGTTGTTACTACCTTCCTTTACAACACTAAAGAAAAGACAGAAACATTAATTTCTTTGTTTGAACTCTTCCCACCCTTATGGTTTTTTCCATTTTACTTAATTCCAGATGAATTTTCTGCATGGTTTATAAATGCAAGACTATAAAAAAACACAGCAATTTCTGGAAACTAGCAACTGAAACTTACACTGCATTGAATCGGATATAGTAGGCAGATGGTGCTACTCAATGTGGCTGAAGGAATTGATGCTTTTACCATTAATGCCAAGTTTTCTCTGTCCAGCTTGGCACCAGTAGAGAAAATGACATCTTACTGTTATGCCATCTTTTATTAAATGACTCACTTCTGCAAAGCTCCAGCTGAAATGTCATGTTACCTAAAATCAGTTGCTGCCAGTTTTAAGTTGCTAAAGCCCACAATAGATTTCCATCCAACTACCTAGAAAGAAAGAAAACATTTAGGTGCTGGAATTGGAATTAAAGGGAGAAATTATCTGGCACAATGCAACTAAGGCATGAACTTTTTACATTTACATTCATTGTTATTTTTTACATAAACTGTCTGCAACTGTGCTATTATATGTTAACACTGAGAAGTTGAAATATAATAAAGGGAATAAGTACAAACTGATGGTGTTTTTTCTTAACCTTTACATAAAATAATTGTATTGAAAAGTTGCCTCTTCATTTGTTTTCTCACTTCATTTATCTAGGCATTTTAGAAAATTTCTTTTTAATGCAAGTTACTGGAGAAAATGCTTCCTACATTTACATTAAATCACTTGGCTCTGCTACTATTCAGTCATGACTTTTTCTTGCTAAAGCGTGCACTGAAATAGTATATTATTGCTTAATTATCCACACTGTCTTTCTATTGGACAATCAAAAGTTCAGAACTGCGACATTAACTTATTAGTGAACACAAACCTTGTGTGCCCATTACAGACTGAACAAAAGCTAAATCATGAGCTCAGCAGTTACAGGATACTGCAATTGCATTGCATTCCTCAGATCTGTGAACAATTTAAACTATTTTATAATTGCATAATATTGTACCCTATTTGCTCATTTTTCTAACCTTTCCCCTTTGCTAGATATTAATTTGTGGAGACTTTTATCTCAGTACAGGTTGAACCTCTCTAGTCCAGCTCCCTCTGGACCTGACTTGTGCCAGATGAGAGAATTTGCCAGACCACAGGAAATCAAGATTGTCTAGCAGCATTACCAACACTTCCACTACTTACTTGGCTCTTAGAAAACATCTAGGGGTAAATTACAGCTAAGTAATAGCACAGAACACTGGGAGCCAGGACTGGTGGCTGTAAACAAACCTTATGGGACCATGGGAAACTTGGCTGCACCCATGATAAGTGGTCATCTGGCTAACTAAAATCAGAACGGATTACTGACATTGACAGATGAGAGAGTGCTGGATTGGAGGGGTTCAAGGCTGTATTGCATTGTACCTATTAATAGGTTGTTTTACTGTCTATATTGTAAAAGTCACTTGCATCTTCATGTAATTTTCCATTTACAGCCCTCTGGAAATGTAAGTTACATATGTAGGTTCTGGTTCTTTAAAAGACTGTACTTGCAAGTAACTTTGAAATGAACCCAGGGCTTATTGAAACTACTTGCCTGCATGAAGTTACTCAAATGGGTAAATATTTGTAAAACCACAGCCACAGTCCTTTAGACCTTTAAGGGTAATTAGGTCCTTTAGACCTTTAAGGGCAACTAAGATGTAGAAAACTCAGGCCTATAACAGGGCTCAGGCCTATATTCATTTATAAAATTTTTTTTTTTTTTTTTTGCTTTTTAATATCATACCTATAATCATTTCTGAAAACAACTAACTTAACCTTTAAATTGCATCCCCATTTCAGTAAACATGTCCCTTTTCATTCTTTAATCAGGATGTATCAATAAATTAATATAATAAAATAGGATGGGGTGAATTACTTGAAATTTATTTTTCTGTCAATTGAAAAAATTCCTTCAATTTCCAGCTCAGAGGAATTTTGGTTCAAACTCATCTTCCCAAAATTGTCACCTTAAAGGAAGGAAGATTAAATTCCATGAGACAGTGTATTTTGTCTTTGGGTAACAAAGAGATTTATTAGGAAAGTGTCACCAGGACTGTCACTGTATTAATCATTATATGAACTACTGCATTACAATAATCCTATAACACTTGGAAAGCTGTACATTTATATTAATGTTGATGTTTCATTGCAGTATTCTATCATCCATATCCCATTGATCATTCTATTTCAATAACACTACAGTCATATAGTAACAAAAATAGGAATTTTACTGTGAATTAATGTAGCAATAAAATGCCTGCTATACAAGGAACTGGAGCATAATGTTTTTCCTCCTACCCAAATTAAGTCTTTTAATAATTTGGATAATGGGTTAACCTACTAAATCAGTAGCAGTCTAACAGAGTTGATGCATGATGACCACTAGTAGTAACAATACACTTCACTCTAGTTAAATATGAGAAAAAGTATTTAGGGATCAGAAGTGGACACATGCCATATAAAAATGTTGCACATCTATATGAATTAATCTTTCACAAACCCTTTTTTTTATTAATGAAGCTCCACGAACACTGCTAGGGCAGCCCTTACACCAGAGTAACCTTGAAGTGATAGATTTTTGCCACTGAGGTTCTGTTGCCATTTGCACCAAATTAATTAGTAATAAGTGAAGAAGCAGTATTCTAACCTAATGCTAAATCTCTGTTGGGTACATGGATATTTACAGAATGCTTCTTTGGGCTAGATAAGGAGACAGCATGCAATGAATTAACTTAAAATGATCTAGCAGTTGTGGGTTTTGTCAGGTTTCACATGCATCTGAAATCAGCAGAAAAATTATACTGGCACCAGAATGCTAAAAAGTACCATCCCTTAACTTGTTCTGGCTTTAAATTTTACACACCTTATTGACATTTTGAATGTGGAGCTCAACATCCTAGTGAATGAACTTTTACTTGTGATGAGACTGTTATTGATCCAACCAACATCGAAACCTATCCTTATATTTAAAAAGCTTTTTTTTATTTACTTCCCCTCCTTAATACATATTAAATCCTTTAGTATTCTCTTACGCACTAAACACACCTAACTGTAATACCAGTCTCATTGTGGATAATGCTCTTCTGCTTGACTAAACTGTCTAAATTTATGAACACAGCTGGTGTCCCTCCCGATTGCTTTATGATACTTTCTGGTGGATTTCTTTCAGATAATATCTCAGCCTTACACATTAGAAGGAAATCTGAACATTAATCACAAGAATATCAAGAATTGTGCTTCTGTGTTGAAGCCCTAAGTGTTTTTAAGAAGGTAAATCTTTTTGGTTGAATTGTGTATGTGCATATATGTCTGTACAGTATTCTCCTGTGAACACCTGTGAACAGTTGAGTTTAATTAGACTGCAGCTGGTGCTGATTATAAGTAAAGATTTACTGAATAATTTGCTGTCTTTACATTTTGTTTCACTCTGTAGTTTCTCTCCATTACCTTTTAGCATTTGTTGTTGTTTTAAATGGTTAATGTAGTTTGAAGAGTAACTATAAAATTAAAGTCTTTAAATTCAGTGTGGTATAAATGATATTTGTGCATTGTGCAAGTCACAGTGCTTCTCCGGTGAAGACCTGGGAGCATTGCATATGCATATTATGTCACTTTATTGAGCATCTTGAAAGCATAATTGTTGATCACAAGACAACTGGAAAAATAGGGAGTATTCAGAGATAAATGAATTCATGCCCCAGAGGTGTGAACCATTCTACAGTGGGATAAACTATCAAGTTGGCCATTACCTTATGAGAAATACAAAAATCAGAAGTAATAGAAAAGTTTCAGATACAAGTGTAGAGAATAAAAGGAAATTATATAGCAGGGTGAGAGAAAAAGTATGGAAGGAAGTCAATGAGACATCATAAAACATTCCTTAGTTCCAGTACTGATGCAAATGGAAGTATAAATTGTTTGCTTTAGTCTGTAAATTAATGAAAATTGAATTACATTACTCTAGTATGAATTAAGCATTTAATGGAGGAGAAAAAGGAAACAAAACTTCACTTTAAAAAACATGAAGTATAGAATGAGAATGAAAATGTTAGTGCCATAATATTTGCTTCATATTGTTAGATATAAAATACTTCTGGAATTATTTCATATACTGTAATTTCTGTGAAGGGTAATTTGCTATGCAAATTATAAACTAACATTAAGTAAGCCAGTATTAGCAGTCAAGAACCACCCATAAAGGAGTGCATCTGAAGGTGCTTATGTTCTAAGGTGTTCCATATGTAACTATTTGGAATAACTTCATGCTCCTATGAATTAAGCAAAAAGTTAATTTTCTGTCAAATGTTTCTTTTAAGTACACGTAATCAAATACAACCTTAGATCCTGCTTTCTTGAATCATCTCACTCTAGAATCACAACAGTGATTCTATTAAATGAAAACTATTTTAATTACTTGCACCTTGTCTTTAAATAGATTTTAACAGTTTTGTCTTTTAGTACCTAAAGCAAATACTGGGTGCCATTAAAAGTTTACACTTTGGTTACACAAAAGAGTTTGTGAAACTGCAATATTTCCTTATATTTATCATCTGTTGTTAATAACAATAATAAAAAACTGAAGTATTTCAATTTTATTTAACCAAATATTTTGTTTCCATGGATGATGTTGTTCACATCCCATATATTCAGAATGTGCCATATTTCTAAACATGTTCTCATTTTTCTTCAGATACTGTACTACCCTCTGTCAGATTTAAGCATAAAGGCATCCAATCAGCCTTATGTCTATTAGTCTGTGTCTACACTACAAAATAAAATTGAATTTAAAGGAGTTAGCTTGATAGTAAAACATCACTGTCTTCTCAGTAAATACTATTAGCTCAATTTATTGAGCTGTAATAGTGATAACAAAATGTTGATATTATGGGATGGGTATAGAGTCAATTTCAAATTTAAAATATTAAATAAAGGCTAGTGAGAAGTGCCATGTCCTTAATTTGAATTTATTCGCCTCCAGAAGTGACCCATATGCATCCCACAAAGCTATGCGGTATCCCTCCATGTCTGGCCGCTTCCTTCTCCACTGCTCTCTATCCAGGTGCATGGGAAGAAGGTCACAGGAAATACAAGAATTTTTGATTGAATTAGAATTGGAATTGGAATTCTGCAGTGCCCAGCCCCGCAAATATAAAGGGCGCACATTATGAAAAAATTCCTTTGCCCATTGCATCACACTGCATCGGTAGCTACCACACCGCATCGGTAGCAATTGCATAGGTAGCTGTCTACTGCAACCATGAGCACTCAGAGTAGTGATCTGCCTAGTATTTCTCTGGTTCACAAGAGAGCCTCAGAGTAGACCACCCAGGAGATTCTGAATCTTCTTAGCTGCGTCTACACGTGCACGCTACTTCGAAGTAGCGGCACCAACTTCGAAATAGCGCCCGTCGCATCTACACACGTCGGGCGCTATTTCGAAGTTAACTTCGACGTTAGGCGGCGAGACGTCGAAGTCGCTAACCTCATGAGGAGATAGGAATAGCGCCCTACTTCGACGTTCAACGTCGAAGTAGGGACCGTGTAGACGATCCGCGTCCCGCAACGTCGAAATTGCTGGGTCCTCCATGGCAGCCATCAGCTGGGGGGTTGAGAGATGCTCTCTCTCCAGCCCCTGCGGGGCTCTATGGTCACCGTGGGCAGCAGCCCTTAGCCCAGGGCTTCTGGCTGCTTCTGCGGCAGCTGGGGATCTATGCTGCAGGCACAGGGTCTGCAACCAGTTGTCAGCTCTGTGTATCTTGTGTTGTTTAGTGCAACTGTGTCTGGGAGGGGCCCTTTAAGGGAGCGGCTGGCTGTTGAGTCCTCCCTGTGACCCTGTCTGCAGCTGTGCCTGGCATCCCTATTTCGATGTGTGCTGCTTTGACGTGTAGACGTTCCCTCGCTGCGCCTATTTCGATGTTGGGCTGAGCAACTTCGAAGTTGAACATCGACGTTGCCGGCCCTGGAGGACGTGTAGACGTTATTTATCGAAATAGACTAGTTCGATGTCGCAACATCGAAATAAGCTATTTCGATGTTGGCTGCACGTGTAGACGTAGCCCTTGTGATTTGGGGAGACCGATAGGTGGCGAAGAGACTTTGGGTGGCCAAGAGAATCACAGCAAACTATGATCAGATGTCATGCAAGATGACATCCTGAGGTTACTCCCAGGACTCTATGCAATGCTGGGTGAAGGTGAAAGATAGCTATCTGGTGTCATGGAACCACATAGCATTTTAGCAAATTTTTGAGGCCTGTGATCACACAGCATGAGCAGATGTTCTTGGTCCATGTCTGTTAGTTTTCAGAGGGTGATGTCTTCTCTGGCAACCTACAGAAGCACGGGAATTTGCATCAGATTTTTTTAAACCATGCTTCCTGCCCCTTTACATTTCCCTGCAGCAGCTGGTGGGTGCTCCACTCCCCATCCCTGAGCACTGTTTGCAGGCTCTGTGTGGCTTCTTCCCTCCCATGTCCCTTTCCACCCAGCATTTCTTTTGATTTTTTATTGTATTTTTTATTCTTTTCTTTTTAACAGGTATTCTTCCACACACACACACATGCAGCCATCCATGTGGCTGTAATTGAACTTTTCCCCACCATACCCTATGCAGCTTGCTCACTGGGGAGGACTGCTGCAAAAGTCGCTGAATTTTTTTTTCCCCTGCCCCAGGACACCCAACTGCTTTCTCAGCTTTTCAGCCCTCCCCTTCTCCCCAAAAACAGACAATTGCTTATCGCTTACCATGTCCACAAAGAAATGTGCTGGATAAGTGATGGAAAATGATGTACTGTGAAATGCATGCTTAGAATCCCATCTTTAATCAGCCTTTAGCAGCCTTCAAAAAAGAAACTTTCTCTGATAGCAGACACAGAGACCCATTCATTCCATTTGAAAACACATTATGTGAGTTGTATCTTAATTTTGACCTTCTTTTTCCAGATGCCATGCCCAGCAGAGAAGAGGGGACCAGAAAGAGGAAGAGGTGCAAGCAGGGTGTTATCCTGCAGCACATGGAGCAGAATGAAGCAGAACACACTAAGCTGACAAAGGACACTGAGGTGGCACCATAGTACAGCTCAGTGGTGTCAGAGCCAAGCTGAGTTTCAGCATGGAATTCTTGACTTCCAGGAGCAGCAAGCAGCAAAGCAGAATGAGGCCGTGACAAAGCTTGGAGTTGTTGACAGTTACAGAGCAAATACTGATCCTGCACGCCTTGCTGCATCTGCTGAAGGACTCCCAACACAGCACTGCAGGAGCCAATACCTGCTTCCCAGAGGCACCTGGTGAGAGGTTGCCTACCTCCTGTCATCATGGTCCCCAAACGTGGGGAGGGAGGGCAAGGATAGTCTGATGCTCTAGCCCCAAGGGACACTGCAAAAGGCTATTCAGGAACCCTTGCGAAGGCTTCTTTTTCCCACCACTTAAACCTCTCCTCCCCCCACAAAATAAAATAATTCCTTTTAACAGTGTGATTTGGTGGCGTGCAGGAGTGGTAGGGAACACAAATCATTGTTGTGGGTTTGGGGGAAGGTTGAAGGCACAGCTGCCCACCAATACATCAAGGTCCACAGAAGACTTGTGGCACGGGAAACCCAGGCAGGTTGAGGGGAGGGCTGAAGGCACGCACTGATACTCCCAGGTTCGCAGTGGATGTGCAGCTGACAGAACCAGATGTGTTGGGGGAGGGCTGAAGGTACAACTGCCCGCTGATACTTCCAGGTCCACAGCAGATATGCTACTGAGGGAACCAGGTGGGTTGAGGGAGGACTGAAGGCACAGCTGCCCACCACATGCATTCTACTTTCTGCATCTTAACCCCCTCCCACCAAATAAAAGCATTCATTCATTAAGATGCGGAATGATTTATTGATATTATGACAGAGAAATACATCAGTAGCATGTGCGTTACAGATTGTTCATGAATCTATGGTTTAAAGCATCCCTTATTGCTGCTGCCTCAGCGTGTTTGCTGGTGCATGGTTGTGTAGATGGCTACGAGTAAGCCCTGCCAATGGCCTCAGCTTCGTAAGTCCAGATGCATGGGAAAGTCTCCTGCCTGGATTCACAAATGTTGTGCAAAATAGTACATGCTGTAATCACGGTGGGGACATTAGTTTCAGAAAGATCCAAACAAGTCAATAAGCATCTGAACCTGGCTTTTAAATGGCTGAAGGTACATTCAACCACCATTCTGCACCTCCTTAGTCTGTGATTGAAGTCTTCCTTGCCAGGCTTCATAAGGCAAGGGAGCAGATAGTAAGCAGGGTCGCCCAATATAGTAATAGGCATCTCTGTGTCACCAACTGTAATTTTCTGGTCAGAGAAAAAAGTTCCATCCAGGAGCTTTCTGTACAGTCAAGAATTTTGGAATATTCACACATTGTGAACATATGCACATCTCGTTGAGCTGGAAGGGGCTTTGGGAGCTCTTCAAGTCCAGTTGCCTGCCTTCTTGGCAGGACCAAACACCATCCCCCCCTCCCCTTTTTGTTGAAATCACTTTGCCCTAGATCCCTAAATTGCCCCCTTGAGGATTAAACTCACAACCCCAGTTTTAGCAGGCCAATGCTCAAGCAACCGAGCTATCCACTTAGGTAACAGGAAGTCCGTGAAGTTGCATTCGGCACCAAGAAGCCCATGGCAGCTAGCCTGTGGGATCATGCTTATAAGAGAAGCTGAGAAAATTCTTTATTTCTTTGCTATCAGCACAGCAAGCACATTTACCCATTAAAAATAGCCCCAACACAGAATTTATGGTTCTGTCTCTCCCTCTGCAAGCTGAGCACTTGGATTACTTTTTCAGCATCTGCCACATCACACCACTTGACAGCTAGGCAGTGGGGGGTCATGCTTGTATGAGAGGCCTAGAATCTTCTTTTCTGAGGGTTACATTTGTACAAAAGCAGCCCATCCCTCCCCAACAGGCACCATGCACTCGGGGTCTTTCCCACACCCAACCACTTATGTTCTTATGTTCTTATGTTCTTAACCACAACACATGGCTAGTCCCTGACCCAATAAGAGGACATGCCTGTTGTTCAGTGCGGAACATGCTGCCAGGCAGTACCATGTCCTGGCTTGCACACGGTGAGGGCTCCAAAGGCAGGAAATATTTTCAGGGGTTTGTTGCTGCTTGGGGGGAAGTCTCCCTTTCCCCCGGCAAAGATTTTCAGGGGCTTGCTGCTGCCAGGGGACGTCTCCCCCTGGTGCCCAAGATTTTAGGGGCTTGTCCCTCACATCTGTGCAAAACTGAAGGGACCATTTCAACTGGCACTTCAACCAACAACCCCACACTACACATCCACCCAAGCATATGGACATTTGGCAAGCTCCATCCCCTGTGTTCGATGCATTTGTGTAGTGTAGTGGGAAGCCAAAAATCCTGCATCAGAAATGTCTTTTTTCCTAACCTTTTCTGTCCTTCTCTTTTACTCAAGCTTTGCATTGTTCCTGTAATATTTTCAGAGGTGATGTTTCTAGATTCAAGGGAGAGGGCCAGCTGAGAAGACAGAGAGTGGTTGATCCCAGGGCACACAGTCATTCAGGCATGTGAAAATTTCGCAAGCTCTATCCCCCATGTTGGACACATCTGTGTAGTGAAGCAAGAAGCCAAAAGCTGTGCATCACAACATGTCTTTTTCCCGAACTTTTAGCATTCTTTTCTTTCTTCAAGCTTTGCATTGTTCCTGTAATATTTTCATGAACAATGTTTCTGGATTCAAGGGCAGTGGGTAGGAGGAATGGATGGAGGGCCAGTTGAGATGACAGACTGCTGACTGATCTCAGGTCAATATAACTGACCCTCCGCCTGGGCCACTACACCTTTTGAAGCCAGCCTATTTGGTTTTCCTTCACCTGTGATTCCCTACTTTTATTTATTTCACTCTGAAAAAATGGTGGTTTGCTGTTTTTGTGAAAATGTTTGATAATTCAGTTATAAAAGCAAGAGATTTCAGTTAACATGGTGATCTTTGTTGATGCTTTATTTCCAATCTTTGTTTCTTTTGGCAAATTCCTTATCCAGTGGCTTCCTTAGCACAGGTCATACCAAACTGTGGTTTCAAGTGGGAAAAATAGCAGAGGGACCAGTTGACATGGTATAGTCATATGGGTAATCCTTTAGTACATACACATTGGCTGTATCTATACTACCACCTTCCTTCGAAGGAAGGATGGTAATTAGGGTGTTGTATTTTGAGGAGTAAGGGGACTTCAAAGTTGCCAGGGGACTTCGAAGTACCAGCAGGTGCGCCGTAGCTAGACACATGCCAGTATTTCGAAGTTGGGTTGGTACAGTTACCTGTTCTCACTAGAGTCCCCTTGTCCTCAGGCTACTTCTCAAGGGTGCATCTACACTAGCCCCTTTCTTTGATGGGGGCATGCTAAAACAGGCAGGCCAGAGTAGGCTAATGAGGGGCTGCAATGAATAGGCAGCCCCTCATTACCATAATGGCCACCACAGGAACTTCAAAGCTGCTAACTTTGAAGTGCTGACAGACAGGGTAGCTGCAGGTGCTTCGAAGTACGCACCAAACTTTGAAGTTCTCTTAAAGGTCCCATTGTGGCCATTATGTTAATGAGGCGTTGCATATGCATTGCAGCATCTCTTTGATATTCCCTGGTCCATGTTATTTCCATGGCCCCTTCGAAGTAGTGGGCTGGTGTAGATGCACCCAAAGGGAAGTTGTGTTTTCCCAAATGGACCAACCAGGATTCTCCACTTTGTTTAATCGTGATTTGACCAGCAAAGAAAGAACAGAATTAATTTCCTAGATTTAGGAGAAATATATGTAATGAACATGCACTGTAGCAGACTAAACCATCACACTGGATACCTTTTTAATACAATAGCCCAGCACACTTTTTAGATAAGTAATCTTTTCTTTGCAAATTGTATTAACTAAAAGCTTGAATAAAGTTACAGCATTAAATGACCGTAGCAAATAAATTGGCTGGTCACTCTCAGTTTTTGACACCTGGTTTTGCCCTTTTGTCTTTTGATCTGTTATAATTTATCTAATGAGCCAAGCTAACATACCCATTTTTTATGAAACACTACACTTTTCAAGTATTACATAATTTACATCTAGCTTTTGCTAGCTAGGGAGCTCATTAGCAGTTACTTCTTGTGGTGAATAAAATGCCACCTGAGAGTATGAAAACTCCCTAATTCGAAAGTTCACATTCTTCTAAGAGGTCACTTAACCTTTAAGTCAACTGTAGCATATTAACATGAAGCTGTTTTCATCAGATAACAGGTTATACAGTTGTGTTGGAATTCCCTGGTTATACAATTGCATTGGAATGTAACATTTAAAACAGTACCAGACGTGAAGTCTGTATAATTAAAGTCTGTGCAATTCTTTGAAAATGCAGGGTTAAATATGTTTTGAATGAGATGCAGTCTTTGAAAGGAAATACGTTACAGTTATTTTGACTACTGCAACACAAACAATCGGCATAATATCTGGAACTAGTAATAGTATCTCAGACTGCAAACGAAATAATATTTTAAAAGAATCACTTGTGTTTTTAATGTTTAATGTTTTTAATATTTAAAGAAATGTAGCTTGTGCAAAGTGGCAAATGGACAACCAAGCTTGGACATGGAAGCCCTCCTTTTAATAGCAGAACAGCTGAGTGGAATTGCTTATTTTCTCCAGCTACTTAGTAGAGGGCAGAGAACTGTTATTTGCATGGCAAAAATAGCATGGTTTGATATGAGCATTAGAACCAGCATTAGTTTATGAGATTACTGTTAGTATTTATGAACTTCCTACAGAAGCACTTTTCAAGCTTTTTCTTTTAATCTGTATATTCACAATACTATTACTCAAAGGTAGGCATATTGAGCACATGGGACAAGTCATCCTGTGGGTAGTGCTATTGAATTTCTTCTGATTATGTGATTGGTCACTTGGGCTTTGTCTACATGGTGCTCCGTCCAGTGCCACTGCCGACAAAGCTATGCAAAATGATCTTCTCAGGATTGCAAATAGTGTGCCATTTGCATACTCCCAAAGCTCATTACCATAGCCCTGCAAGAGTTCAGCAGTGGCAGAAGGAGGTGCCGGCACTGCAGCAGCTGCGTGGGCGTGCCTCTGCTGGCTAAAGCCCCCTTTGTTACCAGTCCCTTATGCCTCAAATGTTTGGCATAACCCAGCCTTGAGGTATGAGATCCAGAGAACATATATGCAATTTATTGCTGCAGATATATCTCTGTTTTAACTATCTTCTCATTGGAATTTTTAAATATTGTCAAGTCATTTTATGTATCATTGTATTAAGCCCTGTTATATAGAAATTTAGTTATATTTGGTAGAACAGTTCCTAGAAGTAGGGAAGGTAAAGACAAAACTCGCTGTACCCTTTCTTTTTTGATTGCTTAATTGATTGCCCTGTTGAGTGAATGAGGTGTCAGTGGAAAGGCGTGGGAGACAAGCACCTCCAGGCATGGAGAAGGTAGATCCAAGACCAGTGAGAAGAACAAAGGAACCTGTGAAGTGGGCCCATTGAAAGAAGACTGGACACATGGACGCCTTGGGAGTCACCAGCAAGTGCCTGACTTTGGAAGCACCACCCAGAAGAAGGTGCTAAATGCAAATTCTTAAGACTGCTCTCCCAGATGATACATATGCATGAGGTGGCTAACTTGTGGCAACCTGCCTGAGAGAGAGGACTGTATAAATGAAGGCATCTTGCACAGGGACCCCGGGTTTTGTCTTGTCTTCACTGGAGCACAGATCTGGACCGGCAGAAGCCTAGCTTCACCCCTCCCCCATCTAACTCAACTGGCCAGTGCAGTTATGGGGATCAACTATTGGTAATAGCAACAAGACAGGAGTGTGCTTGCGTGTATGTGTATTTATGAATGGGAATGGGATATATCATATGCATATGATAAGTGCTGATTGCTATATGTGTATTACCAATAAATGCGGCATTTTGCCTTTTCCCCTGAAAAGATCCCATGCAGTACTTTTCAGTACAACATTGCTAGGTAACAGAGAGACCACGTGTTAAAGAGTTCTCTGATCTTGCTTTAGACAATGAAGAAATGTCTTTTTTTATTTCTCAAAGAACATAAGGATGGCCACCCTGGGTCAGAGGGGGTGAACAGGTAATGAATAAAGCGATCCCTGTCCTGACATCCATTTCCAGCCTCTGACAAACAGAGGCTCCAGGCACCATTCCTACCTATTCTGGTTAATATCCATTGATGAACCTAACTTACATGAGTTGATCTGGTTCTTTTTCGAACCGTGTTAAAGTCGTGGTCCTCATGACGTTCTCTGGCAACGAGTTCCACTTGCCTGCAATTACTGCAATACCTGGGGACTGTCTCCCTATTCTGAATGTTGGCTCACATAACAATTGTTTGTTTTCAAAGGCGATATTTGATTAGTTGAAATCAAGGTTCTATTGCCTCGCAGCAAAGGCTAGTTCCTGAGCTAGATGAATCATGGATTCTGGCATTATCTCAGGTAAGTGCGCATGAACCCATTAAACCCTGACTTTGCCAATGGGCTCACATTGAGGGAAAGCTTTATTTACTTCATCCTGAAACTTTTCGGCCTCTAGGTCAGTGATGCGGTACTTTAGCTGAGTTCCCTTTTGCAAATGCTCATCATGTTGCTGGTTCAGCAACGAAGGGTCCTGTGGCACCTTATAGACTAACAGAAAAGTTTTGAGCATGAGCTTTCGTGAGCACAGACTCACTTCATCAGATGCTGGTCCATGTTGCTGGTTTGGACTCAGCCTTTGAATCCCACAGGGTTTTTGTGTAATATGAGTCTGAGCAGCATTCAGTCCCTGTCTCTGAATTTGACCTTTCAAGCCATACTCCCAGGATATTGACTCTAAACCTGGTGCCCCTTCTCAGATTATGGGACTCCGCAGTCCAGTTGTCTTGCAGCCCTGGATCAGTGCTGACCCTCCCCAGTCTCAGTGGTAGCTTGCACATGTCCTCTACAGAGCTGCAGCCTCTTCCATGTAATCCTCAGGATTGTAGTTTATCTTTCTGTTTTTTCTTACAGTTAAAGCAACTGACATCGAGACTCTTCATAGGAATCTCAAACGTCATGCACTCTCCTTTAAACACAAGAAATATACATATAAACAGAGAAATGACAAACACCTGACTGCAAGACCCTGACTGTTTCTCTCTTCTCTTGACAGCCCTTTGTGTTAGTCTGTCTCCCCCAGGGAGTCCTTTTGTCTGCACTCCACTGCCTCCTATCCAGTCTCATTGTCTAGCTCTCGATTGCCTCCATTGTTGGAAGGAATCTCCCTTTTATAAAGTTCAGTTGATCCACTTCAATGACTTCAACTCCCTCATTAGATGATTTGTTGCTTAGCACCTGAGGTGCTGACTGGAAAATAATTAGTTTCTCTAGGCTGAAGACAGTTGATAGTTCTCGGGTTGAATGGAAGACTATCCAGGTTGATAACGCCTGATTGCTCTCTTTGGCTGTTTCTACACATGCCACTTTCTCTGAAAGTGGCATGCTAATAAACAGCCTGAAATATGATAATGAGGCACGTATGTAACTTCCCAGTGCCTCATTAGCATCAGGTCACATGATTTGGAGTCTGGAAGATGGTCTTCCAGACTCCAAAGCATGTGACCTTATGCTAATGAGGTGCCGGGAATTTACATACCCACTCATTAGCATATTTGGGCTGTTTATTAGCATGCCACTTTCAGAGAACGTGGCATGTGTAGAAACAGCCTCTTGTAAGCTCTGGGCTAGGTGTAAGGATTCCTCTTGACACCTCCTGAGTTATTTTTCTGCTCAGGATGGAAGCTGCAGTGACAAAATGAAAGGACAGCACAGTTTTGCAGTCAAAATGGTGCTCATGAAACAGAATGGGGTATGTAGCTAGGCATAGACATATCTTAATATATCACATTAGCCAAATTGGATTTTACACAAAGTTTCATGCATAATGAATCCAAAAGAGTGTGCTGTCAAACTACATTATCAAACCAATGTGTTTTAAAATTGTTTTACAGGGAACAATTCAGAAAGAATAGGTTTCCCAAATCATACATTTAAAAATATTTTATTTTTATTCCCATTTGATTTTAGTGCCAGGGACAGGTAAGCATTGTCTTCCAGTGAAACACTTGACTATCTATACAACTATTTTGTCTTGCAATTTTTTCTTTAATGGGGATATTCCTATATGAGTTGTGGCAAATCTTTCTACTTAGTTACAGGTTACATTAAACTTACCACATTTCTTAGTATTAGAAAGGAAACAGGAGGTGACCCTATTGAGAATATTTTCAATCAAGTATACTAAAGTTTTTCATGTCTTCTTCGGAAATCCTTAGCTATCGACTATAACCCTATTTTTTTTTCCTTTTTGGCTGTGTCTACCCTTGCAAGAGTCAAAAGATTTTCTGAAAGAAGGGGGCTCTTTTTAAAGATCCCACAGAGCATCTACACACCCTAGGGCTGTGGTCACACTAGCCCCTCCTTTCGGAGGGGCTATGGTAATGTGGCACTTTGTGATATGCTAATGAGGTGTTGCCATGAATATGCAGCAACTTATTCGCATAATGGCAGCCACGCGTGCTTCAAAACTGCTGGCTTCAAAATTCAGCTGCTTGTGTAGCTGGAGGTGCCTTTCGAAATGGACCCCTGATTTTGAAAGCCCCTTATTCCCAAAACCAAATGGGAATTTCAAAAGGCCACCCAGCTACATGGGCAGCTGTGTTTCAAAACTGGCAGTTTTAAAGTGTACATGGCCATCATTATGCTAATAAGGCCCCTCTGAAAAGAGGGGCTAGTGTGGCTACAGCCAAAGTGTTCTTTCAAAAGTAAATAGAAAGAATGTGCTGGTCCTTATGAAATCGCTCTTCCTTCCCATACCCGGAAGAGCACCCCCTTTTGAAAGCTTCTTTCAAAAGAAAATGTGTAGATGCTCTGCAGGCCCTTTCTTTCAAAAGAGTAGTCCTAATGGCATGTGAATTTTCGATCCCTGGCCTGTTCTTTCAAAACAGTGGGCGGCTGTGTGAACACTCTCCTTTGGAAGAATGGATCAATCTTTTGATACGCTTTTTGTGTGTGGACATACTCCTTTCAAAGAAGGTCTTTTAGAAGACATCTTTTGGAAGGGCTTCTTTTGAAAGATCTCTGCAGTGTGGTCATAGGCTTTATGCTTAATTTCAGAATCCATTTCTTTTTTGCACTTCAGCGATGCTTTAAGTTTAGTTTGCCAAATACCACACAAGTACAATGAATCCAATTCTTGTCTCACTGATTTTACGGTGGCTATAATAATGTTATTGTCCCTGTTTTGTACTTGTTTGATATCAGTGTTAGTCTCTTGATATTAAAGCTTTTGGTTTTGACATTATTGAACCCATCTGCTAAAATATGTGAATTATCAGCAATCTTAAGCAGGGGATTTTATTATTATAAGTCATTGACTTCATTTTTCCCCCCCACTAAATCATTCATAAGGCCATGAGAAGAGTCATATTGGGTCAGATGAATGGTCAATCATTAGCAGCAGTAATAGTAGTAGAGCCCTGAGCAGGACTATTTTTTTTGTCCCGCTTCCATCTTGTCACACAATACTTATTCTCATCCATTCTTGTGTTGTTTCTTGAATTTTTATCCCCTCAGAGACACATTCACCCTTGCTACTAAACAAATAAACAAACCAAAATACATTTAATTTATTTTAAATGGAACTCACATGCATTTACCACTAAAAGAATAAAAGAAATCTTGCTTAAACCGTGTACAAATTCTTGATAACAGACACTACATTTCTTTCTATTCCTTGTTCAAGGCTAAGTATAACAATCTTTATTTTTAAAAAATGCAGTGTTTTCCCACAAATTATCATTGTCTGATTTTTTTGCCTTCCCAAGCCCACGCAATACAAAATAAATTTGACCTATTCCAGCTATTACCACAGTGTGTCTTGAGGGACCCATGAGATTTCACTCCCATGCCAGGATTCTACCATCTAGCAGTGGCCAGTTCCACAGCTTCAGTGAAAATGTATAGAACAAGGCAATTCTGGAATGATCTAGCCCTGTCTTCCACATGTGGCTTCTGGCAGTCAGAGGTTTAGAGTCATCTGGAGCATGGCATTGTATCTCTGAGCAGCTTGGCTAATAGCCTTTGATGAAACTATCCTCCAGGAATTTATCCAATTTTACTAAACCCAATTATAGTCTTGGCCATCAGAATGTCCCTTGGCAATAAGTGTCACAAATTAATTGAGCACTGCGTGAAAAATACTTCCTCTTCTTTGCATTAGACTTGCTGCCTATGAATTTCATTGTGACCCTTGATTTTTTGTTTTGTTTTTGTTGTGGAAAAGGTAAAGAACACTTCTCTATTCACTTTCTCCATACCTTTCATGGTTTTGTAGACTGCAACTCCAGTAAATGGCCTGTATTTTGGTCTGCCTAAGCAACATGTTTAACTATGACATTTCACATTTGATAGTTAGGAACTGAAATTCGATCCAGTGTTGGGGGTCAAATCTCCCATACCAAGTATCAATATCAGGGCCTAGGTGTCAAAAAAGCCAGGTGACAAATCACAGGGGCTGCGTCTACACGTGCACGCTACTTCGAAGTAGCGGCAGTAACTTCGAAATAGCGCCCGTCACGTCTACACGTGTTGGGCGCTATTTCGAAGTTGAAATCGACGTTAGGCGGCGAGACGTCGAAGTCGCTAACCCCATGAGGGGATGGGAATAGCGCCCTACTTCGACGTTCAACATCGAAGTAGGGACGTGTAGACGATCCGCGTCCCGCAACATCGAAATAGCGGGGTCCTCCATGGCGGCCATCAGCTGGGGGGTTGAGAGATACTCTCTCTCCAGCCCTTGCGGGGCTCTGTGGTCACCGTGGGCAGCAGCCCTTAGCCCAGGGCTTCTGGCTGCTGCTGCAGCAGCTGGGGGTCCGTGCTGCATATACAGGGTCTGCAACTAGTTGTTGGCTCTGTGTATCTTGCACTGTTTAATGAAAGTGTGTCTGGGAGGGGCCCTTTAAGGGAGCGACTTGCTGTTGAGTCCGCCCCGTGACCCTGTCTGCAGCTGTGCCTGGCTCCCTTATTTCGATGTGTGCTACTTTGGTGTGTAGACGTTCCCTCGCTGTGCCTATTTCGATGTTGGGCTGAGCAACGTCGAAGTTGAACATCGACGTTGCCAGCCCTGGAGGACGTGTAGACGTTATTCATCGAAATAGCCTATTTCGATGTCGCAACATCGAAATAAGCTATTTCGAAGTTGGGTGCACGTGTAGACGTAGCCAGGGACTCAAAATTACTGCCCACTTTTGTGGAATATAAGTGTAAGTGACCTGCTTAGAGATCAGTGAGAGAGAACGGATTTGAACTCAGTTCTTTAACTCTTCCAGGTTTTCCAATCCAGTGTGATCACAAAAACATAATGGTAAAACTCACAGCATTTAGTCAGGAGTGGAAGCATATTTCACAGAAGTTATTTCGAAATAAATGTCTTGCAGCAAGGCCATTGTGAACTAGTAAGGAGATAGAGTGACTCAAATTACATGCCAACACGATTTTAATTTGAAGTATATCTGATTCTTTGAAAGTGATGTGTCCACAATAATAATTTTGTTTTTAAAAGGTGGCTTTGTATTGAGTTTATTAAATGGAAGATACAAATTGGCACAAGGGTGAGTCAAATTAAGGAGGGAGTGGTAAGGCAGGTTGCTGGAGTACAGCCACAGCTCACAGTAAGGGCCACGTGGAGTGGCGCCATACCAGAGCAGCGTGCTATAGAGGCATGTTGGTCCCCAGTGGCATGAGAAGGAGGAAAAACGTGTGATATACCTTTAAGGAGCGAATGTGAATATTTTCTCCAAAGAGTCAGCCAACACGTGGGGGAAGTGGAGCCACGGGTCTGCTGCTCTCTACTTTGCCTGAGCATAAGGGCTGAATTCTCATCAGCCATTATACAGGCCACACAAGGGCTATGGGGTTTTATGGGACTGGAGAAAGAGGGTCAAAGTTTCAGGAAGAACCTAGAATTCACCAGTGCAAGCTGGATGGCCAGGCTGCTACCACCCAGGCCAGGCTACCACATGCCTCCCAGTTTACAACACTAGGTTCCATATGTCCTTAAATATTTCTTTCCTACAGTTCTGCCTGCCTACTTGCCTGTGGGAGGCTCGGGTTCCCCTGAATCCCCACCAGATCCTTTTCACAATGTTTATGATGCCCTTCCCCCCACTCCCTCTGTAGCATAGGAGGTGTTCTCCAATCAAAACAAACCAAACAAAGGTCCTTTTCTTTCACATTCCCATATGATAGGGGTACTTGGAGAAAGAAAGTAAAGGCAAAGGTGGCCCATCTCTTAGGCAACATTTCTGAAGTCAGCCCCTTGGAGCTTGGCTCGTCAGCTGATCTATTGTTTTTAATTCAAGTCTGCCTCCAACCCCCCTTCCTGTGGCATCCTGCTTTACAGCGGGTTGTACAGCTTCTGAGCCGGTGAGGCCTGCAACTGCCTCCCTCTTGGCTGATCTGCCTCTGAGGTGTAGCAGTCTTTTTCCTTATCCCCACCTGCTCCTGCGTCAGCTTTTCCCTTTTTAACCTCCCACTCGGAGCAGAGCAGCCTGACTGGTGCTGAACCGGCCCAGAAAAGCTCATTAATCTTCTCTCTACCACGCTCCTTCCCATTGATACATCAATCATTTGTTAGCTAAAAAGATGGGCAGGCCCTTTCTTTCACACACGGTGCAAACACTTAAGGGCTTGTCCTTTGTGCTGCTTTTTATCCTTAATTTAAATTACATGAGCGCAAACCAAGATTGAAGCTACCCTGTACTAGTCTCTGTACATGTGGATGGTGAGAGACAGACTGTTTCCCTAAAAGTTTACAATCTAAATAGATAAAACAGGGAAGGGCAGGAGTGAGGAATCAGCCAGAGTGATTATGTATGTTACCCAAGACCCCAAGTCAGAGATTTAACTGAACAAGACATGGCAGTATGGAAAGGGTACTTTGCATCAACAGTCAGATGTGTTTGTTTGCTTGGTTATTTAAAGGGGGAATAAAACAATTTCATTACATTTTGACATGACCTTTTCTCCTTTTCTCCAGTATTCACCTGAGAAGATCACCATCTAGGATCTGCTGCCCATAGCATACTCACAGTTCTGAACTCTTCCTCTTTAGAACATTTCATCCTTTAATGTTATGGGTATAATTTGATTTCCCAACACTTTGATGGAGTTACAAAGTATCCTGTTATTTTTGATGCCAATGGTTGCAAGTGATAACTCAAATTCTAATTTGCTCTCTCAGAATTTCTTGGCGGGCTATCCGTACACTGTCACTGACTGCATTTTTCATCCAAGAAGCTCATAACTGCCTGGACCTGGTCAGACTTAGCATTCAGTTCAAGAACAAGCAGTGAGAAGTTTACCATTTTGCTTCCAATGGCCTGAGGAAGTTGATGTATCTTCTCTATTAGCAAATAATCCTGTATGTGGTAGTCAGTGGGTCTCTGAGGTGAGCAGCCTCTTAATTAGGTAAAGGTCTAGCAGAAGCACTTTGTTTTTCTTTTTAGGCTTCTCAGTTACCTTCAGTGACCTTAAAAGTGATCTATCCTATGCTGAGACAGAAAACAAAATGATTGAATAGTAAAAAACAAAACAAAAACAAAACAAAGAAAGGGAAAACATTTTGTGTAGCTGTATTCTCAACAATACCCACACAAAAATGTGCACGGGCACTAGCAAATGACCTTTCCTGAAGCAGGTAACATTCTGAATAACATAAGCTAGTCATTAAAAATGTAGAGTGCATTGTAACAAGCTGTAAAATATCTGGGCACCATACAAAATTACTGTGTCCATTCTCTTCCTGTTTTAATTGCTTAACTTAGATATAAATCCCAACATCAATTTTACAGCTATAAGAGGGATGTGAAATGTGTTTTTGGACCCACAATTTTGACATACAATAATTTCAGCTACAGAAAGTGCCATTTTCATGGAAACTTTTTTTTCTCCTGATTTCTGACCCTTATTATTAGGAATCCTATGTAGTCAGGCTTTTGTGACACTGGTACCTCCCATTTCCACATAACAAATAAAGAAACCATGTAATGAAGCTCTCTCGCTCAGAAATATGTAGAGGGGGCAAGCCCCAACACTTGATTGGGGGGCATTAGTAGGAGGTAATGTCAGCTATCCCACTGTGCAGTGGAGTTATGTTCCACGTGGGCATCATTGGCACTGCCACAAAGGTTTTTTATGTGGAGGAGAAAAACAAAAAGAAAAGATAATGGTAATAATAGCAGATGTGAGGTCATATCAGTAGCTACTATAGCACTAACAAAACAAAACAGGAGAAACGTAGCACTGTAAAGACTAACAAGATGATTTATTTTGTGATGAGCTTTTGTGGAACAGACCCACTTCTTTTGTTGGAGTACAGACTAACAAAGCTACTTCTCTGTTACTATTGCATTAGTACTTCAGACATAGCCCCGGAGAGGCTTGACTGTTGATCCAGGGTCCTGGTAAACAGACTTGGGGCTGGGACTGTGATTTGGCCCAAAAGATAGTCAATTAGCTATTTCTTCCCTGCAATGTAGTTGGGTGGTGGTGGGGTTACAGTGGGATAACAGACACAATGGTTACGTCTACACTACAGATATCTTTCAAAAGAAGCTCTTCCAGAAGATCTCCACTTCCAAAAGAACTTCTTTCAAAAGAGTGTGTCCACACACAAGAAAGTGGATCAAAAGAGTGATCTACTCTTTTGAAAGAGTGCATCCACACAGTCCCAGCTCTTTTGAAAGAATAGGCCAGGGATTGAAAATAAAGACTGTTCTATTAAAAGAAGGTCCCTGTGGATTGTCTACACGTTTTCTTTTGAAAGAAGTTTTTGAAAGGGGGTGCTTTTCCTGAAATGGGAAAAGAAGAGTAATTTCGAAAGGAGCACCACATTCTTTCAATTTACTTTCTAAAGAACGCTTTTTGTGTGTAGACGCTCCACGGACTCTTTTGAAAAAGCCCCCTTCTTTCAAAAAATCTTTCAAAAGAACTTGCTAGTGTAGATGCAGCCAATAGCTTTTCTGTTGCACAATCCTAGCAGCTTTTTGTTATAAGGCAATGTATTGTCACCACTATAGCTGAGCAGGAAGTAGAATACTCATTCATACTTTATGCAAATGAAAACTTTTCTGCAGGTTGGATATTTTTGAAATGCTTTGGCTGCCAGGCCAGCTCCCTGACTTCCCAGCTGTGGCTCACCAACTAGCAGGGAGACTGGTGGGAAGGTAGGAGTCTGAGTAGCCAGACATATTCCTGGTGGACGGTTTGGCAGGAAACAGGGTTGCTGCTCCTGGTCAGCCTACTTTGTTTCCGTCAAAAGTTTCTATGGACTCATGATGTTTCATCAGACAATTGTTGATTATCTCTAATCCATCTTCTGCCTCCTCCTCTTGCCCTCTTCTGGTTAACTTTGCCTAATTTATCTGATAGTTATGTTTTTATAATAGGACTTTACAGTGGTACAGCTTACTCAGGGTAGTTATCCTGCAGCAAACACATTCCTTTTTTGGAGCTGAAGTGAAAAAAATCACCTGACTACTAACTCTAGAGGACTTTTGGTTACACAAGATAAATTGAGAATGTTATTTGCATGCCTGAGCTGAGAAAAGCTAGTAAAATGTTTTTTCCATTAAATCTTGCACAAAACTCCATACTGTTTGTTTCATTTGAGGAAATTTAAACCCTTTATTTTGTTGCACAAATTTCAACGAAATGTCTACTTTGTAACTACTTTTTTAAATTGTAAATTGTAAATTTTAAATTTTAAATTGTAAATTAGACTAATTCTCCCCCACGGCAACTTCAAAATGTCAAAGTTCGAAGTGCTGACATGCATGTAGCCATGGGCACTTGAAGTGGCTGTACTACTTCAAAGCGCCTTTACTCCCCAAAATTTTGAGGAGTAAAGGCACTTCAAAGTAGCACAGGCACTTCAAAGTGCCTGCAGATACACGTATGTAAGGACTTTGAAGTGTGACATTTCTAAGTTGCCGTGGGGGAGAATTAGCCTAATGAAGTGCTGCATATTCACCACAGCATTTCATTAGTAATCTCCCATCACCCTGATTACCATGCCTTCTTCGAAATTGTGGGCAAGTGTAGACAAGCCCAACATGTGCTGTCAGTGAAATGGTATGGCAAAAAGAGATCTGGTTTTTTTTAATCAACTTTGAAAAAGTCTGCTTTAAAATTAGAGAGGGGCAGAAAAAGACTCACTGAAATTATTTGAGAGCTAGAGTAAAAAGTCTCATGGTGAGAGATGTGGAGCACAATGCACTTAGTTTATTTAAAAAAATAAGTTAGCAGTGATTCAATTACAGGGTAGAACTTCAAAGTTGCCGCAGGCGAGAATTAGCCTAATGAAGTCCTGATCATTCACCACAGCACTTCATTAGTAGTCTCCCATTACCCTGATTAACGTGCCCCCTTTGAAGTGGGGGGCAAGTGTAGACCCAGCCATTGAGTTTCTTGTTCACTAAACCCTTTTGGGAGTTACTCCTTTTACCATTCTAGTGACGTGTCTGCAGCGTTCCTTGTTTCTAGATGTATAATGCTGCCACTACAGTTGTATCTGCAAGTACAGAAAAGAACTGGCATTGTGTTGTTCCACCTTCTACTCTAGTTTCAAAGTGATTAATTACTGCCAATACTTCCGTTTATTGAGCTCTGGTTGAGAAAATCTCATCATGCTAATGAATATTATAGCTGGGCTTGAAAGGACTAGATTTTTATCAGTAAATGTCAATACATGCCTTTCACAACACACACAAATGGATGAATGGGTATTTCCATCCATAACAGAGCGTGAAAGTAAGAAAAATTCTACCTCAGAACTGAATATGAGGCTATTTAACTCTCTATCTTTTGACATATGTTGAAAATATTTTGGTGACTATGAAGATTTTACTATTTGAATTTCAACACTTATTGCTATTAAATAATTATTGCTTAATGCTCCCTATTGTCTGACCTTTCACAATGTCACACATATGTGAACATTTAAATAAATAAATAAATATTTTAAAATGCTTAAAGCCTGCAATTTAATGAAACTGAGAATTTGAGTAGATAAAAAACTCATAAAAATTAAAAATAAAGGTTGACATAATACATCAAAATTAGAATAATAAATTGTGAAAACTGAATTATTCCAAGCCTAATTATAGGTAAAAAAAGGTTTGCTGAAAAAACCCATGGAGGTATAGGGATACAGTTTCAAGTACCTAGTACAATCACTGGAATTCCAGAAACCAAAATCACTTCCAATGCAATCAAATCTTGTACGGCTTCCAAGTTTGATTTAAAAAAATTTAAACTTTCTGAGTGGTGGTGTGCACCTGCAATACCCTAGCAGATACAAAATAAAAAAATATTAAAAACAAAAACAAAAAATATCATACTGGTATGGCTTTGCAGCAATGTTGTGAGTAAGACACAAGAAGTTATTCTTCTACTCAGCACAGCACAGATAAGTCCTCAAATGGAGTATTGTGCTAATTCAGGACACCACACTTCTGGAAAAATGGGGACAAATTGAAGTAAATCACACCAGAGCAACAGTTAAAGGTTTAAATAATGATCTATGAAGAAAGACTGATAAAACTGGGCTTAATCTGGACAAGGAGAGGATGCGAGGGGATGTGATAACAACCCTCAAATAGGTAAAAGGATGTAAGAATAGATTGTTAAACATTGGAAAAAAATTACTGAGGTTGTGGAATAGCTGACACTGGAGGCTTTTAAGAACATGTTAGACAAGCAGCCATCAGAGATGGTTTAGTGAATACTCAGCCCTGCCTCAGTGCATGGGGACTGGATTAGCTAACTTGTCAAAGTCCCTTTCAGTTCTACATTTATGTGATTTGGAGACAGTAGGACACCTCCTGGGAGACTTGAGGAGCCCTGTCAGATGTACCATGTGCCCTCATCTCAGCCAAGCATCGCCTCCAAGACAAATTACATGAATTTGATGGCTTTGCTGCACCTTCAGCATATCTCCACTGTATTTATTACAACAAATGATGATGATGTCAGACATCAGTGATGACTTCAGGGCAACATATAACAAAGGGAGAGGCTGGGCTACAGAGAAAAGGGAGAGCTTTCTAAAACATTATTTTTAACTTATTCCTTTTCCAGAGGACCTGTAAAACTCTCTGTGCACTACTTAAGGTCTTATGTTCTGCTGCTTAGGGCTTCTGCAGGTTATACATATTACATAGGGGCTTATGTTATTCAAATGTAGTTAATAGTACAATGCACTGAACTTAGCTTTCATATATTGTCCATCCATCCAGTCAATAAATGTCATTAGGAATTAGGTGGTTGGAGGTTAAGCATATGGATAATGAATTCTGAATAGACACTCTACACTTAAGTCAATCCCAAATTTTGTTCATTGTGCCTATGGTGAATATTTAGCTTGGGTGCTTTTGTAAATCTGTGGCAGCAAGGGGATGAAATCAAGCCTTACCTAGGGCAAAAATCCAGCAATAAGTCTACTCTGTAGTAACTCAGTGACATCCACGGTACTTGCATGTGAATCTGACCAATTGATCTCTGAGCACATGGTAACTAACATTTGAAATCCTGGCACCTCACAGTTAAAATCTAGCATCAGAGGCTAGAATACAAGTTTATCATCCTTGTATTGTCATGAAAGTAGAGTTATATCGTGATTTTTGTGTTGTTGTAATAATAATATTTGCCATATTAATGGACTCAGAATGTGCATTTTACTGTTACCCTTATGACCTTGTCACAAAAAAGAGGCACCATAGTTAATGTCAGGAAATGCCATCAGTGTTGGTGTTAGCTGGGGAATACAGTGTATTTTTAACCTACAGAATAGGCTTAGAATCTCACTTCCCCATATTCTGTATTTTTTTTTACCTGACTGTCCATTTCTTGTCTTGCAGGTTACTGAGGTTATATAAACATGCAAGATTGTGAATGGAGTCACCGACAGGGTATGAATCAGCCTGAGCATCTCTTAGGAGGTCAGAAGAGTTGCTGCCTTTCTGTCTCAAGGACATCCATCCCCTGCAGCATCTCAGAACCACTATAGTTTACAATCGCCTGTCTTATAATATCGGATGCCATGAAATTTTCATGCCATTTATTTCTAAAAAAGATGGTTACTCAGAGAAATAGCTTTAAATAAATGAAGAGGTTAAAAATCCTGGAAACCTTTCAAATTCAGTCCTTTATTGTTAAAAGTGGAATGTTGTAGTGTTGCTTTGCCAACAAGCATAGTAATGTCTACATAAGTCAAAGAAAAGATGGAGTTAGAGCCAGTGGAGGATAGATGATATTAAAACTATTTTTTTGCACCCAAGAAATTAAAATGGAGGCTGGGTATTCTGCAGCTTCCTAAGAAAGAGGAGTTAAAGCCAGAGGTAACCGAATAATGCTGTGGATTTATTTCATTGTCATTTTCTGTAGAAAATCAACTGTTAACATGAAAATGCAAATGATTTCACCCAGCCTCTGTTGAGAGACTTCTAGGCACTGGCTGGGAATCTCCATTACAGGTGAGTTGGCTTATGTAGGTGGAAGAAAAGACCCTGTTAGCAAAGCCAAGGGGAAAAAAAGAGCTATGTATGACTAAGTCTGCAGTGTATAAACCAGTAACAGATACAGTTTCATAAAAACTCCTTTAGACTCTAATGAACAAAATTTGGATTCATAGTCCACAGCGGATTCCTCAAATTAAGCTTGAATTCTAGGGCTGAAGGTGATGGCAGCAGTGATGGGTATTTCATGAGCTATAGAATTCAGGGTGGTTGTTTTATGGGACACTTTAATAGAGCTGCTGTCAGATGTTCAGGAGAAGTTGTTTTTCAGCTGTGGAAAGCAAACCCCTCCAAGCTTGCAAACACCTTGTTGTCTGCCCCCTAGGCACGTCTGGCAGAAAGACTGCTGCTGCTAACATGAACGCTCAAGTCTGATCCCATAGCTCCAAGGATAAAAGAGTTAGGTGAAACTGATGTGAAAAAGCAGAAGACAGCTTGAAGCACAAGGAGAAATTGTCTTTTCTATGAAATATTTCTGTGAACTAAGGGGAAAAGGGGGATTGGATCTTTTCTTTTTTCAGTAGGGAGCAGTCAGCTATTTTCCCTCCTTTCATCCGTTAGTTTTGTCTTTGACAGGGTCTGTAAATATGTCATATGAGATCAGTAAGTCACTGACATGCGACTCATCCAAAAAAAGGTCAAGGGAAAAATGTCCATACAACACTTTCATATTAATATAATCATCATTATTCTAATAGCTTATTTTCTCTATTATGCCTCCTTTTATAAATCTTTATTTCCCTGAAAAATTTTCTTCTGTTTTTTTTCTCGAGCTAAAGGATACTTCTTATAGTTTTTCTTATAACATGGAACTACATTATATATGCAATTAAAACAAGGTTATGGGTTGGATGAAAAAGGGATCTGTTGTATCCCAGATATACAATCACCTTATTCATAGAAGAGGGAGAGGAAATATCTTTCAATGTCATACCAGGGGAGTGTTGCTCCACATGTTCCACCGAAAATTAATGTAGATGGGTTGAACCTCTCTAGTCCAGCACCCTCAGGACTTGACCGGTGCAAAACCAGAGAATTTGCTGAACAATGGGAGGCCAATATTTTCTAGCAGCATCACTAACACTTCCACTGCTTACTGAGTTTTTTAGAAGACATGTAGGGATAAATTAGAGTTAAATAACAGCACAGAACACTTAGAGGCAGGGCTGGTGGCTGCGAAACACTTTGTGGGTCCACGGGAAACGTGACCACACCCATGATAAGTTGTCATCCAGATAACTAAAATCATGCTGGACCATGGATGTTACTGGACCAGAGAATTTCACGCAAGAGAGGTTCAACCTGTATCATATTTTAGATGGATCTTCTTTTTTATAGATATTGAGCAAAAAACCATCCCTGTCAAATGGGATTCACTATCGTGGGATTACAGTATATATCATTTTAACCATTTATTTTAAACCCTATCCCTGCCAAATTAATATAATATTAAAAAGCAACCACACAGAATTCGTGCAATGCATAAGAAATGGTGGAAGGAGTGAACAACAGTGAGCAGGAATGGAAAATGATTTATTTCATGACATTCTTTCCCTCCACTGGAAAGAGTCTGTATCCTCTCCATCTCTCCTCAGATTTCACTTCAACCTCTTGCCTTTTAGCACTGTATAGACGCAGACACTCACACACCGTCTCACTTTCCTCTGCACCTCCAGGCAGTACACAATTCCTTTACCTGTTTTGACAAGAAATGCACATTGCAGTCATATGCCAGAAGCCATAGTTACACAGAAGTCACAGGTCAATAAAGATCACTTACACTTCCTATGAGTCTTTTCATCTTCTCTACTTCCTGGGGGAGATAGGATCTCAGAAAGAAAAGAAATAAAATGTCACAGGGCCCTTTGCCAAATGCTGAAGAAAAATCCCTTTACCCCCAATTGGATGCTCCCTAACTTTTGGTTACCTTGCCTTAAGGAAAGTGACCTTTTTCTCTTGGCTTTCTTCACCCCCAAAGAGTTCTTTACCCCTTCAAGAAGTTGGTCATTGACTTATTTCTCTTCTGATTTACAAGAAAGTAAAAGAGATTAGTCGGTATTCTTTTTTAAATTGTCTCTTACAAGTAATTCAGTAAAATGATCTACATCGTATCACAGTTCAACTTATGTGACATCTGTTCTGTTATAAAATTCACTTCATACATATGCTTCTTCACACTCATGCATATGCTCCCCACAAGCATTCCCAGACTGCTCTTCTGAGACATTTTGGTAACATATCCATATGATTGTGATACTGGTATTAAAATGGGCATCCATTCCTGACCCCTCTGACCCACTGACTTTTGTGAACAACCATGCTTGGTGAATGCCACTAGTATTTGATCATGTTTAAAAATGTCTTTGCTGGGCTCATGCTTGAACCCGTTTTTGTACATGCTCCCTACAAAACTGGGAGCAAACATCTTTGGCTCTCACAGTTGCCTGTGGCAAATGAATGCTTGATACTCGAAGGGCAGGATCCCTAAAACACCTTCCCTGAGACTCAACCCAGTAAAATGAAATGACAAGAAGCTGTCAACATCCTTCACTACTAGTATGCTTTGACTATGTCTACACTACTAGATAAATTTGAATTTAAGGCAGTGAATTCTATTGTACCAAGTGACTGTCATCACTGTAAATATGATTAGCTTGATTTAGGGAGCACTAAATCGATCATTACGTCATGGAAAGTGGCTGAGTGCAGCATCAAGTTTGAATTTAAAAGTTCAAATGAAGGCTGGTGTGGAAGCTGATGCACCTGGCTCCCAGCTGTGCCTGGCTCCCGGCTTCTGTGAACCAGGTTTAGCAGTGGTGGTCAGTTTCCTGGCTCCCCCAAGCTGCGAGGACCTAGGAACCAGGCAGCAGGGTGAGTGCTGCTGGCAGTGGAGTGCAGCAGGTCCCGGGGGAAGGGAGCAGAAAGTGGGGCTGAGGGAACTGTGGGGCAGGTTCCCACAATGCACTGCAGCACCAGTTGATGTTTGGCCATTCAGTGTGGCAGTACTAACTTGATTTTGTGGGGAAGTGAAGATACTCAAAATAGAATTTATAAACCCAGTGTTATAAAATCAATTTTTTCTGGTAGTGTAGACATAGCCTCTGTGTCCCTAATACAAGTGATGACATTAAACTGCAGACTTGAAATTGCATTTGGTATAATTCATATGGTATGGCTGCTAATCAGGGTTCCCTCTAATTGTTTCCATCCATGGGCAGAATAAATTTTATTAGGTGCACCAAGGCATATGGGGATGTGCACCACAAGTTGAAACACATGCCCAAACATTCATCTTACAGGGAATACTGATGCTGATTAACATGGTAGGGCCTCTCAAATGTCCCTTAGCAGATACAGGAAGAATTAAATCCACTTTTGTGCCTCTTTCCACACCCCCAACCCCATGTGAGTTGCACTGGACATAGAATGACCTAAGGAGCTGAGCCTACAAGTCCTGGGTCAATTATTTGGTGTTACATCCTTGGTTCTGCCTTGGACCTATTATAATGACGGTGATAAGGGTAATGTTTGCAGCAAATATCTCATTTCCTTCACTTATCTTTATGATATGTAATTAGTGCAAGGAGGTGGGAGGGTTCGTGAACTGGGGCTCCATATTCCTACGCCGCTGCTTCATTAGCTTTATTTTACAAAGAACATTAATTTCATAGAATAGATGCCTAGCTTCGCTTCTATTGTTTGGCAAATTAAATTCAGCACTCTTGGTTAAAGGTAAATGTAAAATATGTGCTGCCTATATAAAATGCCTTCCTTTCTTTCTCTTTCTTTCTCACTCCCCTCCCCACACACACTTACTTATAGGCCGGCATTAACATCCCAGGCACTTGTCACCAACAGTACAAGCAGGTAATTAATCACATTAATGGGGCATTTGGCAACTGAAAGTACCTGATCACTGGCAGTTAATTTTGTCTCATTTCAAGATTCAGATTGTGAATATGAACTCTGATAGGCTGACCAAATGACTTGGCAACCTCACAGGGATGGCACAAAATACTTACTGAGGGTGCTATCAAAATGTCAGCATCTGCCAACACTTACTACCCAGCGGTATGTTGGAATAGAAATACAGTAAAAGCCGTGTTATCTGGCACTTGGATAAGCAGCAAGTTCTGTTCACTGGCATTGGCTGGCAGCCATGGGACCACTTGGCTAGTAGCTGTGGGGCCAGCTCACTGAGTGCCCTTCTGAGTTTGTCTGGCCCTGGGGCCCACTGCCCTGCCAGTGGCAGCAGGGTTAGTAGCAATGAGGCTGGTGGCTCTGCCATGGCCAGCAGCCCCACTTACCTAACAGGAAAATTTGATTACCTGGCAACCTTTGTTCCTCAGGGATGCCAGATAATCAAGCTTCTACTGTATGTGTTATAAAGATCCATGATCTCCTAGCAAATGCTGCTTTCTCTTGGTAACCATTGCAGTTTCGGAAGCATCCACAAGACTTTTATCCTTCCAGTGATGGAATAAAGGCAAAGTTTTTAGGGAACATGTGCGGATTTGGGCATGGAAGAAGGTGCTTTCCAATGGGGATCTCAACAATGGAAAGAATTTCTTCTATGGTCCTTTCCAATGGGTTGTCAGAGGTTAAACAGCCCTAGAAGACTGTAACAGGCTAAGGAGACACTAGCCGTGTATACAAGTGCACGCTACTTCGAAGTAGTGGCACTAACTTCGAAATAGCGCCCGTCACGGCTACACGCGCCGGGCACTATTTCGAAGTTAACTTCGACGTTAGGCGGCGAGACGTTGAAGTCGCTAACCCCATGAGGGGATAGGAATAGCGCCCTACTTCGACGTTCAACGTCGAAGTAGGGACCGTGTAGTCGTTGCACGTCCCGCAACTTCGAAATAGCGGGGTCCACCATGGCGACCATCAGCTGAGGGGTTGAGAGACGCTCTATGGTCACCGTGGGCAGCAGCCCTTAGCCCAGGGCTTCTGGCTGCTGCTGCGGCAGCTGGGGATCCATGCTGCAGGCACAGGGTCTGCAACCAGTTGTCGGCTCTGTGTATCTTGTGTTGTTTAGTGCAACTGTGTCTGGGAGGGGCCCTTTAAGGGAGCGGCTTGCTGTTGAGTCCGCCCTGTGACCCTGTCTGCAGTTGTGCCTGGCACCCTTATTTCGATGTGTGCTACTTTGGCATGTAGATGCTCCCTCGCAGTGCCTATTTCGATGTGGTGTCGCGCAACGTCGAAGTTGAACATCGACGTTGCCAGCCCTGGAGGACGTGTAGACGTTATTCATCGAAATAGCCTATTTCAATGTTGCTACATCGAAATAAGCTAGTTCGATGTAAGCTTCACGTGTAGACGTAGCCACTCTTGTGAAGCCTGCTGAAGAAGTCATCCAGAAACATCTTGCTGGAACCTTTTTTACCTTCAGAAAAGTCTCCTTCCTTTACTCTAACCATGTGTATTTTGCTGCCATTCCGGACTATGATCTAATACTACAATTAAATCTATGGTTAATGTGCTAGACTTTCACACAAATGTGTTCCAAATCTAAATGGATATGAAAATAGACAGGAGCCTGAGGTAGCATAGAAAGTATCAATAAATGAATAAACATACTAAGGAAAGCAGAATATGTGGCTACAACAGGTTGTAGGTCTGTTTCCTAAGGATTAATAAAAATATGAATGAGTCAGAATTAATTTACTATACTACCCAGGATGCCAGTAGACTGGACCTCATCAGCCCAGGCTGCACAAGTATGCCCTACACTGATAGCGACTTTGATTTTAGTCCAGGAAGTGAAGTATAACTCAATATCCAAATCCTATTTACCTAAACTTCTTCATATATATTATTTTTGTTGTGTCTGTCTGTCTGTCCAGGCCAGGTTCTACCACATTCCCCACAACCCACACTGTGACTGCCTCAGCCCCTCCCCCAGCCAGCATGGGACCTGGCCCGGCTCCCAATGGAATATCCCCCCACACCAAGCCAGCCCTAGCCCCTTCCTCAGCCAATGCAGGACCCAGCCCATACACTTTGGATGTGTAATGCAACAAGTTTCTGTCTAGAACTTTCTTCCAGCCCAGCTTCTACTTGCAAGTGGAGCTGCAAACGGGCCCGAGTTGTTCAAAATTCATCCTGGCTATTCATGTCTGTTAATTACACCATTAAATTACCTGAAGACTCAAGTATCCAGAAGAAATAATATTGTATAGTTCTTGAATGTAATTTACTAATATTGGAAAATTTGTGCAAAAAGATCATATATTGTGTTTTGGAAATAGACTACATTTTATGCAGGTCTACACAAGCAACTTATGTCCAATTCCGGCAAATATCAAAGGTGGGAAAACTGCTCATATAATGAGCAGTTATGGTCAGTTATGATCTCTGTTGAGGCCCAGGCTTCTTCTGTTAACATAGCTACCTCCTCTCAGAGAGGTGGATTCCCTACACTGATGGAAGAAACCCTTCTGTTGGCATATGTACCATCTTCACTCAGGTGCTAGAGCTTTGCCCCTGCAGCCTCTTAAATGTAGACAAGCCATTGTTTTGACGTCTTGAAAAACCTCTGCTAAGCAGGCAGTGCCTTCTTCCACTAGGATTTTGTCCTGGGCTCTGAGCTTTACAATAATCCCACATACCACAGGTCTGGCGTAGTATGACTAAGACCGTCCAGGACCTAACCCCTTAGGAGTTCTAGGGTTAAGAGAAAGACTTTAAAATACATTTCCAAACTTAGAGTAATTATGTGACATGCCCCCCAGTGGCCTTCTTGCTTAAAGATTCTTTATGCTCACGAACTCTTCAAGTTATTTTTTGTCCTATTTTATGGATGGGAAAACCAAGACACAGATATGATTTCTCCAAGGCTTCAGGAGGCAGTGTTTCAGAAGGATTTGAGCCTCACAGTACTGTGCCCAGGCAATTACACCTGCCTCTCCTACATATATTCTCAGCTACATTGTCATAAATCTAGAGTGACTCCACTGTAAAAGAAAGTAATAGGGGTCAGAATCCAGCCTCTACATTTCTGAACAGCGTGAGATGGAATGAAATAACATTTATAAAACTATGTGAGCAATCCCTAGATCAGCTGACCAAGCCATTTTATAGCTTTTTTTCAGTTCTTGATTAGTCAACAGCAAAAATCAAGAAACACATCTTAGACTGTATTATTCTTATGCTGCTTGCATATTTTCAAGGCGCTTACCTCAAAGTATCTTGAAAGGACTAACAGCAATAATGTGCAAACAAACTCCATGGAACAGGTCTTCACACATGTTTAGTCTGACTGATAGCGCCATAACTGTCAATCTTTGCTCCTAGCGGGACGTTTACTGGGAAACAATTTATGTCAAGGCCTCCAACCACTGACCTGTAAGTCACAGTATTGGTTTATGGTTATGTTTCAAGGGGTGTGGAGAATGGGCAAGGAGGGTGGGGAGGGTAAGTACACTTTCTGAACATCTTATTTTTGTAACTTTAGAGCTGCTGCTGCTTCTGACACACCATCCTTCAACTTTTTTTACAATTATAGATTTAAAGGCATCAGAGTTACTTGCTAATCCAGTTAACAAACTTTAATGGAAACAGTTAAACTCAGCATATATTTTCCAAGGGACTGAGATACAGAACTAGGCTACTTACCTAAAATTGATATTCTAATTGCTCCCTGAGAGGTTTACCTGCAAAGTTGCCCTTGCTCACTCCCTTTAGTTTTGGCTTCTGGGGTTTTGAATTAAGAGTGATCAGAATAGAAAAACTCTGGTTAACAACCCAAAAAGGTTACTGCATTGTTTTAAATCAGAAATGTGTCAAATACTAGTAATCCCCTCACCCTATCATTTTATACTTGATCAGGGATCCCTCTTGAGAAAGGTTTACGTGTCCCGACACATTTGGAAACCTTCCTTGACAGAAGAAATTCTTTGAGGAAATACATCAAAACTCTGTTTATCTCTACAGCTGCTACCCTAAAACCTGTCAGTGCTAATAGCATCAGAATGTGGATTAAATAAGTCCTATGGTGAGACAGTGCATCCATTTTTATATTCCAAACACACTTATGTATCAGAGGAACCTCGGCTATGAGAATGGGGAGCAGACAAGGCAAGATTATAATAAAGTTCTTTCAGCATACAGGAGACTCTGACTCAGGAACTTTCCCAGGGTACTAACCAACTCTTGTTGCAGATTTCAACATGTTCCTTCCAAAAATATAATTATAAAAACAAACAAACAAAAAACGTCTTTTAGAGTGTTATGAATACAGCCTGGCTGTTATGCATGTACACATGAATTTACATTGCTATTTGCTGCAAAAACTGTGATTTGTGCTATAACAAAGCAGAAGAAAAATACCTTTAAAATGATGAATAGTAACTCTGTCGCTGTAGGTGATAACAGTGAATACAAGTTTTGCTTCCCTCCTGCCTTCTGGCTTTTGCACTTCCCAGATAAAGATATACTAAATTGCAGCTGTGTTTTATACTTCATTTTTGGAAGAAACAAGTGGAAGTCTGTATAGACAACATTGAAAACTGACTAAATTCATCACCTGTAGTTTCACTGTAGAGCTGACTGCTGCATTACTTTCAGCATGAATTGATTTTCACCTATTTCTCAGTACTGTTGGCATTTATATTAACATTGTTATTGATAACAAAAACTTGCATTGTTATCTACCTAGGGTTTTATTGACCTTGTTGAATGCTGCATATAATTCAGAAAGAGATTTTTGGACAGGATTCTGCTCTCATTTACTCTAACGTAAATACAAAGTAATCCCCTGCCCAAGTTAGTACAATTCCGGATCAGTGCAATCCACCCGTGTCAGTAATATAGAGGGAAGTGGAAATTTGCAGCATAAAATAAAGTTAATAAGCAAAACAAACTTCAATCTGGTGGACTTCTGGACTGTGTTTAGGGCTGCCATCAAAGCTACATCTGCAAAACTGCCCAATTTTTTTGTAGACTTTCCCAAGCTGCTTTCTCCCCAACTTGTTCTTGGTGTACCTTGACCGGGGTAAGGATATTGGCCTATATTTGAGAAGTTCTGTCTCTAATAAAAAAAAAAAATCAATATGCCCCATGATGACACCTCTACACCACTGAAAGATTCACCCTACCCTGGGAGATCATGCCATGGCCAGCTACTTAGTACTGTGGAGGCTTTGTGGCAGGAGGTCTGGAGGAAAGCACTGAAGTGAAGCCTTGGATTTGGGCCAGGATTCCCATGAGCAGATAGGAATAAGGGGACTTCGATATAGGCAGGGTCCTTTCGAAAAGGAGCCCTGTCTGGACGAGCTGTGCAGCGGCGAGGCGCATCAATTTCGAAGAGCCGCGGCCGCCCGCATGCTAATGAAGCGTTGAATATGCATTTCAGAGCTTCATTAGTAAACTTCGGAACTGCCATTTGCATGGCCATTTCGAAGTTTGGGGCTAGTGTGGACGTAGCCAAGGAGTGGGGATAAAGGCATCAGAACCAGAGCCACTCAGTAGTAGAGGAATATCTACATTTTAAGTTGGCATTCATTATGTGGTTGGCAATAATGTGGCACACTGTCATTTCATACTCACTGAATTGTTGTTCGGTGATCAAATTAATGTTGCTTTTTCTCTGCAGCCACACAGCACCAGAGCTGTTCTTTTATGCTTTCTGAGATTGTTCATGCTCCCGTTTTAGGACTTCTTGGGGTCAGAAAGAATAATTCCCATGTTTCCTGCTCTTCCAATCCACTACCCTTGTTTCTGTGATCCAGCACCATTTTCAAAGTGCTGTCAGGTAGCACGGAAGAAATATGAATGATAAATTCAGTCTCAGGGAAACTCACCACCCTTGATTGCAAACAGTCAGTTGCCGACCAGGTTTGTGTTGGTAAATCAATGAATTGCTATCAAAGATGTGCTGGGCTCTGAAGACTATCTAATGTGTAGGCAATGATTAAAGGCTGGTGTTCCCCAATTATACAGTGGTTACCAATGGGACCCACATTCATAATCTTTGTTCCCCCTTCCCATCAGTCCTTAGAGTTCACCAACCAAAAATGTGTTTTTTTATGCTGCTGCCAGGCCTGGATGATATGCTAGTATTAATGTGGGCTGCTGAGGATAGATGTTCTGATCTTGAGAAGGTGTGGACTTTTTAATGCAATGACCAATGGAACTTTTGTACCTATAATCACTAACGATGTTGCCATTTATGCAGTCATTCTTGGAGATCCATCTTATTTTTTTCTTCCCCTGGCTTATAAAAACCTCATCCTGGACATTCAGATAAGAGAAAGGGACTGTTCAGTTACATACATTTGGTTCCAAAATGATGTGGAATGTGCATCTGGAAGACTGAAAAGTAGATCGAGGTACCTGATGTTGAAGCTGGATGCTGATGAAGAACATCTTCCTGTGGGAATGGCTGCTTGCTTTGTTATGCATAGTCTTTTTGAAAGCAAAGGGCAGAGCCTTTTATGTGAATGGGAGCAGGAGACAGATACCCTTTTGTCTGCTGCAGAAAAATGCTCTCCTGGGGATGCGCTGTGTTCAGGGATGCACTGTGTTCCTACTTCCTATTTGTGAGATGTGTCCACAGATTTTTCTGTAAATCACCTATTAAGGTAAATTACATTAAGAACAGAGACATAAAATAAATAGCTGCGTGTGGTTTGTGATGCACTGCTTTAATGAAATGCTTATTTTAATGGTGTTATTTTTCCAGTGTTCACAATCACTTGTCAGAACAGAAACAGATAGTCATACCACTCAGTACAGCTAAATTATACTTCAAGTGGCTAGAACCTCTTTGGTTTACCATGGAACTGGAGAACATTCTGGTTATGCCCCTCAGCAGGCATTTGTCATAATTCTGTCTTGTGCACATTGGCTAAGTACAGCTAAGAACAGAAGGGAAAAACAAAGTTCCTTTCCCCAGAAGTCTATATGCAGAATCTCAATATGGGACCATTGTACAGAAATAACACAGCTAAGGGAAGTCTCCATCACTGAGTGCAACTATTTAAACAAGAAGGAGGTATTCAGACCAGTAGAGCAGGCACACACAGCTAGAAAGCCAATGCAGAAAGTCAGCAAAGCAGGACACCAGAAGGAAGTCTGGCAGATGTGAGACCTTCCTTACTGGATGTGGATGCATCCAATACTTACTTTGATGCAAATAAACTCATCCTGCGGCTAAATGAATCCACTTCAAAAGTGGGTTTTATAATGTGTGTTTAAACACCTACTGGCTTGTGGGACTCAAGGCCTTTTATCACAAAACAGCACGGGTGCATCTGCACTAGGAAGCAACTTTGAAGTTAACTTCAAAGTTAGGCGCTACATCGAAGTAGCCAGGAGAGAGTCTACACACATTTTCCCTTACTTCGAAGTTAACTTCAAAATAGAGAGCTCAACTTTTAAGTCCTTACTCCATTCCTGGGAATGTACCAGTGCCCTACTTCAAAGTTTAACTTCAAAGTAGGGTGTGTGTAGATGGTCTACTTCGAAGTTGCTTACTTCGAAGTTGTACTTCAAAGTAAGCAACTTTGAAGTTATTTTTGTAGTGTAGACACAGACCTCAAGTTGACATATGTAATGTCTAGAAAAGCCCTGGATTTGATTTTACCATTCTTACTTCCATGAAGAAAATACCCTTAATAAGGGGGGTGAACTCCGGCCTCATGATCATTTTGCATGAGTTGGGAGAGCTGAGCTGATTCCTTAAGATAAAACCAAACATTGAACAAGAATTGCAAAAAAGTCCTTGATCTAAGTGCTGTTTACAGCACAGTCAACTCCACCTCATATTTGAAGACTGATTTTTAAAATAAGATGTTATTAAAAATAAACTATTTTCCCTATATTTGTTTAGTATTAATCAGAATATTATATATATGTCAGAAGGAAGCAACAAGTTATCTCTAGCTATGATGTATGCTTTAGGCTCAGAATCAGCAGGTTGGTAAGAATAACTTAATGCAAGGAGAATCTATAACCCACCTAATGCCTTTAGGGTCCAAAACCAAAAAAGCTCATTTTTTACCCAGATAGAGATTCATTATTCTGACTGAAACAAACAGGATTACCTGTTTCTCAATTCAAAGTAATCTATTTTTTATTGACCAGTATATTACACTGCTGAGCAGAAAGTTATTCTTGCTTCGTTTATATGTTTGCCTATTTTAAATGCATATTATTGTGGAAAAAATCATTTTGCTTTAATTATTAAGAAGAGAGCCACACCGTTTTATTAATTTCAGGATTTATGACAAGTTGGAAACAGAATATAAAATATGGAATCAGTTGGTAGGTGACAGAATCTTTGTTAGCATTTCTATATTTTATTGGGAAATAAAAACTGGATAAAGAAATGGATATATTATTTTGATCAATAATAGCTCATGCAGTTTTGGTTCCTTTAATAAAAAATTTGAACGCATCCCTGTATGGTGTATATCTTAGGGTATCTCTGCACAGCAAAAGTTATTTCGGAATAGCAGCCATTATTCCAAAATAACTTTGTGAGCATCTACACAATGCAACTACTACTTCAAAATAATTTCAAAATTGCGTACGGCTTACTTCAAATTTGGTAAACCATATTCTATGAGGAATAGTGCCTGTTCTAAAATAGATATTTCAGAATAGTGCTTATCTAGACGGGCAATAGGGCAGTGATTCCAAAGGCTCTAATCTGAAAAAGGATCTATTGTGTTTAGACACACTATTTCAGAATAAGTTTTGTTTATACCAGGGCTTCCCTGCAGTATTCTGGAATAGTTTATTTTGGAATAATAACCCCAGAAAAATTTTGTTGTGTATACATACCCTTAGGCTATGTCTACACTATAAACATCTGTCGACAAATCGCATCTACATATAAGAGTGGATTGATCTTTTGACATGCTCTGTTGACAAACGGGCCCCTTGGAGTATCTACATGGCTTTTTTGTCAGCAGTTTCTGTAGACAAAACACATTCTGTATATAGATGCTCCATGAATTTTGTCTGCAAAACTCTCTAGTGTAGACATAGCCTCTGACACAAGATGCTGACATTTGTGCTTGGCTCTTGACGAGTCAACCACACAAAATATTTTTAATAGATTAATAGTCATGGTCATGTTGTAGCTTTTATTCCCATGGGAAAAAGGACAGGAATCCTGTAGACTGAAACTAGGGTCATGCAATGGATGAGTGGAATTTAGGACCTGGAAAGATGGCTGCATTGACCACACTGAACTCTTCTGGGGGAAATGATGCTGACCAACACTGTCTGATACTACTGTCTGCTACAAAAAAGATGCTCGTTTTACTACTGCCTGACGCTCATTTCTCTGTTATACATGTTATCTGTATCTTGTCATATATCTATAACAAGGTGCAGCTGTTCATGTAGCTCACTGTGTCTCTGGCCATGTTAACACTACAGAGATCTTTTGAAAGAAGCTCTTCTAGAAGATTTCAGCCAAGAGATTGTATCCACACACAAAAAATCAGACCAAAAGAGTGATCTGATCTTTTGAAAGAGAGCGTCCACACAGCCCCCACTTTTTTGAAAGAACAGACCAGAGATTGAAAAATCAGACCCCATGTGGACTGTTCCTTCAAAAAAAGGGTCTCCAGAGTGTCTACCACATTTTCTTTCAAAATAAGCTTTTGAAAGGGGGTGCTCTTCCAGAAACGGGAAAGGAAGAATGATTTTTGAAGGGAGAGCCACATTCTTTCGATTTACTTTTGAAAGAACACTTTTTGGCTGTTTCTACATGTGCCACTTTCTTCAAAAGTGGCATGCTAATAAACAGCCTGAAATATGATAATGAGGTGTGTATGTAAATTCCTGGCTCCTCATTGGTATAAGGTTACATGATTTGGGGTCCAGAAGACGGTCTTCCAGACTCCAAAATCACGTGTAGAAACACGACCCCTGGGGGGTCTTCTGGAAGGAAGTCCTTCTTCCAGAGACCCCTTCTTCGGGAAAATTTTTGGGAAGAAGGGGCCTCTGGAAGGAGGACTTCCTTCTGGAAGGCCCCCCAGGGTGCCACGCTTCTACACACCATTTTGGAGGCTGGAAGACCATCTTCCAGACTCCAAATCACTTCACCTTATGTTAATGAGGCTCCAGGAATTTACATACACACCTCATTAACATATTTTGGGCTGTTTATTAGCATGCCACTTTTGGAGAAACAGCCTTTGTGTGTAGATGCTTTGTGGGATCTTTCAAAAGAGCCCCCTTCTTTCAAAACATCTTTCGAAACAACTTGATAATGTAGATGTAACCTTTTTGGAACTACTGATTTCAGTATCCTTCTGTGCAAGTACTGGGGTTTGCCTATGAAATTGATTGTAGAATCAGTACCCTAGAATGTAAACTCTGCAGCGTTTTTCATTTCATATTCGTATATCTCTTAGCGCAATGAGTTCCTAATCTTTGATTAGTGTTCAGAGATGCTGTAAATAAACATTTACATGGACAAGTGGAAATTAAGTTTTTAGCACAGCTAATGGTCTGCCCATAATATTCTTCCCGGTATGAAAATGATGGTCTTGAAGCATTATAAGCTTAAACATGACATTTTCTTCCTTGTCCTTTTTGGTCTCATCATGCAGTTCATAAAGCTTCCGTGAAAGTTTGAAGTGGGGTGGGGAGTTGAAGTGCTGGGCAGTAGATAGCACCATAACAGGCCATTCAAACCAAGACTAATTGTTTCTACTAACTTGCTGTAAAATAGGTGTGGCTGGGGTTGGTGCTGCTCTTCAAAGAGAAAGGCATTTCAAAAATAAACATTTTGGTTTTCTATTCAGATCCAAGTTCAGAAGAGAGGAAGAGAGAAAAAACCTTAGGAGGAAGAAGAAGAAGAAAGAAAGAAAAGCAAGTTTCTCTTTGATTACCTGCTTCAGCCCAAACCATGTCAATTTCAAAGATTTCATTTGCAGTGCAGGAGTATGTCAGATTTAAAGGGCCATCTTGCCACCAATTGCTGCAGGCTTTCTTTCTCAAGCCTTATAGACTCAAAACCACTAGTGTTGATTTAATATTCCTTTTAAATTAAGAACAAAGATAACAATTTTCTTCTGTGTAAAAAGGAACAATTTTAAGTAGTTAAGTGCAAGAGTTAATTAAAACAACGTGTATGAAAGAAAAATCTGTTGTGCAAAAACCTGGTCCATAACATCTGGTGTTTGGCTGCTGAAATCACCAGGCCTTCTACCTCTTGTTGCAGGAGGAACCCAGGCTTATGCTTTTAATTCACTTCAGCCACAGAACCTGTTATAATACAATGAACACTTAAAAATGTTAAGGGCGTAAATTTAAAGCCACAAAATGAGAGAATTACAAGATAAAAGAATATGGTCAAGTGGTTGTTTCATACAAAATATTCCCCCTTATTGCAGTTTATAAATAAACCATTGAAGGTTAAAACTGAAATCTATTTTCTCCATTCATTGCTCATTGATTTATTGTTGTAGAGTTGCTTCTTACTGCTGACCTGTTGTCACTGATTTATAAATGCAATGTGCATATACGTGAAGCTGAAGTATTTGTTCTGAAAACAATATACACAGTAGAATGTGAATTTTATATACAGTTATAGGAGCAAAAATTGTAATCCAAGTTCAGGGCTTCCCAAGTTTCATGGTCTCATATAATGTTGCTTTTATATCCCTGATTCACTCTTTGCTGGTGGTATATCTGGGAACAGACTGTTAAGGAGTAATCATGCAGGTACAGACCAAGAGTATAAAGACAAGAGCTGAACAAATAATTCACAGTGAATAATTTACTCAAGCCTTATTTTCTGCTTGTGGAGTGTCAATGAGCAGATTGCTATTTCCTGGAATTTCATTTGTTGTTTAAATTAACACAACGTATTTTATTTTACAAGTTATTTTATTTTTCATTGTCTGGATTAATAGGAAACAATATATTTCAGTAAAATGTATCTTACATTTGATAGTCAAAATTAGAGCATTGTTGTGTAACTTCCATTGGGCACACAAGTCACATGGTATGGTATCTGATTCTTCGCTAGATCAGTGTAAGATCTGTAACTGAGAGGTGTGCCTTTGAAGTGTTCAGGAGTAGTAGCTAATATGTAGCATTATGGAATTTTAGAAGAAAGATGTCTTTTTTCTGTCTAGGCAATGCATACACATTCTTTGGGGGGGAAACAGGTAAAGGATGATTTACTGGCTTGGTGTCAATTTCATATTTTGTAATTGTCTATTTTTATCTTTCTTTGGCTCATTTAAATGCCTCTGTACCTGAGTTCTGCCAAGGCATGCAGTAGCACTATTCCCTTTATGTATCCTGCAGTCAGCACCCCAGCCATATAAGGTATTGCAGATGCATTATTGCATTTGCAGGTCTGCAATTTTCATTCATATCAGTCTTTGAAACAATGTAATTATGTTGATTTGCAGTTGTGGAGTGTGTAATCATCAGTTCCTTGTTTTGCTTGTATAATTGCTTGCATTGCAGGGCTTAGGTTGTGAGAACTTCAACCAACTACTGTGTCTCCATATAATAGCAGACAAGCTTCAAATTTGCTTTGTCGTGGGTAGACTTATCAATTGAAATTTTATGTGATAGAGACAATTGAGAGTCATGGTTTCACCAGCCGAATTTCAATAAGGCTCTGAAAAGGCATCACTGTAGGCATTTATAGAGGTTATTTCCCTGAAGTAGAAGTCTAAGGTATGATGGGGTGGTCTAGGTCCTGAAGACCCCTGCTGGCATCCTTGTGGTCCTGCCACACCCACGGCAGAAAAAGGCAGAGAAAGGTCCTCTGAGCTGCCCAGAGAGCCTATGTGGAACATATCCAATTAGGACATAGCATCTTAGCATAAGAACTGTGAGGCCAGAGGGAGTACATGTCCTTGCTAGAACAGGAAGAGAGCTGATGGTCCTCCACGCTAGCTGGAGTGGCTCTACCTGACAAGTCCCTGAGGTAAGGATGAAGAATGTGCTGGAGCCACAAGGAGGTGTTCCAAGGAATTATAGCAGCAAAGCACCGGTTGAATCTCTCTAGTCCAGCAGCCTTGGGACCTGATCAGTGCTGTACAAAAAATTTTGCCTGATCATGGGAGGTTAATATTGTCTAGCAGCATTACCAACACTTTCACTTCTTGCTGGGCTCTTAGAATACATTTAGATGTAAAATACAGCTAAATAACAGCACAGGCAACTGAGAGACAGGAATGGTGTGTGTAAAGAAACTTTATGAAGCCACAGGAAACTTGGCCACACCCAGGATAAGTGGTCATCTGGCTAACTAAAATCTTGATGGATTATGGATGTTGTCAGATGAGAGAGGGCCAGAATAGAGATGTTCAGTATGCAGTTATTTAAAGTGACATTCCAGACTGTTGCTATCTATAGGGTCCCTGGGCCGGCATCTGGAGTAGAGGGCAGGCCCAGGTTCCCACATGACATGTTATCAGGTAGCAAGCTGAGTTTGAGCTAATTCGAAAACTTCACAGTCTTCTTCCTGTTAGTCTTTCCATACAAATTTAGACGGTCCAATTTCCTAGATTTCATGAATAACCATATCCAATCTGCTAGTACCCTGTAAGCAGAGTGTAGGGAATGAAATATTGCAGGTTATTGAGATCTTGTTATGCACCTTATGATCTTTTGAAACAAACAAATTCTGAGGGATTGCTAAATGGAAGTCAAAGGTGCTTAGTGTTCTTGCTGGACAGAGAGATGGAAGGAAAATGTGCTTCTCATTGTAATCCACCCTGAAAAACTTAGACAAGAGACAAAAACACAATAAAAATATTTTTACATAATATTTTTCCCATGGAACACTTCAACTTTTCAGTGATAACTGTAAAAGAAAAAATCTGAAACAGACATTGGTAGATTCAGAAATTCTGCAGTGGTGCTCAATGGAAGTTGTAGTTTGTGTGTCTCATGCTTCCATTCTCTTTTACAAGCTGGAGTCTTTTGGACTGTGTCTCCCATGATGCACAGTGGTATCCCCTCTGTGTGAAGAGAGAAAGTTTATCATAAGAGAGCAAGTCTGGCCATCTTCAAATTAATGGAAGATGAAGAATAGAAGTTTTTTAAAGGAAGGAGACACTTTTTGTGGGAAAAAAAATCATGTTACCAAAATCCAATAGTCATTAAAAATAATTTGGATGGAAAGATGTCAGCTAGCCCTGGTTCTAAATTGAATGCAGTGAAAGTGAAGAAGACTTTAGTGCCATTCTGAAGACTGAGAGTCAGTATTCACACAATAGATACCAATCAGACTGTAGAAAGCCAACCCGTATTCACTGTTCCACCAATATACTTCCCCTTGGACTTTGGGTACCATGATAAGACAGAGCCACCTTCTCTGTTCAGTATTTGGCCCCACTGCTGAGATTCTCAGCTAGCTATAATTGTGAATCTGATTTTTGAGCTATGGACACACTAAGATCTCAGAAATGAAAAGATTCTTCAGCCAATCTCTTTTCCACTGAACATGTTGTACTTTTCCCACTGATTTATCCATTCTATTTGTAATTGTGCCAAGCAACAGGACTTCCATTACTCTTGGAAGAGTGTTCCCAAGTCTGCTATATGTCATTGTCAGAAAGTTATTCCTCATATTCAACCTAAATCTACCTTGTCTTGGTTTACCTAATTACTACTACTTATGCAACCAACATTAAGAAATGCTTCTGTTCTTCTCTTTTATAACCAGACAATGGCTTTCTTTCTTTAATTTTGATATCTGCCATAAACCCACCTAACTTGACCCAAAAACTCATAACATATGAAATCATAGGACAACATAGGATCATAGGATAGGATTTGTTATCAAATTAACAATTTTAATAACAAATTTCACTCACTAATTAGACTGGTTCCAAAACAAATGCTTGGTGGGATTTCAGTGGGAATTAAGAATGTTGGTATCATTAAGAGTTTTCCTTAATTGGAGTCTATGGCTATGACAAGTATTATGACAACTTTTTAATTCTTGTGTCACTATTTTCTTGTGCTGATTTTGTTTTAAATTGTGTTTGTGTAATCCTTTCCATTGGCATAGCAATGGGTTGGAAAAAAAAGGGCAGTATCTTCTAAGAGCTGAAGAGAGACCCTTAACAATATTTTAATCTTTTTATATTGAATAAAACTGACAGCTCCCCAGGCAAAGCTGAATTCTACAATACAATACAGTAGCTCCACAGCATGGGTTCCTAGAGATTATAGTGTATTCATGCATTCAGGGAAAAGTGGCTAAAATAAAACAGCTTCCAGCTCCAAAACAAAAGGGATTTTTGAAATTTTGCTAGAGAAACGTGCTTCATGGAAGTGTATTTAAAAGGCTCAAGTTATTATGCCGAGGTTGTCCTTGTAGGACCACAGTAATAGAGGCATGTGCCACAGCTATTATAGGGTGTATAAAGAAGACTTGAGAATGACAGACTCATGGAAAATATTAATTTCCTATTAGTGTTCCCTTTAGCAGGGCAGGATTTAGGGGCAGGCAACCCAGGGAACAGCTTAGGTTTCTGTCAGGGTTCCTTCCGCACTCTGACACTCCGAGTACAGAAAGCGGTGGCCCATAAAAATATAAAATACCTTGCCTGTTCAATACCTTTACTTTAAAACTTCCCAGGGTCACAGATCTCCTGGACCCTGGAGGGTAGATCTGCCACCACCCAGATAAACCAAAGCCCCCATCATCCAGGAAGACACACCTGGGAACATCTCCCTGTGGGGGTACCACAAGTTGTTAACCCTTCTTCAGGAGAGAGCTTAGAACAAAGAATGGTAACTTAGTACCTGGCCTTTCAGTCTAAGGCATGCATATAAACACACCCTTCTCAGGACACAGGAATCAAACTTTTGCTTAAAAAGTAATTCATTCAGAAAACAAGAGAAATAGCAAGGGGGATGCAACACAGAGAAAATATTTCCCTGGGATTCTACTTAAAAGTTACAAGGGGCTAAAAATTAAGTCATTAATCAAAGCAACAAAAAAAAAAAAACTCAGAAAGCGTCAGGCCACACCAAAATCAAAATAACTATAACCTGATTGCGTCTAACTATACATTTCCCTTCTACTTACATACCTATGGCTGATTTTGAGATGGCCAGGATATTTGCTAGCTTCGTTTCAACTGCTTGGGCAAAACCATCTCTCTGTGTCCTCTCCCTCAGCCACACAGACAAAAGAAACCTCAAACTGCAATTGTTCTCAGTTCAAAAAATTTTCTCTTCTTCCCATTGGCTTACCTGATCACACCCTGCTGTGAGCTTTCCCTGCATTCATTTATGACAGTTACCAAGCTTGAGCCATATCTTCACTAACCATCTTCTTCAAAGGGGGCATGGAAATGACCTGGACTGGGGAAACAAATTGGGAATACGGGGATTTTGAAGTCGGGCACTTGTTTCGAAATACCTGCGTTTTGACTGCCTGTCAGCACTTCAAAGTTAGCAGCTTCGAAATTCAGACATTCGTCACTATGCTAATGAGGCTCTGCATATGCATGGTAGCACCTCATTGATATTCCCCAGTCCATGTCATTTCCATGCCCCCTTCGAAGAAGGGGGCTAGTGTAGACACAGCTCTGAGGGATACTGTTTTAATTGTTAGTGACAAAAAAGAAAATAGAATGTTTGGAGGTAAAATGTCTCCATGTTCTGAATGTAGATTCACTTTTCATTAGCCTCTTATAATGTTCTGCACCTTTGTGCTATATCATGGAACCTTCCAAACTTTCTAGGAACTACTTTTTCTTCAAAAGTCCTTGAGTTTTGTTAGCCTTTCCCTGATGCATATATAAGAGGCAGGACATTGCCAATCAGTGAGATATAAGAATATACTGAAGTGAAATGACAGTTGAGCTGCAATATTGTGAACCATGTTTTATAGTGGTAGTAATTATATTGAGACTTGAAGAGTGTAAGTAGTAAGCATGAAATGAAACATTTAATGAGATGCCAGAGATTTCTATCAAAGCCCTATCCATGAAACAATACAAAAATAAGTGTTGGAAAGTTATGAAAGACTGGGAAACAAGATTTTGCTCTTCCTAATACTGTGTTTTCAGTACAAATGCAATAAAAAAAATAAGGTAGTCAGAAATTTAACAAATGGGGAGGTATGCCAAAGATGCCATTTAGTTTAGGAATGACCTTGTACTGAACAGTCAGTGGTCCTGATTCCCCACTCTTTTACACTGCTGCTATGCCAATCTAAAACCCTATGAAGTAAATTGAACATGCCTGCATAAAAAATACATTATGGAGTGGAGCGTCAGACCTAAAATTCTCAAGCCATTTAGGGCTTGATCCTGCACCATGGAAGTCAATGAAAAGTTCATCATTAACTTTGAGTAGAGCAGGCTCTAAAAGTTAGGGTTCGTCTATGGGAGCCTATTTCCATTCATGCATCCCCTAGAGCCTGGATATTGCTAAATATGGAAAATGAAGAGAGGAATGCAGGGTCCCTGCAATTTGGCATTAGATGGAAGCCTGAAACCTACATGGGCTTTGAGAGACTGCTCAGGCTCCCAGAACCAATTTAAAAATCCCTGAGATTTCAGCAGTCCTGTGGCTGTAGGTGCCATAACTGTGAAAATAGGCATGAGTCATTTACAAAACAAACCACAAAGATTGAAGGGATTCACATAAAATAGGGCACATGGATTACAGCTGAAGGTTGGATAATCAGAGACAGTGTCAAAGTCAGAGCCTTGGGCGAGGTTCAAACATCAAAGTCCAGGTTCCAGGCCAGAGTTTGAGTTCAGCTACCAGAACAGGACAGGAGGCTGTGTAGAAGTGGTAGACAAAGTCTATCCACCGAAGGCAGGGATAAGAATGTGAGTGAGGGTTCACAGGCAAAAGCTAGCAGTCAGAGTAAGCTGTGAGGCAGATCCATCACTACAGAGAACTGAACAGCCTCTTCCTGGAACTTCTCTTCAACTCACATAGGATGCCTGGGCCAATCAGGGCCATGAGGAAAGCTGCCAGTGTGGCCTTCAGAGGTGATATTTTCTATGGTGCTTAATTTCTGCAGGCTCTATGAGACAATTCACACAGCCTTTCATGGCTTCCATGTAGTGGAGTGGAAGCATTATCCACTCTGCAGACAGAGCCATCCTTTGGGTATGGTGAATCGGGGCAACTGCTCTGGGTACCATGCTTAGGGGCCTCGCAGGCTGGAGCAAGTGACTGGCGTGGTCGCTCCCAAAAGAAATAAGTAGGGGTACTGAGGGTTTAGGGGGTGCTGTAGCACACCTGGGCTCCCAGCTGTGTGCCTGGGTCTTCGCTCACAGCTCAGCTCTTGGGAGGGGTGGTGGGAGTAGGTAGCACTCTATTAAGGGGGCTGGCTTTCAACAGCCACACTGTTCAAAATGTTCCAGCGCTACTGCCAGAAGATGAATCTATCACTTCCACAGGGTGCTCCGTCTTGTGGGCAGTTGGCGGAGACAGCACCCAGCTCGGCTGCCCGTGTTTTAGTGCCTTGACTCTGCTACACCAGCCAGAGTGCCAAGTCACAGTGGTACTATGGCCAACAATAACCCACAATAGGCATCAGCAACTCTCGGCAGCAGTAGGAGGTCCAGCATGGAGCTAGATCTGTCCAACAGGCCTTGCCACTGATGCAGAAAGGTGCCCCCGAGTCAGCAGGGGCTAACTTGGTCTGGGCCCTGCATGTTGCTAGGGCTGACCCTGCATAGAAGCCTAGGTTCTGTTCCCTGCAGGGCCTCACAATCTCTCACTTTAATATATTGTGACAAAGTCAGTCTTGTTCCTGGGCTACTGGCCTCTATACAGTCCAGTGGTCCCACTTAAGAGCCCAATTACCCTCGCTGGTCCCCACCCACTTGTGCTGGGTTCCAACCTAGGAACCCTATGTGACTGCTAGTGGGAAGGGCTGACTCCCTTAGTGCAGCAGCTCTTCTCCCTGGGCCACTTCCCTAGACAATTCCCTCCGTACCTTCTCCAGGCTGCAGCAGTAGCAAATCCCCACTCTTGATGTGCTGAAGCTCCTCACTCTCCCTCTGTGGTTTCTCGTGTTTGTGTTTATGTTTGTGTTCATGTTCTGTTCCCCACTGTGAAGGGCTTCTAAAGGCCTCTTATTAGACCAGTCATGGAGTCAGTTGGCCCCAGTTAGGCTGAGACATCTCCCACCCAGCTGCCTATGATTGCCCTGCTGGTGCTTCACAGGCCCTTCTGCTTGTCTGGGCTCCCTCTGAGGAGGCCCTCTGCCCTGGCCACGCCAAAATATTTTATTATATTTTATTCATTGTTTTGTTTCAAGAAACAGAGAGAAACCCAGCTAAGGGCTGAGAAGGGTGTGAGCTGAAAAAATACCTCAGGTGTCTCAATATTACATTGTAGACCATTATGAGGATGGGAGTTGTGCAGAGGAAAGGGGCTCCCTAGAGGTTTAGTGACATTCAAAGCAGATGGGGGAGGAGGGATGAGATAACAGAAACAGATGGGGGGCGGGAAGAGAGAACAGAAATGGAGCAGCTGGGGTGGGGGGAGAAACAACAGGATTAATTTTTGTTAAAGACAAAAGACAAATATGAATTTAATTTATGATTATCCATTTAGAAAGTGGACATTGCAGGATAATCAGCATTCATGTAGTATCATAAACCAGCAATAGCACCTTTCAGAAAAGGTATGACAATATATTGCTATTGTCATCAGGGTTGAGATTTTGTAAACAGGGGACCTCTAGGAGAGCACCTCTGCTGTAAGATTTTGTCCTTACTGAAAAAAAGAAAGTTTGAGAATCCCATACTATTTTTGGTTCTCTGTGCCTTAAATATTGAGTCTGTTCCGGTATGGCTATGATCTGAAGAAGTGGGTCTGTCCCATGAAAGCTCATCACCTAATACATTATTCTGTTAGTCTTTAAAGTGCTACCGGACTGCGTTTTCGTTTTGATGGCCGGTAGTATTAGGCTGACCCTCTCTAGTCTGGCATTCTCTGGTCCCACAACATCAAGGGTTTGTCATGATTTTAGTTAGCTGGATGTCCACTTAGCATGGGTGTGGCCAAGTTTCCCATGGTCCCATAAAGTTTGTTTACAGCCACCAGTCCTGGCTCTCAGCTTTCTGTGCCATTATTTTGCTCTAATTTACCTCTAAATGTCTTCCAAGAACCCAGCAAGCAATGGAAGAGTTGGTAATACTGCTAGACAGTACTGACCTCTCATGGTTCGGCTAATTCTCTGATTCAGCACTAGTCAGGTCCTGAGGGTACCAGACTACAGCGTTCAACCTGTATTCAAGTATATGTGGTTAGTAACATAGCAGCAATAGACATGGAGAGGTCAGTGTGTTTGGAAAAGTAGGTAAGGGAAAGAAAGAGATGCTCCGTACGTGGACACTTAATCGGTTCTGCATTTTGTCACTTAAGGAGGATTGTTATAAAACTTGAGGAGAAGTAATGAGATAGCTGTACCAGGCCATCCCTAATGAGAAAAATAAAAAAGCACAATTAACGTAAATATGTGTGGCATTTTTGTTTATACCAAACCATCCCATATTTTCTAGCTCGTTCGGTATTTTAAAGTTCCATTTCACTGCCGTGCTTCCTGGCAGCAGGGTGTATAGGTTGCAAGAGAAGTCTGACTGAGAATTCCACAGCTGAAAATTAATTAGCGAGTTGGCAAGCCGTCAGCTACACTTTTGTTTGTTTGCTTTTTGTGCAGAAATGAATGAGAGTATATTCCAGAGGTGTCTGAGTACAATTAAGTATCTCACATGCTAAAACGAATGTTTTCTATTAGGGCACACTTTTAGCGGTAGATCGGAATTTACTTGTTGATGTTATCTTCCACTGATGTCCTGTAAAAGTCAAATATGTGTAAAAAGGAAGGAGGAAGACATCTAGTACAAATACACTTGGTTTGTGAAACTTAGTAGGCCCAATTCTGATCTCATTTGCACCTGTGTAAGACACAGAAAATTCTGAATGGAGCTGCTCAAGATTTATAGCGGTATAATTGACATCAAATTCTGACCCTGTGTAATTGGCTTGAATTTTGCACCTGGTTATGTAGTGATGGATTCTGCATAACCAATACAAAGGAATATTATATTCTCTGAGTATGAGGCATTCCACAATCACTGAAACTGCATGACACCTGCTCTGGAATAGCAATTACTCATGGGTATGCTAGCAGAAAATGGCAAAGGATGCATACAGCAAGCTGGCATTTCTTGGCTTTTGACTTATAAGATACCAGTAATTAATTAATGCTTTGCTCTTTTTGGTGCCACGTTGCATTGCAAAAAAACTTGTTCTTTCTTGCCACTTTTCCATTGATGTATAAATTTCCATTTCTCCTACAAGAATCTCAGTGTTCTTTTCATCCATTCTTCTGCTCAGGGAAATAAGTTTATTGCTTTAAAATAGCAAAATAAGATCTTAAAAATGGTTCCTCTTACTATTATGTTCTTCTGTTTGGTATGTTTAACATCTGATTTAACTACTGTGGTAAGCTGAAAATGTTCTTTGGTAGCATTCTTTGATGTTACTAATATTCACAGGTCACCTGTGGCATGGCCTCCAGTCTCGTGCCTCTTCAGAGGGCTTCCACCCTGTATTCAGGCCCCAGCAGCCTAGTCTGTATCACCAGTCAGGCCCAGCAGCTTAGTCTGTGTTACTAGGTTCTGCTTTCTTTTCCTAGGCATGACAGGGGAGGGGCAGGAGAGCATGGGCCCTTTCTCTCCACTGGGCTTCATCTGAGAGCCCTGTTGGTGGTGGGTGTGCCCCCAAACCACCAGCTCAGTAAGGAATCCTTTCGCAACACACTGAGCTCACTGGGTTAGCTGGGCTACCTCCTACCCCATTTCCAGCTGCAGAGTGCCTCTCCGGGTCTGGCTGCTGCTCCTCCTCAGGCTGCAGCTTGTCTGGCTGCTGCTGACTCTCCCAAGTTAGAGCAGGAGCTCCTTCTTCCCTGATGGCCATCTCTAACTAACCAGCTTCTCTGTCCTTTATACCAGGGCTGCCAGTGGAGCATGCCCAGCAGGGTCATGAGGAAGGGGTCTTCTCCACCTCATAAGCCTGGCCCTCACCCATCTGGACAGTGCAGGATGGGTACAACCCATTACATCACCACATGTTCATATTTGGACATGAGGGCTGCACCATACTTTAAGATAGTGCAGCCCACTCTTACATGTATGTCCATCCTGGTGAATTGTCCAGTGTATGGAAGCTGAATTCCTGACACTGCTTCCATCTATCACTAACCCTGCCCACCACCTATTAGATACCAAGTGCAGTTTCTGTATTCCTCTAGAAGCATGGCCTCTGATTATCCCTGGACCTTGGATGGCAAGGAAAAATTCCTCCTGTACATATACGTTAGTGCCATGAGTCTTCTGCCCCTTCCCAAGCCAGTGATGTAAATTATTTGGAATATGAATGAGTCACAGAAATTCTTAAATAATCTACTTAAGAATTGGGCCAAATTCATCCCTGGCCCACAAATTCTGCAAAATCATTCAATGAAATCCCAGATTATTCCCCATAGTATTAAACCTCCAAACCATGGTGTTCTCACATTAGCATATTCCAGCTGGCTCTTTGTTGTCCCTATTCAGTATATGTGTGTATTCCAGCTCATGCACTGGTACAAAATCTCTTTATGGTAAATTGATTTAAGGACTGCCCAACTGAAACTCTCATAACCCATCAGCGCAACATAAAGCATTTATATCCTGTCGATCACACAACAGTACTGTGGCAGTCATAATTTCCAGGCATCAAGACATAAAAATAGTTAGGTTTTCTATGCATGCTTAATGAGCATGAGATTCATAAAAATAAATTCCTAACAGCTTTGTAGTAGATATAAACACACAAGCCATCAGAGCATCACATCAACCCTCAAAATCCTCTCAGTCTTACCCTATCTGAGAGTAGGAAGTGGAAGCATTTTAAATTAACGTGAGCTGCTTAATTTGTTCAGTCATTTTCTTTTTTTCGCAAATGGTATTCATTGGTTAAAAAAGTCAGTCAGATTGCCTATGCTAGCCCTAAGAAAGAAACTTTGCAGAACCTGCTCTAAAGCCCATTGGACTAAAGAGACAGATTACCGTTAACTTGATTTTTGTATCAGACCCTGAATGGGGCCCATGCATCCTGTATAAATTTGAGATGTCCATGTCAGTTTTAAGTCCCATTTCTTTTGAAGGGTACCCTGTTTCTGAAGCAAAGAAGGGACTGTCTAGATGGTTCCTAAGTGCAGCCCCTCTCAAGCTAAAAGCTGTGACAAATTTTCACCTGAAGCACTCTGTTATTAGGACACATGTCATTGGAGGGCAGCCAAGGACTTAAACCCACTAATTTCATGATGAAAAGAGCACATAACAGGACACAAAAACTCAGCTGACATGAAATACAGTACCTAATGGAGCTGTAACAATGAAATGGATCACACAGTCCTTAGGAATTAGAGCAGCAAAGGTATGGATACCCTTGACTCAGTTGCTTGGGCTAGTTTCTGTCACCCAACTGCTACCTTATTTCGTCCACCCTCATCAGTAAGTCAGCAGAGGCCACCAGGTCTTTCCCTCACTTGCAGAGATACTGTTGCATACTATCATGGTATCTTCATGTTTTGATGTCACAGCATTGTCTGGTGCTGCTCCTAGAATTGACACCCAGTGGAAGTTTCTTCTAGGACTGATGCCATTCAATTGATAGCTGCTTGCTGATCCAGCAGAAAGATAGGTGTATGAATTACATGAAGGGAATTACTTTAAAGGACTGTAAGGCTGTGTCTACATTAGCCCCCTTCTTCAAAGGGAGCACAGTAATAAGCCTGAGCAGAGAATATTAATCAAGTGCTGCAATGAATACGCAGAAGCTCATTAAGCTAATTCTCCCAGCAGCAACTTTAAAGTTGCAAACTTTGAAGTGCTGGCATGCTGAGTAGCCATGGGCACTTTAAAGTTGTGCAGGTACTTTGAAGCGCCCTTACTCCCAAAAATACTCTCTCTTTAATTTTTTCCTCTACGCTGCCCCAGGAGGGTGCTCCCACACACGTAGCCGGTGACGTGATTATTTCTGTTTGTGTGGTAGGGCACGTTATCTGCACCACTCAGTTTCTCTAAACCAACAAAGGGAAGCAAGCCTAATCCCAGCATTTTTGCCATTTTTGCATGGAACAGCAGCAAACATAGGATGTGTCTGATACAGCTCAGGCAGCAATGGGCATCATTTTGCACCATACACCAGCAGTAAAGTCCTGGAAGTGCTGCGTGCAAAGGGCAGGCTATCCATAAACCAGTCTCTTCCACAACAAGATCCCAGAGTACTCAGAGCCTCCCTGGTTTTGTTGAGTTGCACACTGAACACAGCTCATTGTGGGAGAGACAACAATGATAATATAGAGAAAGTATAACAAAATAACAAATTCACAAAGGGCATCAGCAATTTCAGATTGCACTTCTAACCAGGACACCTCCCAGGAGCTCTTCCCTGATGGAAATATGTATCCAAATCATTAGTGAGCACAGATTCCGAGAATGGACTGTAGTGTAAGCAGCTGATTGTTCATATTCTGTACAGCAGCTTTCATAGTTTTTCCCTCTCTCTCTTGGGAATCACAAACTAATAACTGTCCCCCCACATTTATACACTATATCCTTGCTGAACAGCAATGGCCAGTAAGCAAGGACCACCACTATGGATCACGGCTCTGCAGAATGTCAGAGTTGGAATCCCTGTGTGGGTTATCCCAGGAGAGGAATGGGTATACACTCTGTCACTGTTTACTGCTGTGAGATGAACTTGGTGGGAGAAGAGGCGGGCAACACAGATTGATCCTAAATCACTGAAAAAACTGAGTCTTGATCATTTGACCTAGACAGCCAGAATTGAGCCATAAAATTCTTTTTTCCAAAAAGCATCAGCAAGATATTATCAGAACAGTGGGGAATGTGACTACAGTCTTCTTTTTAGCATATGTGCAAGGTGCTTCAGGTGGCAGATTCATCACCAAATTTGTTCCACCTGGTTGAATCGGTAATAGGGCCAACCCAAAGGTTGTTGGTGGTCTGAGGGAACTATGACTTTGCCTCCCCATGCAACGGTCAATATGAAGAAAAATGAAAACTCGAGAATGAAATTTTACCTTTCTTTATTTGGCATTCAAAATTAACAATGTAAAAATAATTTTTTTCTATTTTTTATTAATCTTAACACAATTATATGGTAAAGGGAAAACTGCCCAGTAGCTGTTTCTTGAAAGTTTTAACTGATTTGAGTTACAGTGTTTCATGGTGATAAAGAGCTGCATTTCAAGTTGCAACTGTTTTCCTTACAAAGGAACTGATTTTTGGGAAGCTATGAAAATATTTATTCTGAATACTGAATAAAGTCTGTTCTTCAGTTGTATCGTGTTTTCACAGGGCCACTGATTTGTGTAAACATTTAGAACTTTGCTTTTCATGTTTCAGCTTTTGAAAAATTTGGCAGGAAATTGGTTGAGACAACCTTTGAAGCTACCTCATGCTCTATCAAGAGCGTGGCCACTCCAACAAGTCTTTCAGCATGGAAGGCCAGAATTTCTTTTATTATGAAACATTATTGAAATGAGAACAGAAAGGAAAGGATATGTTAGTTATATTTGTTAACATTAGTGGCCAGGTATTTGAACGACAGGACTTTACAATTAATTTAACAGAAATAGTCTGCAAAAATACACAGTCTTAATCTTGCAAATATTTATGATTCTCCTTTTACAATCTTGTTAAAATTTTTCACCAAATTTTTCAAGTCCAACACAATACAAATTCTTTGTGGGAACAACATCTTCCAGATTATGGCTCATAATACAGCAAAACAGTTGTTACAGGTTGCTGACCAGGGAGCAGCACTTACTCAACTGTCCAGTACTGGGCTAATTAGAATGACAGAACTGTCAGATGCCCTTCCCCAGGTAGCAAACCAAGGTGGTGCTCTTGTGAAGCTGTATCCTGATACATTTTACATACAAGACCATGATCTACAGAGTGAAATAAACAATATAACAACTTCTGACATCGCAATGAATGCACTGTTTTACAAGCACAATATTTGATACTTTGGTTTATGAGATAATATATTAATTATTTTGAAATAGAGGAAAAAGTTCACTTCCCATCTGTTTTGGCACCCTTTAAGGCCTGGTGCCCTAGGCAACCAGCCAATTTGCCTATGTGTTTGGGTGAGTCCTGATCAGGAGCCTTTCTGGCTCAGGTCAGGTATTGACAGGAAGTGTGATGTGAACACTGATCCACATGACAAAAGCTTTTATCAAAGAATCTCTGCAGCCATTAATAATTGAGTTTTCAGAATTTGACTTAAATTTCATAAGTTTTAGGCTATTTGTGGTTTTTCCATTGACTTTAATTTCACCATGGTGATTTTTTTTTAAACAGCACATTTACTTTAATGCCTCAGCTCTCTACTCTCTCTAGTAATTGATTACTGATAAAATTCCAGGAGGAAGTCAGGAGCCAAGTCATCAATAGGAGATTTTTTTGTAAAAGTAAAGAATACTCTTTGCCGGAAAGAATTCTCACCAATAACATTAATCCTGTAGCAAATCCATGTAGACAGGATTACAGCAGGACCTCTGGGGACACTATCAGTCAATGAATACACAGTTTGCAGGGATTTATTTTCTTGTCAGAACCAATCAATGGCTCCCAAAACAAAAAACTCAGCAATGAGGGAATTAAGAAAGTGGAATTTAGTAATCAAGAATATCTTTTCAATAATCCTACACAGTAAGAGACAGATGAGGAGTTTTAGATGTGCTCTGCTGTTACATACATGGAGTACATGTATGTGAGGTGCTCTCCTTAATGTGAAGTAACTCTCTATACACAAGGTACGATATCTCACTGATGCTCGTATTATGGACTGTATCAAAAGACTTAAGCTGCATCTACACTAGAATCTTACTTCAAAGTTAACTTTGAAGTAAGAGTCTACTTCGAAGTAGCCTGCAGAATGTCTACATACCCTTCTCCTTACTTTGCAGTTAACTTTGAAGTAAGGGAGGCTAACTTCAAAGTCACTCCGGGGAAGGGAGTAGTGCCCTACTTTGAAGTTTCACTTTGAAGTAGGGTGTGTGTGTAGACGCTCTGCACTCAGTACTTCGAAGTAAAGAGTCTGCCTTCCCTCCCTCCCCCGTCCCCAAGCATGGACACACTCTGGCTAGCCCAGGCAGGGCTCTATGATCCCTGCTGGCTGGATGACAGGAAGCAACTCCCTGGCAACCCCAAGCAGGAAGCTGAGAGCGTGCCACAAGCAGGGGCAATACAAGCTCCCCATCAGACTGCCCTTGGTCAAAGCCTCAGCCAGCACCTGCACCCGCTGGCCACCAAAGCAGCACAGCAGGACCCCCTATCTTCCCCCCTGGAGGCCCCAGATGACACTTCAGAGGGCTCGCAGAACCAGGGATGCGGCTGCCATGCATCCCAGCCCTCCAGGCTGCTGGGAGACTGAGTCCTCTCCCATTCCAGCCCCCCTCCACATTTGGTCTCCCAGCCCAGCCCCTGCAACTTCCTTCTGCAGAGCATCTCCCCCATGCACTGTATATAGTTTAACCCATTCTGTTTTGTTTTGCCACATATGTTTATTCCCCATTGGTAAACTGCAATGTTCCCACCCTAACCTGAAGTCCCTGGTGCATTGTGGGGAAGTGGTGGTGGGGGAAGCAAGAGGGGTCATGTGTGTAGGGGAAGCATGAGATATGGGGGAGCAGGGTGTGTGTGATGCGGAGGGTCAGGGCAGACCCTGGGCAAAGGCCTCACACAAGGCATCCTGGACCCTGACCTCATCCCTCTGGGCCTGGCAGCATGGGACAGCAGGCAGCTGCTCATACTCAGACTCTGGGTCCATGGCACAGCCATGGATGAAGGGCTTTCATCTACCCTTCACTTGATTGTGGAGGGCACAGCAGGCGGTGACCACCACGGGGATGTTTGGGAGGCTAACATCCAGCCTCATGACGACACTGCAAAACCTCCCCTTCAGCCTCCCAAACACCCACTCAACAGAGCCCCTGGCAGGGTTCAGTCAGATGTTGTGGTTGTCCTGTGCTGGGGTGATGCATCCAGTATAGGGCTTCATGAGCCACAGGTGCAGTGGGTACACGGCATCAGCCACAATCTGGGACTCGTCATGATGTCCCCAAGCAGGAGCTCCTATAAGGGGACATATGTGCCCGCATGCATCTGGCATCCCAGCTATGATTTCCAGAACACCTGGGTGTCATGGGTCCTGCCTGGCCACCCCATGCACAGGTCCAGGAAGTGGCCCCTTGTGTCCCCCAGGGCCTAGAGTACCACCAAGTGGTATCCCTTCCTGTTGATGTTGGAGCCCATGCTGTGGTCCAGGGCCCAGATTGCCATGTGCATCCTGTCTAGTGCTCCAAAACAATTCAGGAACCACAACTCTGCAAACCCAGTGAGGGCAGTGTCCAGGTCCCCGAGGGTGACGACACATTGCAGGAGCACTGTATTGATGGCTTGGGTGATCTGTGGATCTGGAAGAAAGACACATTCATGAACACCAGACAGGGTGGCCCACCTCCTCCATCCCCATCCCAGCAAGGCCCCCCTTCTCCTTGCCCAGAAGCCCCTCCCCAGGGTGGGTCTGTGGTGTGGGCCAGGCTTACCTCTATCAGCACTGCTCTGTCTTTGAACTTGCTGACTCCAAATTGGTGGCCTATGGACTAGTGGCTGTCTGGGGTTCCCACTCTCCACAGTGCAATGGCCACCCTATTCTACACTGGGAGCACTGCCTGCATGTGTGTGTCCTGGAGTCAGAGGACTGGGGCAAGCTAGTGGCAGAGGTCCTATAATGTCTGTCGGGTCATTCTGAAGTTCCTCAGACAATGCTCATCGTCCAAGTCCCACAGCACCAGCTGGTCCCACCACTTGATGCTGGTGGCAAAGGCCCATCCATGCCAGATTGTGTGTGTGGGGGGCGGGGGGGAGGTTAAGGAAGGGGCAGAAGGGCCCTGCCCAGGGCCTGGAGGATGGGACCCATGTGAGCACGTGGCCCTTGAAGATCATGGTGAGCAGCATGGCTAGCAGGCTGGCTATGGTGGTGAAGAAGTCCTCCTCAGAGAATATCTGGGCAGGCATGGTGTGCAGCTCTTCTCCCCAGCATGCAGTCTGCCCTGCTGTCTGCAGCCTGGCAGCCTTGAGCATGAGCTGCTTAGGGGTGCTGGGGGTGGTCCTTTAAGGTGACAGCTGGCTGTGGGCCCAGAAGGGCTTGTCAGCCATGCAAGCCCTGCCTGCATCATTTCCTGGACTCTTACTTTGAAGTAGGGGCTGTTGCTGTGTAGATGCTTCACTTTGAAGTACATTGACCCTGCTTCAAAGTAAAGGGGGAGGGGGGCTGCTTTTGTACTTTGAAGTAAGCAACTTTGAAGTTATTTTATAGTGTAGATGTAACCTAAGTGTGTGAGATTTTTTCTATTGTCTCTCTTTTCTTCTGTACATGTTTATGATTCTATATGGTTGTCATATGTGGTTATATGACTTTTCCCAGCAAAACATCTTGAAAATAGAATATTTGAGCTGAAAAGTATATCATAAATGAAACACAATTCTTTTGGTCATTTATATGAGAGAAGTACGTTTACATTTTCAAATGTGATCATTTTTAACATAGTTTGTGTAAAGAAATAGAAAGAGAAACCTCCTGCCTGTTGGAACCCAACTTTTGAGTTAGAGTGACTACAGAACACCATGAATGAATTCAAGGCTTAACCTACACTATTATGGAAGATTGACCAACTTGGGGTCTATCTTGCAGAGTCAGGTTTCACTCACATGCAAAATCAAGCTCTCAGGGGTCAAAGTTGATCCCTGTGCTCCTCACAAGAGGCAAGAAATAAGAAAGGTCAAAGAAGAAATGATCCCATCAACCTTTCCCTGTTAAGACTGACAAGTTAGCTGAGCATAGAAACATCGATTTTAGCTACACTATTGGTGTAGCTAAAATTGTGTACCTGTGGTTGACCTCCATACCTAGTATAGCCATGCCCTGAGTCTATGTCTACACTACAGTTTACGGTCAGCAGAACTTATATCGCTCAGGGGTGTGAAGAGAACACATAAGTTACACTGACATAAGGGTCAGTGGGGACTGCGCTGTGTTGGTGGGAAGTGGTTTTATTATTATTCTGAGGGTAGAGATCTCTTCCATTGGCATACAGCGACCTCACCAGACATTCAGCAGCATTGTACATGTGGACATGCCCTTAGTTTATGTTTATTATTTCTTGCTACTCTGAATCTTAGTTTCTTTAAAAGCTGTAATTACTGGAAACCTTTTTGATTAATATCTTTAAGGCTTACAGTAAATGAAAATCAATATTTAGAACATATAGATGAATTCAATCATCCCACTGAGATATGAAGGAGAAAGAGTGTTTCTGCTGTTTGTTTTTTGCTATCAGTTTGCTGATTGTGACACCTCTTTTATCCCTATCAAAACAAAAAGCAGTCAAGTAGCACTTTAAAGACTAGCAAAATAGTTTATTAGGTGAGCTTTCGTGGGACAGACCCACTTCTTCCACCAAAGCTCACCTAATAAACTATTTTGCTAGTCTTTAAAGTGCTACTTGACTGCTTTTTGTTTTGATAGTGTATAGACTAGCACGGCTTACTCTCTATTACTCTTTTATCCTTGTGTCTATTTTATACTCTCTGTAAAAAGTAATTTGTTTCTTAATGCCATCAGAGAAATCAATACTTTGGTGGTTGTTCTTTCTTTGATGTGTGTTTGTAACTCCCATTACCATGTAGATACAGAACAGAGAATAGACTATAATTAAAAAAATGAATTTTGTTTTTTTGCTATTGGATTTGCCTCCATTTCTTGTTTTTGAATTGTCTGTAAACTGACCATGATTATTCATGAATTCGTTCATTAATATTTTAGTGAATGGTTTTCATGAGCACACTGTGTTTTCATGAACTATTTGAAGTGAACAATTCTCTGAGTATTCATTATTCAGAAGTTGATCTTTGGTCTCTGTGATTGGACATTTACATTACCTGACAATTTTTCTGATCCTTGGTTAGAAGATGTTCAAGTGAACATGTTTCCAGTGATTTTATTAAATTGAATGAAACCTCTGTTTAAAAATTTATCAGACTAGGCATAGTTATCAAATGTTAATATTCAAAAAATTGGACTGGGAGAATGTAGTATAAGTATTGACTAAAAGGTAAGAAAATATCTGAGTATCTATTTGTTCTCTATTTTGCTGTTACGTAATTGGTTTGTTGATTTTTCTGTAACAATAACTTCCCTCATTTTTGACAATTCTTTGAGATGAAAATTATTTTTCTTTTTCCAGTGAAATGGTATCAAGTATACAAGATGCTACTAAGCAAATGAGAGATTGACTCTTCATTAACTTATGTGATGGCAGCCATAAGAGGAATACCAAAGGATTATCTCATTATAAGTGTCCAGCAGCTGATGATATTTGATTATGGATTTCAACCCAATATTCTAATGACTGGGCCCATTATGCCCACCATCTGCACATAAAATATCCTCTTTCACAACACTTTCTTCAAAATTTATCCTCTTTTAAATGCTCTCTCTGTATTAACCTGCCTGGTGAGGAACAACCAAAAGTACCATTTTTTAAAAAAAAGTTCTTATATTATGCTAATGACTGAAGTTGCTGGTCATTGTTCCAGAAGAAATCCCACTTCTGTGGGGTATTTTGTCCACCCATGTCCTTTTCCCAGAATGTCATATGTGGACACTTAAAAAAGTTGTCTACAAAGATTAATATTAATTATAGCTTTTGTTTCTTAATTTATCAGAAGCCTTCACGTCTATAAAATTCAGCCTGTTTTGTATAAAACAGGTTCTCTAGAAACGTGAAGAACATAGCCTGAAAGTTCAAGAGTGGAACAGTTAACATTAATTTTGATCTGTAAGATTTTTTTTTATTGAATAACTGGTCAATTAGATGTATTCTATGACTCTTTCAGTCTTTAATGCTCAATAGTTTGCTATTTGGGTTAAGATCTGGATTACTGGCAAATAAAACACAATTTCTCTCTTAGTTCTAGCCCATAGAGTAGTTTGTTCTAAGGACTGTATACAAATATCAAGTGGGTGTGACTTTTTTTCTCATTAAACCATGATAGCTTAAAAGTGTTTATACTGCCACAAATATCTTGCTCAAGCAAGGCTCAGGGTTTATCTAGATTTAGTGCCCCAAATTCCTAGTGCTTTTAGCTGTCTGGCTTGATATTATCATAGACTATTTGAAGCAGCTAGTCCACCCTGTGTATTAGATCTCTGCAAAGTATTTGCATTCTTTCTTGGTTTTTTCTCATTCCACATAAATTTTACCATCCTTTGTATTTCTGACAGGGTTCTCTCTGGGATAATCATGGAAAGCTTTTGGAAACAAGAAAGTTATCCTTGGCAAAATATTCATTTTGCCTGTGGCTATTCCTCCTCACCAAGAAATTCCATACTTCCCTTAACTCTCCAACCTCAACCCCCATTGACTAAAAAATGTGAGTTGACAGTTAAATCACAGAGCTCCTCTAGATTGGATTTCCTTAGAAAACTAATTTTAAGGAAATATTTGGTTTGGTTAAAAATATTATATAGCTGCATGCAAAGCTATTCTCTTTCAGTTCTAATCATGTTCCTATTTTATGTGGAGAAGGCTCTGTGGCCAGTGCAAAAAGAAAAGGAGACAGATATTTTTTGCCAACAAGTACAGTTCTGAAGACAGCACTGGAAATTTGATGTCTCAAAGAGAATGAACTGTAGTAAAGCTAGTGTCTAGGTTCAGGGAATGTTAGGATCCTTTATCTTCTCTTGGCTTCTTTTTCACAATGATGGTCATTTTGTTTGGCATATATGAATATGGGCTTTAAAGATAGTTAACTAACCATTTAACCAGGAAAGAGAGAAAGCTAAGAGTACAGATTCATCTGCTATTTATCAGCATTTACATTAAATAGTCTTACTGCAGATCAGCAGTCCATCCATTGAAGGGCCTGTGGACTCCAGGAACAGCAAGCTGTGACCTAAGGGAAGCCCAGGAGACAGATGTTGGGAAAACAGCAGATCCAACTGAGAAGTCTGTAATGATTATCTCTGATTTACATATGGAAGACACAAGTGCAGACGCACATTGTCAGAGAAGAAGGCTGGGAGACCCAAATACTTCCTTAGCAGCAGAAGTACGCAAAAGGGCACGGAGTTCTTGGGGTTCCCCCAAGGCTAAAAGAGGAGCTCATAGGACCCTGAAGTGTCAGTCCAGGTCAAGACTATCACACGTGCATTTTCAGTTTTGGAGCCATGCAAGTTATACAGCAGGAGAATAAAAATGTTTGCACAGGAGGCTTAAACAGAGCTAAGGATGACTGACTGTTGGTCCCCAAGCTGCTGGACAGATCCACTGTGTGCTAAAGCATATAGGTAATGCTGACTGGAAAAGCATGGCTCCTGGAGCTCTGTTAAAACAGATGGGAGAACCACAACAGCTGCATCATATTCTGACTGCATGGTAGCTCCAGCAGCAGCAGTTACTTCAGCAGTTCCAGTAACAATAATTGTTCTAGCAAAAGCAGCATGAGCAACAGCTGCAGTTCATGCTGAATCTGCTAACAGGCATAGCTGTAATTATCTGTGCATGAAGACGGAGTCCTCAGCAAAATATGGTACAAATATGATCTTTAACTGTTCACAAAGACTTTTGAGAAGGTGTCCATGATGCATTGTTGCCACAGGCAGAATGAACCCCCTAAGATCACACCCTACCTAACAGGAGAGGCTCAAGCAGCATATTTTACCTTGAGAGTAGAGATAAAAAAAGACTAAGGTAGACTTAGAGCTGCCATATTAGACTGCCTAGGACATAGTGAGGTGACTATCATTGACAGTTCTGGCCTGAACCAATCACTCTACATTCTTGGTGAAGTCTGTAGCCCAGAGAAGCTAGGGCTTTTGTCCTTACTGGCTGAAACCAGACTTTCATTCTCCAGCAGAACATGAACAATTGGGGACAGTTTAGCTGAATTCTTCTGCTAGTTCTCAAAGAGTAGTTCTGCCGCAGCTAGGTGACAGACTTGGAGGATTTGAAAAAAGACAGGGTTTGGAAGGCCCCTTTGGCAGGGAGAACATGTGATGAGCACAGCCCTCTGGAACAATGGTACTATAGAGATGCCTGCCTCCAGGCTTACCAGCTATGGGATGGATTTCTCTTGCTGCTAGCCTCTGAAAAATGCCAACAGTTGGCAAAGTGACAAGGGCATTTTGGGATCCTCAGATACATAAGGAACATAGTCTAAGAAGTTTGACTGACAGGAAAGAGACAGGAATCCTAAATACACTAGGTCTATTAGGGAAGACCTAGAGGATCCAGGGAGCATGTCTTGCCTATGTCCAATGCCAAAGGCTTAATTTAGTCCACAGAAGGCAGGAGTGTCAGACATCACAGTCATGTACATGTATGCCCTGTAGGCAAATCCTGTCTTCAGATCAACAGAAGAAGGCCAGAGAACTGGTTAAGCATTTTTCTGATCTCCTTACTACTGAGGCAGAATGGACTTACCTGATCAAACACTGAATACCGCTGAAACTCAGGCCCACTGATGTGAGGGGCTGGAGGGAGGGGTGAAAGGGGCAATGGCCCTGGGACTTTGCAGCAGTGGTGGCACCCAGAGTGCCAAGCCCTGCCAAGGTTCTCCATGTGGCTGTTAGAGCTGCCAAATGGCATGCTCCAGATGTGTCTGGGAGGCGAGGGTGGGGCAGACGTCACAGTCCAGAAATGCTGAGGTTCAGCTGCCCTCATCCATGCCCCCATGCCCTTGGCTCCTCCTCTTCTGGGGTGTGGAGCGGCCCTTACTCAACCACCTTGTCTGGTGTGGCTATCAGCTCCCCTGCTGAGACCTGGGACTAGGAGAGCCACTTCCAGTGATACCCGATTCCAGTGATTGAAGAGCCCTGTCAATAAGGAATCACACACTATGTTACAACTGAGCATAACTCTGGAATCAAATAATAAATGGGAAAGGCCAATTTTGCCAGAGAATAGCATTCACTTTTGCATCAATTTTTGCAAAGTTAATACCCATCACTAGGGCCTATAGTCTTACAGCCAACCAGGGCAAGCACCAGATTTGTTACCAAGAGAAGTACCTAGACTCTACCCTGAGGAAAGAAGAAACAAACCCTTAATAGATGAGATAAAGAACATGGTAGAATACTTCAACCCCACTGCAAAGCAACAGTTAAAATCATTCATGGGTCTTGCAAGGTACCACTGAAGTTGTCTACCCTGCTTTTCTGTTATTAGAGCGCTGCTAACAGGGTAATTACATAACCAAACATCCCAAAATGCAGAGAATGTCCACTTTGTCAAATAAAACATGTTCTCTGCCATAGCCTGTGACTTTCCAGGTCAGATTTTAATAAAGAGCTTATCTTATACGTGTATGCGTCTGAATAGCAGCCTCTCCTCTTGCAAAAAATTGAGGATAGAGAATACCCTGCTTTGTATTTAAGTAAAAAGTTGCTTCCCCAAGAACAAAAGTACAAAGTGATGGAACAAGACAACCTAGCAATGAAGTGACCCATTGAGGCCCTTAGACACGGTTTACAAGGGGCCTTTTACTATCACCATGGAAAATGTGAAATGTCTAAATGTCAGGAGAGAAACAAATCCTAGGCGGACCTGGCTCTGAGGTCTTATGAATTTATTGTTTGCCATTGAACTGGTGCTTTATGAATGCAAGTGTTTTTCCCCAGACAGAAAAGGGGGTAAGATGGGGGATGAATAAATATGTATCTGACTCCACTATTGGAGGGAGGGTTAATTTGTGTAGCAGGGTAGTCTGCCCCTTTACAGCCCCACAGAACCAGTCAGCAGAAACTCCCAGCAGGCAGAGGTTGAATATTAGCAAACCTAGCTAAGCAGCAGGTAACAATTAGCTATGAGAATGGCCCTACTAGATCAGAGCAGTGGTTCATTTAGTGCCGTATCCTATCTTCTAACATTGGCAGTGCCTTAGGAGGACTGAACAGAGTCAAATAACATGAAATGATCCACTCCTAGCTTCTGGCAGATCGAGGTTAGGGACATTTAGAGTAGAGAGTTGCATCCCTGACCATCTTGGGTAACAGCCACCGATGGATCTTTCCTCTGTCAATTGATCTAGTTATTTTCAGCAGATGCAAATGAGGACCTATGTCTGTTATGGGAGAAATATCAGGAGAAAAAAAGGTTTCTGAGATGCAACCTGTTGGTAAGGCTCTGTGGTCCTCCTGAAGATAGCGGAAAGCTGTGAACCTTGAATTGCAGGAAGAAGTGGGGGAACGGAGAGGAGGACCCTGCAGTATGAGTCCAGATCAGAGCTATGACTTTGTTTTTGTGTTTGTATAGCAGAAAAATAAAAAGCTGCATAAAAAGCAAATACAAAGTTGGACATGGCGACTGTTTGTCTTAACCTGGTGCACAGACCCACCAGACTTAACAAATAACTGAAGAAGGTGTCCAGGCAAACATTTTGTCAATATGCTTGGCAATGAACAAATTATTTTTTTCTTCTTCAGGAAAAAGGCTTGTCTGTGCACAAATTCCTGAGTTCCTACAATTAAAAGCCCTACGTTGACCATTCAGAGAGCATAAACTTGTTATAAATAAATCTGTGGGAAAGTAAAATATAAATGTAAAAAGCTTGGATCACCAGATTGGACTTAGAGACCTGCAAAGACTGTCAAGGGTACCCAAAACTTTATCTAAGAACTCTCTTTTATTGGAGAATAGTAAGCAATCCAAATAAATGCACTTTCCTCATTATTTAGGCAGTTTTAGTTCAGACAGGATGCAAAGGTGATGCACTGATAAATATAACTCTCTACAGATCATCAGTAGAAGTACTTACATTGGATTTAAGTTCATCTTTGCCTGCATGAAGCCAAGGTAATCAGGCTTTCATCAGGAATCCCAGCAGGAGACCAACGAGTGGAGACTTCACCTTTCTTCCCAGTACAGGTGTAACTCTTCTATGGTTACTATCTCCAGCTAATGGGAAGGACTGAATCCAGAATTTGTACTATGGGATCTGTAGAAGCATGGATCCAGGAGTTTGAAAGATGCTAATGAGGCACTTCCATGAATATGCAGCACCTCATAAGCATAATGGTGGCCATGGCAATTCAAAGGTGCAGCTTTCGAATCATGCACCGCCCATGGAGATGGGGACCTTTGGAAAGGACCCTCCCCAGTCTTCGAAAGCCCCTTCTTCCTAATGCCAGATAGGAAGAAGGGGCTTTTGAAGACTGAGGGGTCTTTCTGAAAGGTTCCCATCTCCACAGGTGGCGCACGATTCAAAAGCCGCACTTTTGAATTGCCACGGCCGCTATTATGCTAATGAGGTGCTTCATATTCATGGAAGCGCCTCATTAACATCTTTCCAACTCACTCATTAACCTGCCCTTTCAAAAGGAAGGGGCTCATGTAGACAGCTTTATTCACATCCAGTTTACAAAGGGCTACAATAGCAAATAAGAGTTGAGGTAAGACTTAAATTTTGCATATGTCTCTGAACAGTGGTGAATTTCACCATATAGGTTCTGGAGTACAGGTTGAATCTCTATAATCCAGAACTCTCTCATCCGGCAGCATGATTTTAGTTAGCTGGATGATCACATATTGGTGTGGCTAAGTTTCCCATGGTCCCACAACTTGTTTCCAGCCAGCAGTCCTGGCTCGCAGCGTTCTGTGCTGTTAGTTAGCCGTAATTTACCCATAAATGTCTTTTAAGCGCCCAGTAAGCAGTGAACGTGTTGGCAATCTGCTACATTATATTGAACTCCCATGGTCCAGCAAATTCTCTTGTCTGGCATTGGTCAGGTCCCGAGGGTGCCAGATTAGAGAGGTTCAACCTGTATTAAACTTCCACTTGTTTTGAAGGCTGGAGCTTATGATAGGAATTCATTACTATTCAGCGTAATTCACCTCTAAAGGGAGGAAATACTTTTCAGAAGAGAGAGAATGTTAAGGTTCCAAGAATACAAACACACACTCACACAAAATATAATCACAACAACTTTATATTCTATTTGTATAAATGAATGAACAGATGACACTCTGCCATGACTTACCCAGGAGATTTTACAAGCTGAAAGCTTTAGCTTTGTAATTTATGTTTAATAATTTAACACATTAATAATATGTTAGATTTGGATTGTTGAACATAAGCATGGAGATTATTTAAATGAATATTTAATTTTTATTCACCTTGCCAGAAGACAGAACATGTTTTTAATTGCCTGATATAAAAATTAGAAAAATGATCAGCAAGAACATAATTAAGAAAATGTTAAAAGGAGAATTTATGGATCTTACCCTTTTCCCAGTCAGGGTGATTACCTCAATACACAAAGTTTCTCTGTGGCTTGGCTTTATTTCTAACCATAAGACAACCTTGCCATAGTATTTTTCTGTTGCCAGTTTGTTTCTTCAGAAGCAGAATTACAGGGTTTAAAAGGACCGATATTTGAAGATCTGATGTTTCTTTAATTAACATAGTTTTTCCTTCATTTGGTAGTCAGCATATGTTAACACAAAAGACTACGAGGCTCCAGTCCTGCAAACATTTATATTATCCTTATCTTGAGGACCAGATAGATCAGTTTCTAGCTGCTTGTGATGTAGCTGATACTTCACCTCTATTAACTCACCTCTTCATCGGGGATGATGATTTCAAAAATCTGCATAATTCTACCATCTTTCTTCTTCTATTGATAAATAAGGTATTTGTGGAGATTCCCTGACTTTATTAATTTTTGGGAGAGGAACCCAGTCAATCCCTAGCTGAAGGTTTCCTATTTACATTTAATTCTTCTTCTTTGAAGATGTCATTTGACTGGACTCCTGCCAGCTGAGCCACTTCTCAGAGATGTTGCTTGCCTACCACTTTAGACTTAATGGCATTGTGTATTTCCTATTAGTGATATTTCTACATGGAGCCAGGCAGTAGTTCTTACTGCTCATCACATTTCCTATCACACACTTGTAAATCCTTCCACTTTTTAGGTGGGTAGGGTGTGCAAGTTACCCTGATATTGTTTGTGTGGGTGTGTCTTCTTACACTCTAGATAATGTTATCGAGTGATGGTTGTGATAGTTCTATTGACAAAATACAGGTGGATTTTGTTCTTTAAAAAAGAGTCACTTATGGAAATTCTAAGGGAAGAAAACATTGATAAATATTGATTTGAATGCAGAACAGGTAAAGAATGTTAACAAACTTAATACTAAAAAGAAAAACGCAGAAGGTAGCTCTTGAAACCATTAATGATATAAGGGAGTTCAACACTCATTAGGCTGAATACTGTCTTTTGTGGTAAGTGATATTGGTCCTTTAGAAGTGCTGTTGATCTAAGACTTCCTATTATGACTCCTCTTAGAGATTACAAGAGTTCAAGTATTTTCTCTTGTGATATTCAGTCCTTGGCTGTGTAGGACTAAAGTGAATTAATTCTTTCTGTACAAAGTAACCATCAAACTTCAGGCAATATATTTCAGTATATACAGCACATATATAGCAATTGCAGCCTTAAAGATACTTTTGTGCTCAGTTAATCTGTCATAATTGATGCAATATAAACCTTTAACTCTTATCTGGAACATCCATTTAAAGGAATTTCCACACTGGGTTCCAAATTTTGAAGCTGTTATTCAGTTTTATTTATTACATATATTATAGTAGTGCCTCGAGGTCTCAGGCAAGATCAGAGCCCAGTAGTGCTAGGCATGATACACCCAATCTATTCCTTAAAGAGCTTACAGAGAATCTAAATCAACAAGAAAGATAAAGGTTTAGAGAGAAACAGACAAGGGAGAGGGAGGTGGGGGGGGAGGAAAAGGGAGGGGGAATGTCATGCTCAAGGTCACACCACGAATCACTGTCCAAGCAAAGAGTCCCAGGTCTTCCAACTCTCAACCTTACACTAAAGGCTACTGTTTTACATTTCTACATAGATGCTTCACTGCCATAGTAAATCAAACACCTCTCCATGCTTGTCATCTCTAGGGACTAAGTCGGAGAGGTTTTGTTTTTCATTCAGGTTAGACGTTTGCACTCACCATTCTGCCCCCCACCCACCCCACATATGTTTATTAAGAACGATGTTGTGCAAAAGGTTGCCTGAGCAACTGTATGAACATAGTGCTCTTATTTTAACTCTTTTTCTCCCTTTCCACTAATTGTTTGCCAAATTCACTTGCCTTAAATTAGCCTCTGAACTCTCTGGTGCAGGGATTATGTCTTCCTATGTATTTACAAAACAGCAAGTACAAGGAGACAAAGATTCTAATCAAGAACAGTTGATGCTGCTGCAATAATTATAATGATTGATTTCAGTGGGAGTTTTGCTTAATTATAAATAAGATCATTTGATTTTGGTTAGATTTGGTTTTTATTCAGATCATTCTCAAGCCAAAGTGCCTCAGGAGCTCAAGCTGCCACCCTTGTTCACACAGTGGCTCCCTTTTTAACAAATATTACTTACGGGGATGCAGACTCTGGGTCAGAAACCAGTGATTTCAACTGTGTTGAAGAAAATGTCATAAATTAGTTATTAAGAAACATTACTTTTATGCAATTTTTTTCTGTACAGGATGTTGCTTCTTGAAAGACCTTCTCGTTAAAAAGGTTGTAGATCAGTTTTTAAACAAAGGGCTGGGGGGAAGCCGACAGGTGTGGAGGCGCATGTGATTTGGACAGTGGCATCCCTTAGGGCAGGCTATCTTATTGGAGATTCTTTATGTCCTAGTCAGGAGGAGAGGACGAAGCATGATAAAAGACAGGTAGTATCTTACAAGGAACAAGCAAGTAAAATAGAGTCCTTTTCAGTTACATCATGTAATTACCCGCAGCTAAAGAGTGACAGCTTTTAAAGTACGGGAGGGGTAGCCATGTTAGTCTGGATCTGTAACAGCAACGAAGGGTCCTGTGGCACCTTACAGACCAACAGAAAAGTTTTGAGCATGAGCTTTCGCGAGCGAGTCTGTGCTCACGAAAGCTTTTAAAGTGCTTATCTACATGCTAGGGTGCCTCATATTAAATGAAGATATTGATATAATAGGCATCACAGAAACTTGGTGGAATGAGGATAATCAATGGGACACAGTAACACCAGGGGTACTAAATTTATCAGAAGGATAGAACAGGTTGTGCTGGAGGGGGGTGGTACTATACATTAAAGAAAGTGTAGAATCAAATGAAGTAAAAATCGTAAGTGAACCAAACCGTACCATAGAATCTCTCAATGGTAATCCCATGCTTGAATAATAAGAATATAATGGTAGGGATATATTACCAACCACCTAACCAGGATGGTGATAGTGACTGTTAAATACTCAGGGACATTAGAGAGGCTATCAAAAAAAAAAAACCTCAATAATAATGGGGATTTCACCTATCCTCATATAGACTGGGTACATGTCACCTCAGGACAGGAAGCTGAAATAAAGTTTCTTGACACCTTAAATGACTGCTTCTTGGAGCAGCTAGTTCTGAAACCCACAAGAGGAGATGTGATTCTTGATTTAGTCCTAAGTGGAGCGCAGGATCTGATCCAAGGGGCAAATGTGTCTGGACCGCTGGGTAATAGTGACTATAATATAATTAAATTTAACATTCCTGTGGCTGGGAAAATACTGCAGCAGCCCAATACTGTAGTATTTAATTTCAGAAAAGGTGACTACACAAAAATGAGGAAGCTAGTTAAACAGAAATTAAAAGGTACAGTACCTAAAGTGAAATCCCTACCAGCTGCATGGAAACTTTTTAAAGACACCGTAACAGAGGCTCAACTTAAACGTATACCCCAATTTAAGAAACATACTAAGAGAACCAAAAAAGAGCCAACTGTGGTTAAACAAAGTAAAAGAGGCAGTGAGAGACAAAAAGGCATCTTTTTAAAAAAAGGAAGTTAAATCCTAGTGAGGAAAATAGAAAGGAATGTGCACTCTGCCAAGTGAAGTATAAAAATATAATTAGGAAGACCAAAAAGAATTTGAAGAACAGCTAGCCTAAGAGTCAAAAAGTAATAGCAAACTTTTTTTTAAGTACATCAGAAGTAGGAAGCCTGCTAAACAACCAGTGGGGCCACTGGATGATTGAGATGCTAAAGGAGCACTAAAGGATGATGAAGCAACTGCAGAGAAAATAAATGATTTCTTTGCATTAGCTGAGGATGTGAGGGAGATTCCCAAATCTGAGCAATTCTTTTCAGATAAGAAATCTGATGAACGGTCTCAAATTGAGGTGTCATCTGTTTTGGAAGAAATTGATAAACTAAACAGTAATAAGTCACCAGGACCAGATGGTATTCATCCAAGAGTTTCTGAAGGAACTCAAATGTGAAATTGCACAACTACTAACTGTAGTTTGTAACCTGTCTTTTATATCAGCTTCAGTTCCAGATGACCGGAGGATACTAATGTGATGCCAATCTTTAAAAAGAGCTCCAGAGGTGATCCTGGCAACTACAGGCCAGTCAGTCTGACTTCAGTACCAGGCAAACTGGTTGAAACTCTAGTAAAGAATAGAGTAGTCAGACACATTGATGAACATAACTTGTTGGGGAAGAGTCAATATGACTTTTGTAAAGGGCAGTCACGCCTCACCAATCTATTCGATTTTTTTGAAGGGGAAACAAGAATGTGGACAAGGGGGACCCTCTGGATATAGTGTACTTAGATTTTCAGAAAGCCTTTGACAAGGTTACTCACCAAAGGTTCTTAAGCAAAGTTAACAATCATGGGATAAGAGGGAAGGTCCTCTCTTGGATTGGTAACTGATTAAAAGATTGGCAACAAAGGGTAGGAATAAATGGTCGGTTTTCAGAATGGAGAAAGGTAAACAGTGCTGTCCCCCATGGGTCTGTACTGGGGCCAGTCCTATTCAACATATTTATAAATGGTCTGGAAAAAGAGATAGACAGTGAGGTGGCAAAATATGCAGATGATACAAAACTACTTGAAATAGTTAAGTCCCACGCAGGCTGTGAAGAGCTACAAAAGGATCTTAATAAATTGGGTGATTGGGCAACAAAATGGTAGATGAAATTCAATGTTGATAAATACAAATGACTGCACATTGGAAAATATAATCCCAGCTATACGTATAAAATAGTGGGGTCTGACTTGGCTTTTACCACTCAAGAAACAGATCTTTGAGTCATTGTGGATAGTTCTCTGAAAACATCCAGTCAATGTGCAGTGGCAGTCAAAAAAACTAACAAAATGTTGGGAATCATTAAGAAAGGAATAGATAATAAGACAGAAAATGTCATATTACCTCTGTATAAATCCATGGTATGTCCACATCTGGAATACTGTATGCAAATGTGGTCACTGCATCTCAAAAATATATATATACGAATTGGAAAATGTTCAGAAAAGGGCAACAAAAATGATTAAGGGTATGGAATGTCTGCCATATGAGGAGAGATTAATAAAACAGGGACGTTTTAACTTGGAAAAAGATGATTAAAGAGGGAAATGATAGAGATATATAAAATCATGACTGGCGTGGAGAAAGTAAATAAGGAAAACTTATTTACTCCTTCTCACAGCACAAAAACTAGAGGTCACCAAGGCTGTGTCTACATTCACTCCATACTTCTCAGGGAGCATGGTAAGTAGGGCGTCAGGAGATTGTTAATGAAGTGCTGTGCTGCATATGCGGCACTTCGTTAAGCTAATTCTCCACAACGGCAACTTGGAAGTGTTAAATTTTGAAGTGCTGGCTCACATGTAGCTGTGGCTAACCCACTTGTACTTCGAAGTGCCTGGGCACCTTCGAAGACCCTTTCCTCTGCAGCTACGTGCAAGCCAGAAATTCGAAGTTTAACACTTTGAAGTTGCCGCAGGGGAGAATTAGCTTGATGAAGTGCCGCATATGCACCACAGAACTTCATTAATAATCTCCCATCACCCTACTTACCATGCTCCCTTTGAAGTAGGGAGCTAGTGTAGATGCACCCCAAATGAAATTAATAGGCATCAGTTTTAAAACAAACAATAGGAAATATTTTTTCACACAACATGCAGTTAACCTGTCGAACTCCTTGACGAAGGATGTTGTGAAGGCCAAGACTATAGCACAGTTTTAAAAAGATCTAGAAAAATTTGTGGAGGATAGGTCAATGAATGGCTATTAGCCAGGATGTGCATGGAGGGTGGTCCTAGCCTCTGTTTGCCAGAGACTGGAAATGGTGACAGGGAATTGATCACTTGATGATTACCTGTTCAGTTCATTCCCTTTGGGGCACCTGGCATTGTCCACTGTCAGAAGACAGGACACTGGGCTTGATGGACCTATGGTATGACCCAGCATGACTGTGTTCATGTTCTTATGTTCTCATTGCAGCACTACTACTACAGCTGAGTGGAACACAGTAATGGGTAAACAGCATAACAAGCCTACAGTGCAGTTTAGAATAGGGAATGAAGAATACTGTAACAAGCTGCAACAGTAGGAGAATTTTTGTTCTGCAGCTCATTATTAGCTGATGAGTAATTTGACCAATAATCAGAGTTAACACCTTTATTCGTGTAAATAAGGGTGTGGAATCCTTAATGAGCAGGAGTAATCAGAACCTCAGTTTTACGACAAGTATCAGAGGGGTAGCTGTGTTAGTCTTTATCCACAAAACCAAGAAGTCCTAGGGCACCTTATAGACTAACAGATTTATTGGAACATAAGCTTTCATGGACAAAGACCCACTTTGTCAGATGCAACAGAGAGTTAAAGGAAAGAAAGAGAGATGCATCTGGCAAAATGTGCCACAGGACTTCTCATTAATTTTATGACAGATGGCTATGTTAATAGATAGTGGTTTTCTGAATGTATTATATTCTCTATGTATGAAATGGAGGTATAACTTGTAATAGCATTTATGCTTTTTTTTTCTTGTGATAATTTAAATTGAATATGTGAACAAAAAGTAACAATATGTTGGGCCTAATTCAGTCTTACCTTTTTCTGCTAGGGACATGACCCCCAAAGAGAAAGTTGTCACAACGTGGCTTTTCCCTCTACCAAGGCACAAGGCTGTGGCCAGTGCTGATCAAAATCTGATTGCTGAGGTGTTATGGCCAGGGGCACAGAACCAGTTTTTCCCTTCATTATTTGCTGATGGAACATCTAGTGGCTTCACATTGAGAATTTAAATGAAAAACACAGAGGGAGGCTTGTATGGGTCAGTTCCCTCTCTATGGAGCAATGGAATCTGTTCATGCAGAGCGGTGTTGTCATAGGGTTGTCCTGTCTAGAGAACCTTCTTATCATTGCCAATATTGACTGATGCTGTTACAGAAGATTTTTTTCCCCAAACATGATGTAACATCATTTTCTCAAAACATCTTATTAAAATTTGCAGGGTTGATTTCAATAGTCACTGGGAGATGACAATTCTGGGAGATTGCAGGCTAATCCTGGAGGGTTGGTAACAGGAGTCCCAGACCAAAAAAAAGCAACATTAGTCAATGCTTATCATCCGGTGGTATATGGAATACCTTGTACTAGACAGCTGTACAAGAGGAAGCGCATTCCTTTCCTGTACAGCATGCAAAAAATCGTTTAGTCTGTGTCTCAGTTCCCCATCTGCAAATGAAAAACAGCAAACATTTCTTTCTCTCATTCTTTGTCTTGCCCATTTATACTGTAAGTACTGTGGAGCAGAGACGGTATTTTACTATGTTTACACAGAGAGTCCCTATGCACTGTGGAGTCTTCAGGTGCTACCACAAAACAAATCAACAAATAATAATATATTGTAATACAGGTTGACCCTCTCTAGTCCAGAACTCTCTTGTCCGTGAACATCCATAATCTGACATGATTGAGTTAGCTGACCAACCACTTATGTTGGGTGTGATCAACTTTCCCATGGTTCCATAAAGTTTGTTTACAGACACCAGACCTGGCTCTCAGTGTTCTGTGCCATTAGCTGTCATTTACCCCTAGATGTGCAGTTAGCAGTGGAAGTGTTGGCAATGCTGCTAAACAATACTGACCTCCCATGGTTTGGCAAATTCTCTCATTCAGCACCAGTCAGGCCACAATGGGTGCTGGACTAGAAAACTTCAACCTATGATTTTGGTTTTTGTGGTGACCATTAACGATTCCTGTTTAATGACATATCGCAAAATGTTTACTTAAATTATCACTCATACACTAAAGAGAAAAACGGTATTCACAAATGTCAAGAAAATGCTCAAATCTATCAAGTTCGATTTAAAATCCTGTGCTGCTTCTGTCTACACTTCAGATGAATCACTGAAAACACTGTACATTTGATACATGATTCCGCTGATTCCCATGTGTCATGTTAGGTGTAAAGATATCTAGGAAAAGCATGCAGTTTATTTAGTGGATCAAATTGGCTCACGGTTATATGCATTCTGATATGAGAACAGTTGAGCATTTTAAGGTTATACATAAATAATAACAGATTTGTTCCCAAGCTTTGCATTTCTTATTGAAATTAAGTCCCGTGGTGTTTACAGGGATTATGCACAGCATCTTAATATGAAGTTACCAGAACACCTTCCTAGAAACATCTATTATATATAGACATATTTGATAATGTTCTGCTACTAAAACTTTCCATTTGCACTGTACTTTGATCTTACTCATATATGTTAAGTTTACAATGGTTATAATACCTAAATCTCTCCTTTGTGATGCCAACTGAAAGACCTATTTAGAAAGAAAAATGAGTTCCAAAGACTGAAGATAGGTAGGATGAAATTGTTGCACCTGTGAAGGGAATAGGAAAGATTCAATCCTGCACAATGCAAAATTATTTGGAAAGTATTTGCATCAGCTGGTGAAAAAATTAGGTTCCTGAATTCTTGTTGCATGGAAATAAGATGTGTGAGGAAGAAAAAGAAAATAGGAAGAATACCATCAGTGTAATATTAAATCAGAACAGCTTCCTTGGGCTCATTAGTAATGTATTACATGCAAAGACATAGTACACCATAAAGCATAATAATGAAAAAGTAATGTCCTGAAACATAGAAACTATCATAAAATAAACCTTTTCTAGCCATGTACCACGTAATACCTCAAGTAAAGTCATGGTTTGCAATTATTTCTAAGCTACCCAATAGAAGGGAGTTTGTAGGAAGGTTTTGAATGAGAATATGGTGGTGATTGGTAATCAATTCTTAGGTATGTCTTTGTGCTTCAGTGTGGGAAAGGGGAATGTTGACAAACTAACTTTTTCATGGGGACTCTATACTTCGCAAGCAATGGAAGTCCTTTTCAAGGAATATGTGTAGGATAGGACCCAGTTGTATTTGTAATCTGATTCTGCAGTACTTGCATAGAAATTGGGATGTTAGAATAAAGAGTTAAAATAGGGCTACAGTTACACTACAGTGATCTGTTGACAGAAGTCAGTGTCGACAGAGTGCAGCCACACACAAAAGGCAATTGGAAGAGTGCTCTATACTCTGTTGACAGAGCAGCTGGACTGTCCTGCCACACACTCAACAAAACAGGCACCCAGAAGCGCAGCATACACAGCTGCCCATTATCCTGGATGCCCTATCTGTTGCGAGAAGGCCCCCCAGAGTGTCCATGCAGATTTTTTGTCTACAGAACTTGTCGACAAGAAGTGCTTTTCCTCATCTGGGAGAGACAGAAAGTTGTCAGCAGAAGTGCCGAGTTTTGTTGGCATGCTTTCGACAAAATGCATTTTGTGTGTGGACATTCCACCAGTTTTGTCGACAAAACTCGGGTTTTGTTGGCGAATCTCACTACTGTAGCTGTAGCCAAGGTGTTTGGGTGTTTAACTCACTTATTCCCACCAACCTGTACCTGATGAATTCCAACTCGCCCATCTCTGCTTGAGGTAAAGACGATTGTTGAAGTATTTTTGATTTTTTCCAGCTAAGACGTGAGACAGAGAAATGGGGGAGAAATAAAGAGTTGAAAGATTCACAAATCACAAATCCCTTTGAAGGCTTTGGGTTGCTACTAAACTACTTCTTTTACAAACTCGCACATTTGAAACGTGCAAGAGTAATTATTTTTAAAGCACATTTTCCCCATGACAATTTTCTACTTTCTGATGATTTTGTTTTTCTAAAAATGCATATGTTTCTCTCACCTCAGATTCACACAAAAATGAATAGCAGATGATTTTAAATTACAATGTCAGGTGGCTGGTGTGTTTCACAGTACTTAAAAAGGACATCTGCATTTGTAAAATTCAAATACCAACACCCCTCCCCCAACGTAAACCAATAATGTATGATCTAAACTAGTAAGTGACTAAAGAACCATAGGAATTAAAAGGCACATATATGAATTTTATGATGTTGTGGCTACAAGGCCCACACTCCAGTGAATTCTACATTCTGTTATGTTCATTAGTCAAACCACACCAATACTTTCATTCTTACTATTCCACCATCACACCAAAGGGAAGTATGCTCATAATACCTGACCTGCTGCTGATGCAGTAGCTTTTGCACACCAGGGGGTTAGCAAGCACAGTCTACTCACTGCTCTCTTAAGATAATAGTTTATTTTCCACTGCTGCTGCTAGGGAGAGGAATCAGGATTCTACACATTCTTAGATCTCTCGACAAAAGGGGGTCAATCTGCAGAACCCCTTGAGGGCAGCAGTGGCCTCAGCCTTCCCTCTTGTTTTGATCTCTTCACCCTTTGAACATTTCTGGTGAGAGCAAAAGACTTATGCTTGTGCTGTTCTATAACATATCTGACTTTTACTTTTTAATAAAGTGATAGTATCTCCCATGCTAGCATGTGCTTTGGTTGAATTTAAAGCAGCTGTGAACTCTTGTTAAGGCTTTGCACCTAAGATTCATCTTATAAAAAGGAAGTGCCAAGTTATGCTTATCTCTACAGCAAATCTTCAACCTGAAGTCCACCACAAAATTCTGATTATAATGCATGTCAGAGCAAAATCCCACTATCCTTGCCTCCTGTATGGACACATGAAACTCTGGGCACAATAAAAGCTGAATGACTTTGCTGCCCAGGGAAAAGAGATTCTGGAAGCCTGCTCATAGAAGGAACTAAACATAGCTCCTGTGCACTGGGGAGAAAAATTCGACCTGATGGTCTCTCTGCAATATCATACAGGAACAATGGGCAACCAAAAAGAACGTGGCCCATGCATGAATGGCCCCTCTTCTCAGTAGGCTGCAATAGTCTGCTGCCAACCAAGGACACACCTGCAAACTCCCTTAATGCATCCCTCCCCCACATGCTTCTTGCACACTGGAGCCCCACACTTGTTAGGGAGGGAAAAGCCCCAGAAGGCGACGGGAAGAGCCCCAGAACACGACAGGTAGAGCCCCAGTGGCTTGTGGACTGCAGATTGCCCATGACTGGCATATGGAGTTTTGAGTGGAAAGCATAAAGGGGTGCCAGATGCATTACTATGAAGAATCGGCAGGTGTTTCTCTGTATTCAGAGGTAGAGGCTTATGCTGCCTAATTCCTTCCCTCAGGCCTTGCAGATCTATCAGAGAACAGCCCTATTATTCTGGTTTAGTTCCAGAAACAGAATTAACCCTTATGATCTAGGTTAGCACAGTCATGAGACCAATTCTAAATAACTAGTATTTTTCCCAATCCTGCATCATCTTGATGTTTAAGTACATTTTACAAGTTATAATACTGGGCACTCACACTACTGATCACCTTCAAAGGAAATTACAAATACTAGTTACAATTGTGCTGTAAAAAGGAATCATAACTTTTAAATGTGCTTAGTTTTTAACCAAGTAGGAAGAAATCCCTGGTACCTGTAGTTGGTGAAATGCACAGGACAAAATATTCTGAGGTATTTGCTAAAAGCCTTGGGAAAAAACACAAGAATCCATCTGCAGGAATAGCTATCTCATCCCAAGTCTTTAATAGTCAGCCCTGGTCTACAATTTTGGTGTAAAGAAAACATTATTAAAAGTGAAAATCTTTAGTCTTCCACCCTGTTTTCTAAAAAGACAAAAAAAAAGTTAGGTTTTAAAAAACCTCAAACACCATGATATATAGTGGTATGCACAAGTTGCTGCATAGTGATTATTTCTACACAGAAAGAGTTATGTTGAAGTTAATACTATCACTATGAGTAATTTGAGTATATGATGTATTTTGTAGAACTTTCTTATTTTACATAAACCCAATGTGGAATAACAAATACAAAAAATCTGAAGAGAAAAGAAATATAGAACAGTATTTCTCTCTTCAAGAAAGCCTCCCTAAAGCTAAACAAATAACCCCAAACTCACATGTGATTCAAACAAACTGAAAAAATACCTGAGTCCACTTTTATATGGGATCTTGTTGAGCCAAATTGAGGTGGAGTAATAGGAGGGTTTAGGCCACCTGTGACATGCTTGGGCTCTGCTTGAGCGTATAAAAGCCTTATCTGGTTACACAGAGAAAGCTTAAAATGGGGGATGGGGTATCTAGAGAAGTTTTTTTAATAATAGTTTTTTCTAAAAGATTTTTTGAATAATTAATAAGGATTCTGTTTAGAGTCATCATCTAAAGGCTTGTTTGTTTTGTTTTGCTTCTTCCTTCCTCCTTCCTGGTTCTATTAGTAGACAGTTATATTTATAACAAATTGTTTTGATGAGCCTTAAGGGTAAAGTCTATTTTTGCATTTGTGATACTTTTTTATGTGATAAAAACACTTCAACACAAAATATCTAACTTTACAATCTGTCTGAAGTCTTTAAGAGGCAGGTGTTTGTCATGTGTCTGCTCCCTCTCTCTTTTCCTGTTTCCTTTTCCCATCAAAACACTTGGGATGCTTTTGTGAATTTTCTGTTTGCCATTATGAGTCTTTTAGGGTCAAACCCCACCTCTATGGTTTGTCAGCTTTTTTTTTTTTTTTTAAATAAAAGCCTATTTCTGTATGGGAGATGGTTCCTGAAAGGAAAAAAAAAAACCTGTCTCCTCTTTGGTTCTAATATCCTCTAAACAGTAGTGTGTGTATAAAACTTGCACCTCTTGAAACCTAACTTCAACCACTTTTTGTTGTCTAAGCTACAGTTTGGGCTTAGCTCTATTAAATCTTAACTACGAACATGTTAAGAAGATAGGAGCAAATAAAACTGCTGTGTGAAGCTTTTCAGACTTTAAAGATTTAGGTTTTTTTTTCTGAAGAAATTCTGTCTATTGAGAACTACCAGCATCTACTTGTTTTTTTCAAAATAACAAAAGGTATGAGCTGAAAATGATCCATCCATTAATTCTCAGGTTCCAATTTTATAATCCATGTAAATGGGGCTACTCATGGCTGCAGTATTATGCACAATTACAAACATTTCAGGTTGGGACTATAAAGCTTGATAGGAAAGGGAAAAGAATCAATTTAGCACTAAACAACACTACAAAGCATTAGTTTTGACTGAATTATCAGCATCCCATATATCCTGATCAGGATTTCCCACCATGAAATTGCACTGGAACAATAATTGCCCTGATTATGTTGAACAAAATTGCACAGTAACCAGACCTAAGCAGAGTATTTGAAATTAAGAGTAGATGTTAAATCACAGTTGATGACATTGGTCTCTGTAGTTTTGAAAATGAAAGGAAGAAGAGAAATAGGATTTCTGTATAATACGAGCATTTCTCAGTCTAGAGGGCAGTTTTTTTCACAGTTTAAAGCCATGTGAGCTTCCTGCTGCTGGTCTGTTCAATTTATTGCATTTGTACCAATGCAATCTGAAATAAACAAAGCAAATGGAGTACAGATTGTTTAAGACTAACAAAGTTTGGATATTTTAAGTCTGTTGTTTACTAAGCATTTGCTGATGTGGGTTTGTTTTAAAGAATTGCATATTCAGATATAGTGGTGACACAAAATGCTTTCAGGTTATGTCAGCATATCTGCTGTAAAAGATTAGGGATGAATTCATTTGTTTCATGTGATGGGTATATACTTTCTTCTTAAAGCTTGGGCTTTCTGCACTTGGGTCTGCAGGGATAGCACACTCTGACTTTGTCTCCAATGGCTCTTGGCTCAGACTGGAATTGACCAACTCCACAGGGAGAATAGTCACAGAAAGGTATCTCTGTTAGTCTGTATCTTCACAAAACAGAAAGGCAGTCCTGTAGCACTTTAAAGACCTAATAAATTCTTTTCTTAGTCTTTAAAGTGCTTCAGGACTGCTCTTTTTTTTCTACAATGAGAGTTCTCTAGTCATCTTCTGCTGGGAGGTTTGGACCAGAGACTTTGAAAAGGATGAGCAAAAACCCTAGATGGATCCAACTGAAAGAGCAGCTGTTTAACTCTGAATTTCCTGTCCTTTGGAAGCTTAAAACAGTTAAGCCTGTTTTAATACATATCTCTTTTGATTAGATATTAGACACATTGTCAATGAATACAGTGAAGCTATACAGATCAGATTACTTAACTGAATTATTGAGGGGAGAACAAATACTTTTTATCTAAACAAATTTGGGCTAAATCCTATTTGCTGTACTCTGATGGCAATTAACTCTGTTGAGTCAGCTACTGAAGACAATGGGTGTACTTGCCTTAGTAAGGTAATCAGAACTTGTCTCTATGAATCTGATACTTATATCCCAAGGGCAGTAACTATGTAGATTTTCTTTGTAATGTTTTGAACTTATACCTGTTTTAACTAGTTAGTTAATACTTTACTCATAAATGCTGCTAGACTTTAGGTTTACAGTGGTAATTGCTGTCAGAGCCTATTATTGTCTTTTCTCATTGAACAATTCATTGCAATGTAGTGACTGAATTTTCCTTTATTACAAAACTCCTTGGATTCTTATAAAAATCACCAAATGATCATTGCACATTAGCTGATTAACCAACACAGGTTGTAGGTATGTTTGTCAATTGCCCAGTTTTTTCATACAGGAATTTGGAGAAAATTTTCACTTAAGATAAATAAGATGGGGGGAAAATGACTGTGATCTCACATCAGTTTAAATCAATTTAATTCAATTGACTGCACTGGAGATATTTGTAATTTACGCTGGGGTAAGTGAGATCAGAATTAGGTTTGCTCCATATTGGAATATTTAAAATAAAGTCTGTGGTGCTTTAAAACAGAAATTTGTCACGGAAGGGTAGACAGTCTTGGGAGCACTAGCCCAAGTTTTGCTTTCTGGGCAGTGCGTTCTGTGACTATTCTTGATACAGTCCTTTCTCCATCCACCTGTGCTAGCTCCCTGCGAAGGAAGGACAATGCCAAATAACAAGAGTATAAGAATGTACTGGGACATGTGTGTGAATGAGACATATATTCTGTGTGTGTGTGTGTGAAACATGTGTAAGTGTGCTAGAGATAGTGTATGATCTCCCACAGACTTCCCCAGCAGCTGGTCTGCTTTCTCACACATACGCACAGTTTGTCACACACACACCCCTCACTCCATCTCTGTCACACACGCTATCTCTTTATTCACAGAGGCATTCACCAGAAGGCTCACTCAGACCACAGTACTACTAGCAGCTCACTCCTGTTCCCCCTCCCTACTTTGCAGAGCTGGGGTATGTGGGTAGGGGAGGAAGATCTGAGTGCTCCCCAGTCTGCTCTTCACAGCAAACAAGCAAGTGTTGGAAACAGCTGGCCAGGGTCTCTAAGGCAGAGGTCAGGAGCAAGGCATCTGCAGAGAAAAGGCGAAGAACCTGAAAACATATCACCAAATCTGCATGGCACCTGACTGGCTTTTGGGCAAACGCATGTCCACACAGCTTAGTATGAACACAGACTGACCATGACCAATTACTGGCTGGATAGCCTCCCGACAACTGCCTACCGCTACTGCTCTGCCAAGAAGAGCCAACAGGCTGTCTCCTATAGCAAAGGGTGAGGGAAGCACTCTTTTAATTCCCTTACTCCCCTGCTCAGAGATAGCCAGTGATTATGCCCTCTGTGTATAGTGAAATTATGGCTACACCTACACTAGCATTCCTCTTTTGAAAGAGACACGCAAATGAAGGAAATAAAATGTAAATGAGGCACATATGTATATATCTGGCACCTCATTTGCATATTCTTTCAAAAGAGGTTCATTCGATGAAGAAAAGCAGCGTAGACGCGGCTCTTCCTAAAGTAATCCCTGTCTTCGAAAGAACTCTTTTTCCAAAAAAAGGAAGCTCTTTCGAAAGATGAATACGCAAATGGGGTGCCAGATATGTAAATATGTGCGTCATTTGCATTTTCAGAGGAGGAATGCTAGTGTAGACATAGCCTATCAGAATAATGAATGGCAAACTGAGACACCTAATTTGTGTTTCACAGCCCTCATTGAAAAATCCTGTGGAGAGGAGATCCAATTTTATTTTATGCAGTAGCCTTATAATTAGGGTTTTGACATACAGTATAATGTGGTTACTGATATGGTACTTATAATATAGACATATTAGATTTGACACAAGGGAAATTTTCTTTTGTTTTAGCCAGGCATTTAATTTCAACTTGAGAGAAAGCAGACTTTGCAACTGAAATCCATTGCCTGTTCACAGATCTCTAGTGTAGTCAGCAACAGCTCAGTGGAGCAAGGTTGGTTGCTCAAGATTTCTGAGCTCTAAAGTTGTCATTTCAATTTTTCTGCATTTCATTTTAAATTCTTTTTTAATGGCATGGTTACACTGTCCACAGCATAAATTTCAAACAGGATTTGCATTTAGAATGCTGTAAAATACAACATTCCTTCGGGTATACTTATGAGGGGACCATACACCCATTCATATAAATCAAGATAAGAATACTAAGGCAAAGCAATTTGATGAGGTACTAAATTCAAAATGTTACAAGTCTGTGGTCTAACAGCCACCAGGAACGTAAGTCGGGCTGCTTATACAGCATTGACTAGAGTGGAAAATTAAAATGACAGGTTTAAGAGATAAAGACAATCCTGTTCTTATTCAGCTTTAGGGTTCCTGCCAGTTTATCTAGGTTATGAGGTGTAATGTAATATTACATACGCATCTAGTATAAACATTGAAACTCATATAGATTTGTCAAGATGATATCATTTGATGTGAAATAAAAAGAATTATAACTTGGTAAATTCCATAATTTACTCTTTTATGGACATACCACCCCCCCAAAAAAAAAAGAAATTGAGCAAAAAGTGGGTATATCTTCTGTATAATCAAAACAATAAAATATAGTTTTGAATTATGAGAGATAAAAAGTGTCTCAGCTAAATTAATAAACAATGTCTTTAAAAGCTTATGCAGTTTTGATTAATGAATGCATAAAGTTTTTAAGGTGTTTCATTTCAGGCTAATAGTTCCCTCAGACACACCCAGTTCTGCTGTTCCTCTGTTACTCTGTCTTTTTCCTTTTCTAACTTTTTTTTTCTTTGCAGTACAATTTTGCCCTTCTTTAATTCTTGTAGTAAGTTTTTCTTTTTTCCCCTTGGCACTTTTCTGATTCTATCACTCCTTTGCATCTTTATAATTATCAAAAAATCCTACTTGAGTCTACAATTGTTGTTTGCAGATTTCTTAGATTTTTCTTCCTTTAATACAATTCAGCCTTTTCCCACCTCCTTCTTATAATGACATCTAGAAAATGTTTTATGGATTGGAGATATTTGGCAAGTAACTGCATTCATCGTCTATCAAGTTTTACAGCTTTTATATAGCCAATACAACCCATTGGAACTCATATTCATTCTATACATACTTGCTTTTGGTGATATTTCTTTTCTTCATACCCTCTTATAATTAGGAAGTAGGCCCCTACGGGCCCAATTAGCCAACATGTGAATGTAATTATAACTCTTGACTTTTTTTCATGTGTCTGTGATATGAGTTTGACCATGCATACATATTGTGACCTATTCACAAGGAAAAATCATCCCCCTATCATTTGTGCAATGAGCTTTATTCAGATTTACAGTATATTTTAGATATATAACAAATCCCACATATAAAAGGATTTTTTTTTGTTATTCTATTGCCATATAACCTTGTAGTTCCATCTCGGCATATGCAGCTGAGTTTTCTTCAGTGTGTATATATTTCCATTGAGTCAACATTTTCTGGGGCCTCGTTAATGTGCCCATATTGTAATATCTTGGTTTATTTTACTTGTTTCAATATTCAGAGTACCGCTTTTATGTGTTTGGCTCAGGTAAATGATTGGGCAATGGTAAGTTTCCTTCGGCTCTAGATTTTGAGGAAAATTTGGCTATTTGATTCCACTCAAAATAATGTCTGGGTTTATTTTTCTTTCATAGTTCTCTTGTCCTTTTCAATGTGTTGGAGATATTTCTTCTTTTGAGGGTCTAGTGATAGTCCCATTTTATTTTCTCTCCATGATCAACTAAAATCTATAGTGAAAAGTTCATTTTATTATCTAAAGAGCATAATAGATGTGCATCCATTAACCACAATGGACTTGTAAAAGCTTGTTTTACAACTTAATATTGTCTAGTCTAATCTCCAGTCACCTATTTTGCACTGATCTCCTAGCTTCATAGATAAGAACAGCATATCTTTCAAAATGCTTCATCTGGACTGTGTATATGCACAGTACTTAGTCTAGTGACAGTTAAGACTGATCAGGGTTAAAGTGATCATTGTAGGCACAAGATAGTCTCGACTTGAAGAAAATTGTGACAGTTTTAACTTTCCATTGTAAATCAATACTGTGTGTTCTGTAATTTAACAGTGGTGGGGGGAGGGATGCCTCAGTAGTTAGAACATTGGCCTTGTAAACTCAGGCTTGTAAGTTCAGCCCGGAGGGCGGCCCCCTAGAGGCTTAGGGCAGATTAGAGTTAAAAAAACTAACAAATCAAAAAAAATGTCAGGATTGGTGATAGGTCCTGGTGTGAGTGTAAGGGACAGGATGTGATGGGGTTCTCAAGGTTCCTTCCAGTTTTATGAGATAGCTATATCTCCATATGTTCAATAATCTCTGTGGGGGAAAAGGTACATTTGTTAGCAAAAAAAAACAAAACAAAAAAGTAGCTTAATTCAGAAGGCAAGAAAAATAATTGGAATTTTTCTTTATAGGAAGTTTTACATCCAACAATATGTTGTATCCAAGAGGCATGGAAAATGTAACATACCAAATACTTGACAATACACTCTAGTCCACAATGCTGTATTGATAGTTGTTAAAAAGTCTGTTATTGGGTCTTTCCTATCAGTGGTTTCTGTGATTTCATTTCTCTGGACACTTGTACGTAAGTTTACAAGCCAGCCTAGAAGCAGACACTGTTTAAATTGTCTCCTCTGAGATGTAACAAACTGCCATTACGAAAATGCTTGGCATATTGTAGTTAGTTATGGTTGGTACCTTCCATTTTCATTAAAAATGGAGCACTGTGGCAGATGGACTTTAGGGATATTTTCAAGATTTAAGTGCTGGCCCATGGGAGGGCACCAATCCAAACAGCTACTTCATAGAGTTTTAGTGCATGCAGAGTGAGAGCAGGAGATGGGACCAGACTGATAACCTCACACTTTGTTCTATTGGTAAATTTGGTGCTGCAAAGTTTCATTCAGACTGCAAAGAGCAAGTAATTTTCCTGGGTGAAGTTTGCCTCCTTTCTGCATTCATCTCCCAGCTTGAAAGGGAAGAAATAATATTAATCAATAGAAGGTTTGTCCTGATAGCAAATTATGTCCTTTGTTTCATCATTAGTTTTTCAATTAAGGTCTGATCCTGCACCCGATAGTACTATCATCGTCTTCAACTAAAGCAGGGTTAACACTCTCCCACATACCCCCTTCTCCTCCCACAGTCTCCCACTTGTCCTGTGCACAAATCCTTCATTAATTTTAAGAAAACCTAGCACATATGCAATGACAGTGGAATACGAAAAGGAAAATACATTTAAAGAATCTTGCAAAAAAGGCTAATACGGGTTGAACCTCTCTCACCCAGCACCCTTGGGATCTGACCAGTGCTGGAAGAGAGAATTAGCCAGACCACAGAATGTCAATATTATCTAGCACATTAGAAACATTTCCACTGCTTACTGGGCTCTTAAGAATGGACGTACAGGGTCAGACTAAAGGTCCATCAAGCCCAGTATCCTGTCTTCTGACTCCTGTCTCCCTAACGCTTCAGAGGGAGTGAATGGGACAGGTAATCATGAAAGTGATCTCTTTCCTGACATCCATTTCCAACCTCTGACAAACAGAGACTATAGTCACCATTCCTACCTGTTCTGGCTAATATCCTTTGATGGACCTGATTTCCATGAATTTATCTAGTTCTTAAAGGATATTTAGGGGTAAATTACAGCTAAATAACAGTGCGGAACATTGACAGCCAGGACTGGGGGCTGTAAGCAAAGTTTATGGGACTACAGAAAACTTGGCCACACCCATGATAAGTGATCGTCTAGCTAACTAAAATCATGCCAGATTATGGAGTATGGGGGATAAGCGTTCTGGATTAGAGAGGTTCAAACTTTATATGGAATGACAGATTTATATGAAAAGAGCTAACACCTTTCTAGGTAAGCGGTTCCCAACATGGGGTCTGTCAACCATAGGGTGCTTGCAAAGATATTGCAGGAGGTCCATGAAAGAAAGGATAAATAAACATGATTATAGAAAATAAGTTTTAAATAAACTGCAAAGTTACAATCAATAATTTTAAAATTAAGCATCTTCCAATAATGACATTTTTGTTGTGGTTTCCTTTTTCATTTAATGATGTGTACATACCAGATAGAATTGGCTTTGGTGGGGGTCTGTGAACAGTTTGTGGGGTGACTTGGGCGTCCACACTAGTGAAAAGGTTGGGAACCACTGTTCTAGGTTATTAACATGGGTATTGTATGTATAACATAGAAAATCACACTTGCAATATTTTGTCAGGTTTTGAGGGCCACACTTTGGCTATGTCTGCACTGCAGTGATCTTTTGAAAGAACTTCCAGAAGATCGCTTCTGAAAAAAAAACAACTTGTTTTGAAACAGTGTATTTACACACAAAAAGTGGATCAAAAATCGATCTGCTCTTTCAATAGAGAGTGTCCACACAGCTCCCATTCTTTCGAAAGAAGGGTCCAGAGATTGAAAAATGAGGACGACTCCTTTGAAAAAAGGGCCCCTGGGGCATCTACACACATTTTTTTCCCAAAAGAATTTTTCAGAAAAAAGAGGCTCTTCCTCATCTGGGAGAGGAAGAGGGCCGCCGAAAAAAGTGCTGCAAATCTTTTGATTTCAGATTTAAAGAGTGTATTTTGTGTGTAGATGCTCCATGGGTTCCTTCTGAAAAGGCCCATTTTTTTCAAAAGAACTTGCTAGTGTAGATGCAGCCTTTAAGAAAGATGTGGAAAATTTGGAGATAATCCAGAGGAGAGCCATGAAAAAGATGCAAGTGTTTAGAAAAAGTGACCTACAAGTTAAGTAAAATGAGTAGGAAATGCATGTAACAAACCTAGCTTCCAAACCAAAAATAGTCTTTCGTTTGTTGTTATAAAATGTTACTTTGATTTTAACAAATGTATAAAAATCATTATTGCTAATTATTATTTGTGTTGAAGCCCTAGTCAGAGACCAGCATCCCATTGTGCGAGGCACTGTACAAATAAAATGGAAAGATGATCTCAGTCTCAACAAGCTAACAATGTGAGTCTGTATAGGAATCATTTGCCAACAGCAAATATGACAAAATTTGGGTACTAATTGTATGGGCATGCAGAAACATTCCTCAGGTAGAGTAAATTGGGGTGACAACTGCAAGCCCTGCGCTTTGGCGGGAGGGCCCAGGGTCAGTGCAGTTTGCTGGTGCAGTCGGTCCTGGAAGATGAATCTGTCACTTCCGCAAGGCCCATCATCTTGTTGTCAGTTAGTGAAGACAACACATGGCCACCAGCATTTTGGTGCAGCGAATCCCCTACTCTTGCTGGAACCTTGAGCCACTGTGCAGTAGGCTTCAGTAACTGCCAGCAGCAGCAGGTGGTCCAGCATCATGCCAGATCTGTCCTGCAAACAAAGCTGCCAACAGAGAGTACGGCACCCAAACTGTCAGGAGCTGACTTTATTCAGCCCCACACCCCAAATTAGCAGGGGCTGGTTTGTCCTGGAGCCCACATTCCCTGTGGGAACTTGTTTTCCTTGAGCCCACTATTTAGAAGCAAAAGGCTCCCTGTCTATTTTTTTCTTTAAATGTAGGTTGATGTCCATTGAATTCAATAGAGCTAATACCCTAGTTTGAAAAACTGTTGAAGCAAGAGTGATGAAGAACAAAGTCTAAATATTTCCTCTCAGTAATGTTGGTCACAATGTGGGGTGATCATTAGGATTTTTTTCTTCCTGTTTGTAAAATTACAGGGTTTTTCAATTTGGCTGTAGAAGAGATTGTTTGTTTGAATCTCTATAGATCCTCCTCCTATTCTGCAGCTAGATCAGCAGCAGTAGCTGTACCAACAATGTCTTTCAAAAAAAATGCAAACAGTAGAAATATGAATGCAAAAGCCAGATATTTATCACAATCATCATCATTAGCAAAATCATCAGATCCAAAATGAATTCCAACAAGGCTTGTTTGTTTCGAGATTCTTGATGGAAGGTGTTTTGGATCGTGCAAGTCATCTCGATGGATTTAGAGAAAGCACATGAACTTTTGTTTTAGTTAGAAAATAAGCAAAGTCTTGAAACTGAAATACTATGTATTTTTCCACTGCCTTGATCCTGGTTTGTGAATGGTTCCCCCACCCTGCCCCAGAAAAAAGCTCCTGTATATTTATTTACCTTTCCAGGGAAGGCTGGATTTCTTTGGTTTGGGGTAAAGCTAACATGGGCAGGTTGGGTCAGATAAATAGATTTTGCATAGTGTTCAGGTACTAAAGTCCATCATTATTCTAATAACACAGGAAGTTCATACTGACGTTAACTCAAAACCAAAACAACCAACTGAACATAGGTTTGATGTTTTTTTCTAAACTGAAACAGAAGCTTAATCAAGTTGCAGTTAACTCAAAATAGCATATCTAAAATAATACAAATGAGACATGAGCTGAGTGGATAAATATGAACTGCCCAGAACTTAAACTCAAATCAAACTGCTTTAAAGGTTTGATTATTTCTCAGATTTATGTGCTTTTATATTTTCCACTTCATTCAGGGAGCAAAATTAAAATGAGAATACGGTAAAAAGAGGTTGTGTTAAGGACATTTCCCAAATAGCCTAAAGGGAAGAAGGAAGTACCAAAAATTTCAAAAGAAAGACCATTCACAGGAATTATACAGTCTGATACCTTGACTGGTTTAGGGAATAATGAAAACACATCCACAATTGACCAACTAACCAACCTTATTTGAGATAATAATTATAAATAGCCAACTACAGCAGTATTTTGGTTAACAGTTACATTAAATAAGCACATTATTTGAAATTTGAGGTTGTGTTTTCTTTGTTGTCAGTGCAGACTAATTTGCTGTTTTAGTATAGCCATCCCATGCTATCTATCTTCACGCAGTCTTTAGCCAACTTTTAAATTCTATAAAACTAGCTGAATCAATACATTTGAATTCAACAGAGTAATTATTTCTGGTAAAGGAGTATCAGTTCTAAATGTGTTATCAAGTCATTTCAATGAGTATTTCCTAGCTCTGACCTTTATTTGACTACATGAGAGCATGAGAAAGTGTTCACTGTACCCTTCATTATTTCTAAAAACACATTTATCACATTTCTTCTTCTCTACATCCCTAAACTAAATAGCGAAATGGTCTCTAATATATTCTCATATTGTAGGTTATGAAGACATTATAATTGCTTATTGTTTCAAATATTCTATTTCCTTGTACAGAGCATATAACAGAGTAGACTAAAATCTTTTCAGATGCAGTTCTTTGGAAAGTACATAATATGAGCATGAGAGCTACTTAGACAGTAATTCACACAGTTACAAGGCTGATAAATTATTCCATTGCATATTTTAGGTTTCAACAGCAGCAAATTTTAAGAAACTTATACGATTTATTGTACTGGATTCTTTCCCCATGAAACAATTAAAAATAAATTCATAGAGCCTTCTCTTTGAAGCCCTTTGTCATTTTGTTTCTGGAACACTTTTTTATTATAGTGGCACATTATGGCCCTATGGACATATAAGGAGCATCATATAAAATGTTGCCGTTATTTGAAGAAAGAGGAGGAATAGGAAAATGCTCACCTATGAGGCACTTTTTTACTAAGCCCTTTAGTCATGCCAGTAGGTTCTACTGAGATATCAGAACATGGGAAAAAGTGAAATTCTTTAATGAATATTGATAGATTATAAATATTTGCCATTAATTAAAATGTTAACACTAATAGTACAAAAAATTAAAATAATGATATTGCTCATGTGTGCATGCATCATGATTAAGACTTTACAGGAGCCATGGTAAATTGCAGTTGAATGGGCAGTGGCTGGATTCTTGATTACTTATAGTCAAATTGATTTCAAATCAACCTCTACGAGTTTGTGCAATTTTGTATACGTCAAGGAGTTGCTTAGTGAATACGTATGTGACCACCCAAACCTATTTTAGGCTTGGGTCAGGAATAAAGCCCTGCAGCTATGCCTACTCAGTCTTCTGACAGGCTAATGAGCACAGTTGGGCCCCATTAGTTAGACTTCCTGGCAAGTTGGTTGGAGGAGTCAGCACACCCGTCACTGAGCTCACCAGCAGCAGCAGTTCAGTGGTTGCTCGCAGCATTTGCCTATGGGTGTGATAGCTCATTGTCAGTCTTGCCTGCCTCTAGGTAACCCAGTTCTGACCTTTGGCTCCCTCTCTGATTTTGCTTTTGACACTGAGTTCTGGCTTCTGGCCTCTGGCTCAGGTACTGACCCTAGGCTCGGACTACAGTTTTTCTCTTTGCTTCAACCATTAGGCTTTTATAATCCTTTTCTCTGTTGAACTTTGCTGTGTCAACCTGTGACTGGTGTGTTATCTTTCCGACACCAATCGTTCTCAAAACATCTCCAACAGGCTCATCCTGTAATCAGCTGTCTTTAGGAGTGCCTGCTCCACGCTTTAGAGTCGCTAATCTGCCAATCTGATCACTTCTTGACCAGGGGTACACACTGATGGTCCTTCTCTGATGCCCTTAAGTCTGTCTTCACCCATGCTTTGCCCCTTCTTTCTTGGACATCTGGCTTTGTGGATAAACTTTACACCTTTATCTCAACACAGACATACCACTTTTACACGTAAACAGCTCTTACAAGGACTCTCAGAGAAAAGCAGAGCAAAAGGCATTATAAATTAAACAATTAAGTCTTCAGCCTTCAACATCATTCTGTAATCTTATTAACAGAGACATAATACCAAAACTCTGTCTGTTTACTCACTAAAATCACTACATTCTAAAACAAAGAGATGTATATTCAATTAAAGAATAATGAATCAATTAATCAATAAAATCAATAAAATGTTAAATGTGTTAATATGTTACTTTACTTTACTACATTATTAAACCTAAAATCCAAAATATAAAGAGAATAAAAGAGAATAAAACTTTCAACTCCAACATCCTGTTCACTGTTCCACAAAGCATAGGTATTTAATAATATTACATATGTAAAGCTGATGGACCTGGGTCATCAGCAGGCGGGATTGTACCTGCAACCTTAAGGGACTAAAGCCTGTGATCTACCACATGAGCTAAAAGCCTGCTGGCCCCCAGCCAAGGCTGTAAAGCAGAACTTTCACTCCCTTGTCTCAGTGTCTCTGGGGTTACACATACTCTAAATTTTTTAAATCAATTTTCAAGATAATGAAAACTAAATAAATTAACATACTTATTCCATGCACTGAATTGCTTGGCTGTCATTTTGATATTTGGCTCTCCCGCTGAGACACAAGCTTGGTGATATTGGATTCTGTGATTGAGATGGAAATTTGAACAAAACTCTTATGTGTTGGAGAGTAAGATGACGTCATCTGTTGCTTTAATCTTTGACAGTGTACAGAAGGATGCTTCATATATTTAAGTTCAAATTGGTGGGAAGGAATGGGGGTTCCATCCCTCCAGGAACTCCATGAATCAGCTGCTTGTGGGACTCCAGAAGGCCACCTTAAAGAGTCTCTGAGTATATCTCAAAGAGCAATGTGCAGCTCGCAAGCCATGGACTGGATATCACTGAATATCACTGGATTGGGTGATGTAAAAATACAGTTTCTGCCTCCAAGAGCTAACAACCTAGTCCAAACAGACAGGGGATGTATCACTCAAGCAAAGTAAACAAGGTGATGGTGGCAAATGTCATGTTAGTGGCTTTTTTTTTTTTTAGGTTCTTTTGGGGGATGGTTCAGTTAGGCAGGGATACACTAAAATGAGAAGAAAAGTGAAAGGAGCTGGAACACTGAAGGGATGGTGTGAGGGAAGAGAACAGGGAAGAAGTTCAGAGGCAAGGGTGGAATGAAGTTGAGGTAGAGAGACTGTGCCAGAGGAAAAGAGAGAGGGTTGTAGCAAATAGCCAATCAATACAGGGAGAAGAAAGTCTAGTCGGAACTGTAGACAATTTTCTGAATGTCCACAGGTCCCAGTTTTGGCTTCATCTGCATCTCCTTCTACAGGCTGGCATCTCTGGCTCATTCCTCTGCCACACGGCTGCGACTGGAATTGGGGCAAGAGGTACCTGGTGGGTTCCAATGCAGGCACGAGTATTTGGTACACTATTTAGCAACAGATTCAAGACTAAATCATTTTTAACAATTTGGCATATCTCTAACCTATTTATTTAATTGGTCTGTGTATGGCATACATAAGTGGTTTCCCCACCTCTCTGACATAATGTAAATACTTCGCCTCAGAGAAGGTTAACTGTTTGTTTGTAAAATATGTTCCTCAAAATTTAGAAACATGGTAGCTAAAATCCAATAGCATTCTACTTTCAGAATCTGAAAAAGATGCATAAATAAGAATAAATATACTGATCCATCTGTAGGCATTTGACTAGGAAGTAGATTAAAATCTTGAAATACTGCAGAAGATATCCAGGGCAAAAAAAAAAGTCAAATATAAGTGCTGCAACCAATCAAAGCTTCCAATGTCAGGCAGCAATATTTTCTCCTGAGCTAATCTATGTATGTTGTATTTATCATCTAACCAATCCCAGTCTACAACCAATGATATTATGTCACCAAAAGAAAGGAAAGAAAAAAAAACTTCAGGATGAGAGGTTATCTTGCATTTGAAGGAGAAACAGAGTGAAGCCATTTGAATTTAGCTCACATTTTAACAGAAAGGTAAAACAACAAGGGTAAGAATATCCAAATTTGACACTAACCTTTCTTTACCCCGCTCTTTTTTTCTCCGCAGCACTATTTTAATTTAAGAAAGAAATTCTAAACTGACATTTAAATGGTGGCAGGGCAATTCTCATTCTCTCCCTTGTGAAACGGCCTCCGAATATGTACAATTATGCTGTCATCTTTAGCACTCCACGTTGGACAGAGTTTAATTATTAATGTGTTTCCCTCAGAGAATGACTCGATCATGTCACAACTCTAGACAAATACAGCTAATGCAAAATCATAAAATATTCACTCGAATACTGCTGAACTGACAGGAAATTAATTCTATGAACACTTTTGATATTACCAGAAAATTAGTTTCAAATGCATAAGACTGAAATAAATGTGTTCATAATTTGCTCAAGGGTAACGCTCATCTTGCAATCAGTTTGGTGTCTTTTTTTAAATGTTACAAGTATTCAACATAGCTTTATGATAAAGAGCACAACTAATGTAATTTGTAGATTGTATTTTACTTGTAAACAGCAAGGAGCGAGGATTTGCTCTCAGAAATATTTAAACTCTAGTAATATTTTACAATATATCATTTTGAAATTCCAAATAAGTACCTGTTTTTTTAAATAGTCCTAGGAGGACTGAATGGTAATAAAACATGGAAGTCTTCCTTATTTAAATCACTGGCTTAAGTTTCATTATCCAGATTGGAAGCGTATGAAAGCTCTTATCATCCTAACAGTGGTAATCGCCTTGAGTGGTCAATGTAAAATCAGAGAGAAAATGGATTGAGGTCCCAAATGGGCAAATGTCTTTATCACAAATAACCCTATCATAGTGGACTCTACAGTCAACTGGATAATGTATCAAGGTGTTTGTGCTGATCTTCATGAATAAAAATGGCAAGTTCTGCTTGCTGTTTCATTGGGAGTCATGTTGTCAGTACTTGGTTGACCTGTTCCTCATGGAATACAAAAATGTACAGTTATTTAACAGAAATAATTATTGGACTGGCAATGCAACCAGGAAGTGTAATGTGTATTATTCACCATTCTTTATTCTTCTGTTTAACATGTTTCAGTTATGTGATCAGGGAGCAGAAACAATGCCATGTGTGAAATCACACACTACAAATACTGAATACTAAAGAGTAGTCAGAAAGAACTATTTGGCCATGATCATAGGCTGAAATTTGTTCCCAGGGGCTATTCAGTTGGTAATTCCAAATAATGAGTATATTACTAGAGACTGGATCAAGAATTATTTCAAATCAGGAAAAACGGTATTTGCAAACCTTATTATTGACAGTGAATAATTTAGCTACTTCTTTCATGCACTCCATTTTCTTGAGGACCTATTCTTTATATAACACAGACCTGCCTCCCCCAGTGAAGCCAATGTGCAAACTTTTCAGGTTGAATATGACTGTGTTGCATTAGTTGGGAAGGTCAGTGCTGCAACTGCTTCTTTTGCAACTGTCCTGCAGGGCACAATGCACTCTTGGGACAGAATGTCAGTGCAGGCCTCTCTACTCCATGTGCTGCATAGTAGGTCTGCTCTTGCCTTGCATGGTAGATATGTCTGCTAGCAGAGAAGCCTCATACTACAGGAAGGATAATGAAATAGACTTAGCAAAAGGCCACAGTGGGGATGAAAAGGGGCTGCAAAGCCACGTTTGCACAGATCCAGTGGCCTGAACACTGTGTGCCACGGGCACAGAAAGTCGGCAGGCAGTGATGGAGTTTCAGGTGGAACAGCACAGAAACCCTGTATCCAGACATTAAATGAGGGGGTGAATGGGAGGGTCCTCTTCATAACTACTTCACATTCTACCCAGACATAAATGAATGCTGATCTTCAATCTGGAAATCTCACCAACACTACATTTACTTTCTGAAAAGGAAAACCTCTTTTCTACTTTCTGGCTGCAGCTTCTGAAACCAGAGGCTTGAAATAGTCTCCAAACATCTTGCTGGTCTCTGCATGGCTGCATAATAAATACACTATTAAAATATGCAGTGTCGTTAATGAACACCAGCAGATTGCACAGTTTAACTGTTTAAACTTTTTATTAAAATTGCAGGAAATGAGTATTCATTATGCCATAATACTGCTTCCTATCATGACAGATTGAACTAGTCCTCGGAATTAAGATGTCTGCATAATAGAGAATGTACAGCACTGAGGATATTTGCAGTCTGAGGGAAGCAAAAACCAGCAGATTACATGATAATAAGGAAGGCAGATGAGAGACAATAACTATCTGCAGCTGTAATTTGTTTTACTAGGTGTCTCAGATGTTGCTGTCACAAGATGATATTTAAAATCCATGAACCATAAGCAAATGTGAAGTTTACATACTAAAAATAGTTTCCAAACAATGGCTAGCTTCTCTTGGGTTTGTTTTTTTCTTTTAACAGGTAAATAAATTTTGTGTTTACAGCAGTGTATACATGGTACATTCTGGCATTTACAGCTAGGGACTTTCAGATAAGACACAAATGAAAAGGAACTGGGATGCTGGTCTATGCATATTACACAGTCATAGTGAATTATTAAACATAGTCAGTCTGGGGTTGTCAGTGAGGCAGATTGGCTACATAATATCATTGAAGGTAATTGCATAGAGAGTTGTTTCTCCAAATGTCTGTATTTAAAAAAAGTTTCTTCTTAAAAAAAAAGTTTCCTTAGTTATTGTTTATTATAGGGTTGAAACGAAGTCCATGTGAATAAAAAGAGTAAGCAAGAGAACTGTTGAAGGTGATTAGGTTCATAAAAAAGATATTAAAGGTATAGACCAGAATGCACTGATTTCAATGAAAAGTCTCTTGTTGACTTTAGGGGACATTGGTTCAGACCCTAAACTTTTGTTTTGATTAGAATTTAGTGCAAATGAACAAAAAGGCTGGAACAAACATCCCAATATATGCTTGGTTAAATGTGCCAAAAGTCTTTCCTTATGTTTAAACTACATGCAGAAAGAAAAGAAATCTGACAAGGTTCAACAAAGACAAGTACAGAGTCTTGCACTTAGAATGGAAGGAAACCAGGCACTTTTACAGGCTAAGTGACCAGGGGGATTACAGTGAATGAGAAGCTGGCTATGAGTCATCCATGTGCCCTTGCTGCCAAGAAGGCTAGCAGCATATTGGGCTACTACCAGTTTGCCAGCAGATCGAGGGAAGTGATTCTTCCCTTCTATTCAGAACTAAGGAGATCACATCTGGAGTATGGCAGCCAGTCTGGGGCTCGCCTCCATAGAAAGAAGATGGACAAATTAGGGAGAGTCCAGTTGAGGGTAACACAAATGATTAGAGCACAAGATTTATGAGGAAAGGCTGAGGGGACTGGTCTTGTTTAATCTGCAGAATAGAAGAGTGAGGGGGATTTGATAGCACCCTTCAACTACCTGAAAGGTGGGAGGGAGGGGATTTGAAAATTAATGGAACTCAGCTATTCTCACTGGTGGCAAATGACAGACCATAAAGCAATGGTCTCAAATTGCAGAGGTGGGAGGTCAAGGTTAGATATTAAGAAAAACTATGTGGAATCTTCATCCATGGGCTAGGCTTGATAAACCTTGGTTTGGGCTTGATTCTGCTCTGAGCAAGAGGCTGATATAGATGACCTCACAGACCTGATATAGATGACCTCTCTTCCAATCCTAAGAGTGGGTTTTGTTAGGGAGTAGGGAAACAATATCTCATTTGTGTTTGATATAGTTTGGGTGACAGACTCTATGAATTTAAATATATATTACAGCTGATGCTGTTGGGGCAGTGCCCTGGGCATCAGCCCCCTCTGCTTCCCTCCTCACCATGGGGATAGGAGCACATAGGGCCCCAAGGCTGTACCTCTCTGCTATGCTGTGATCTAACAGAAGCTGCTCCTGGGTGCCATTCCTCACTAGCCTCTGGCAGCAGCAGCACACATTGCAAACCTGTTCCCTTCTTTCCATCCTCCATCTTATCTCAAGAGCCTCACTCTGCCCTGGACCTGCTCCTTACCCCACAGTCCCTGCTCTCCTGCTGCCTGCATCTTCCCTGAAAGACCACCACCCCTACTCACCCATGTGTGCTCCCTCTCCCCTCCCCTCCAGGTGGTTTGCTATGCGGATGCAGGTTAAAGTAAAATCTGGATTGTAGATTATGGGATGGGATGATGGTTTGAGCCTGGAGAATTCAGATCCACATTTTTGTTTCTGAAAAGGGCTCTTCTAATCCCTAGTGTGAGAGATTGCATGGTACATAGTGGAAATTGATGCTTCTCTTAGAAGTTAAGTTAGGAGCGTATCTAGCATCTTCTTCCCGTATTATAAGGGGTGACTATCAAGGACCACACCCACATATTGGGGAAACTCAGCTCAAAGAATGTAAATAGATGTACCACACAGATGTTAGAATTAAAGGAATCTCTAGCTATAATCTGAAAGAAGATGATTTTATAATGTAATACTTTTGTATTGTATATTTCAGGTAATTAACAACAAACATAAATACCGACATTTATTTAAATAAAATGATAAACAACTGATAAAAAGGTTCCTTTTTCATATGACAACATTAAATAGTATATAATGAATAGTTCAACAAGTGAAAGGTAGAACTGATCAAAGCAGAAAGCATGATATTTATATTAAAGAGTGAAACACTATAAATTCTATTCATGTGCAGTTTTGCAACCAGTAAAAATCAGACTCCAAGTCTTAAAATATGTGTGCAATATGATGCTCTCTTGGAATCGTCTATCACTTCTTTCCTCCCTACATTATTTTCCCACATCCTCATAAGATGCTGTCATTTTCTCTTTTTAATTGTAGACTGAGAGATTTTGTGTTTCTGCTATAATGATTCCCAGGAAGCTTTTTTCTGACCCATCTCCAGCTCCTTTTACTTCAGGTCTCCCTTTTCCCGCAGATGACTGCTTCTTCGTTGGTCATAGCCCTGTCACTTCACTTTTACTGCTCACAGATCATTCTTTTTTCTCCTCCATATCATTCCTCTTCTACCTGCCAGGTACTTTCCCAGTACTCTGTAAAGGCAAACATACCTAATTTTGACATGCTTTCCCCCTCTTCTCCCTTTCACATAGCTTCTTATGAAATTTCTTAAGTGATACAATGCACAATAAAGCTTCAGTTACATGAATCACATTTATCTGAAACACTTTATATTTTCTGAGAGTGGATTGTGTTCCCCGGCCTTTCATCTGAAAAATCAGCATTGCTGAGTAAAAGGGGGATGAGTGTCAGTCCTTCTCCTAGCTTTCGTCTGTTGACCATTCCAGCAGTGCAGGATATCTACTTCTCCCAAGCTTCTGAACTCCACAGCAGCAGCTGGCACTTCTGCAGTGATGATTTTGTGTGCTTTACCGGAGCTCATCTTTGAAAAATGGCAGTTCTCCCAAGCTGATCCTAAACTGAGACAGGAAGAAGATGGCAATTTAGCACACAACTGCAGGCTTCGCTTCTAGCTCTCCATGCTCCCCAGCAGCTCTTTCACCAAGGTACATCTACATGAGAAACCTCTGTCAACAGAAGTCTCTGTCAGAAGCGATTTCTTAGCAAAACTTCTGTCGACAGATTGCATCTACACATAAAATCAGATTGAAAAAGTAATATGGTCTGTCAACAGACAGCAGCTAGACTACCCAGCCTCTCTTAACAGAATGGCTGACTGGAAGCCCTGTCTGTTGACAAAAGGGTCCTGGAGCGTCTACACAGCTGTTCTGTTGACAGAACACTGTTGAGAGAGGCGTTATACTGGAACGGGGAGGTATAATACTGCCGGCCAATATGCCAGGTTTTGTCAACAAACTGTTGACAAAGTACATTTTGCATGTAGATGCTCCATGTATTTTCCCAAGAAAAGCCCAGTTTTGCCAGGAAAAGCCTCTTGTGTCAATGTAGCCCAAGAGAATAGAAGAGAAGGTCCCAAAGCTTGGACATTCTGAATAACTCATTCCTGCATATATATGGACCTGAACAGAAGCCCAGCTTCTGTGGTGTGGTAACTACACACATAGAAGCACTGAAGTTCTGCATGGCCAAAGTTTTGCTTCTTTGGAGAATTAGAAGCTCCACAGTAGCAAAGCTCCTTAACATCTGATAAGCTGAAGTGGGTTATCATGATCTATTAACAGAATGTGAAGTCTGATTTTTAAACTAGCTCCCCATGTTGCTGAGACCTCATTTATCCCTTAGTTTGTGCACCTCTTTTGCATTTTCTATGTCCCTCATTTGCATGCCTCTTTTGAAAGAGGAATGCAAGTGTACACGCAGCCACAGAGTTTCCTTGTTTACAGTTTCTCAACTTGCCCTTCCAGTGATTCCAGTGTTTGAAGAAGCTCAGCCTTTTCTGTTGTCTAAGGCTATGTCTACACTCATGTTTTAGTGCTCATAGAGGGGACATGCTAAACCAAACCATCAGGGCTCTGCAGTTGGCCCTGGTACCCTTCATTGTCAGGAGGCATAAGGGAGGTTGATATGGGAGTTTCCCCGACACAATCCAGTGGTACAGCTGCATTGGCACAGCTGTGCCCTTGTAGCACTCAACCAGAGACTATAACAAACAGTCATTAACAAAAGTTTCAGAAAAAGGAGAGCCTGCTGAAAATTTTGTGGAAACTAAGTTATAGGTGCTTTACAAAGGTTCCAATACATTCAGTAATGTGAGTAAATCTCAAATCTGCAAAGTTCAATTGTATTTAAATATAGGCAAATTGCAGCTGCCCCAGGAGAGAAATGCAGCATTAAGTATGTAGCTTTGCTATGCAACACTTTGGAACCTGAAGTGATAATTACTATCTCCAATTGGAATCACAGGTGTAATTTTAAAACATAAAGCAATAATTATCACTGTGGAATTTGGCCTATACACGCTTACTCCTGCACAAAGTTATTTCATCTTTAATAACACAAATGGTCATGCCCTTGTCATTTGAAAGGCTGAATGGCACCAGAAAAGTACCCACGAACATTGTGTTTGGTCATTTGCAATTGTGTCGGAGTAAAGAGTGCCACCTACTGAATTATGTATATCACTTCCCACAGCATTTAAATTTTTCTTGGACATCTTTCATTCATTTGATGACCAATGGACTCAATTTTTTTTTTAGTTCTGAGGCTCTGACAGATTTTGAACTCCTGATGTGATTTTATAGCTGGAGGACACTGTTAGATATGTCAAAATCTTTTTTTTTTCTCGAGATATTTTAAGATTCAGTACCATCCTTCTTAAAAACAATTACAAGAGTACTGTAGCAAACAATAGTTTATGGAAAGATGCATAATTTCAATAGGGATCATAGCATTATTATTTGGGAGGATCTTGTTTAGGACTCTAGTGACTACTTGAAAAAGTAAATGAAATAAACTAAATAACCAGCCACATCATTGCAAAACATTTTATCTGAGCATGTATTAGAGAATCAATTATTGTGTTGGCTGTTACAGCTACCATAATTTATGTCAACTCAGTTAGAAGTATCCACTGTCAGTGCATATAGATGTGTGTGTGTGTGTGTGTGTGTGTGTGTGTAATATAAAACTAATCAGTTGGGACTTACTCCATACTTTAGATTACTGAACTATCAGTTGCACTACATTAAGATAGAACTTAATCTGGTTTTAATCTCAAAGGAAAAGCAGCCATCATAAATTTCTTACAGATAACTGCTAAGGCAAAGAGTTCACACTTGTGCAGTTGAAACAGCCAGATCAGCTTTTGGAAAAAGAATATTTCTATCCTCTCGTCTGGCCTTACACTTGAGTCTGATCATGACCTCAGCATCATTAGGGAGGTAGTCATTCAGAACTCTTTGGTGCTAGATTCACTGCCTATAAATAGCTAACTACTTCTTCCCAGGGGAAGCAAGCTCTAAAGAAGTAGTAATTTGAAAACCCAACCATTTTCTAGCACAAGCATAATTATAAAAGTAAAAGACGCTGAGGGAAATGAAATTGATTAATACACTAGCTCATAGAGTAAAACCATAATTACTAGATAAGGAATAACCAGGTCTTCATTGTTCTGTTTTATCCCCTAATTTACAGTTACTCCAGACACTATTATATCAGAGGAAATAACAAATTAAATTGAGAAAAAACAGCGTCTAGGGGAACGCAAAGGACTGAGAGTCAGGACACCTGGGATCTATTCCTGGCTCTGTCAACAGCTCATTCTGTGACCTTGGGTGTGTAGTTTAACCTCTCTGAGCCTAAATTTCCCCTTGGGGTTGATAGTGCTTACCCAACTTTGCAAAGCACTTTGAGCTACTAAGATGAAAGTCACTATAGAAATGCAAAGCTGTATTTTATTTATAACTGTATAATTCCCTATGCATTAAATTCCATTGGCATTAATGAAAGAGTTATGTGCACCTGGAGAGGTGAACAAACTTTAAATGATAATGTTAATAAGCTAAATGTGTTCATTCATTCATAGGAGAAAAAAGATGAAGTAATAGCTGACTCTTGGGCTAAATAACTCCATAGAAAAAGTCTTGCTTATGAGCTGGGGCTATAGTTATAACTGAGTTAGCAAGAAGCAACATTAGGTTATTAATTCATTGAAATAAGTGATTTGCCAGAAAAAAATCTTGTTAAATTAAATGGGTTTCCATAAATAGAAGAAAATGTGAAAAGTGCACATGAAAAAATAGTTAAGACATCTATATTTGCTGTGCTTCTATAAAAGAGGGTGGTTTCCAACAACCCATTAGTGAATCTGAGGAAAGGGCTGTGGGTACTGGCTCGGTGGATGGAACCTAACATATACTTAGGAGTCAGTTACTGAGAAGTCAGTCATTGAGCTATCGCTTACTGCACTGCATCTGTCTGGCACACATTTATGTATGTATAGATTGTGAGACATTAGCGGTACCAAGAAAGGAAAGCTCCTACCATCCGAATAAGAATTCAGACAATTAGGTTTCTTGTGGATTAAAGACAGCAGGTATAAAGTCTTCTCAAGTCAGCTATATTTTTCCACTCCCACCACCTGTCAATATCTCTCTTCTGTATGAGCAGTGATGCTAGTTTTCCATGTTAAAAATCTCCCGACATCTCCAATAAAAGAAAATAAATCTGCATTTTTCTGCATTTTTAAAAATAAAAGGCTGAACTTCAGTTTTCCTTACCACAACAGGGATAGGCTTCAGCTGAACACAATGCTTTTACTAATATATAGTAGCACCCCTTTTATTTGAGCCTCCATTATCTGGCTCTCATCATAAATTGAACTACCAGACTCCTATGGCTAACAGTGGTTGGAGCTTGGGCAGTCTGCTTCTGCTGCCCGGGGTGGACATCCCAAACCCCAGTAACCCAGGACAATCCTGTTGAGCCCTGGCCACTGTTAGCAATAAGTGGTTCAGTTAATATGGAGATCCAGATGATTAGGCTAAATAAGGTTCTCCTGTAAAAGTTTATTTTTTCACAAAATGTAAAAACTAAAGATTCTTTGGGAGGATATAATAGATGTCTATAAAAGTTATGATAGGTGTGGAGAAAGTAAATATGGAAGGGTTATTTACTCCTTACCATAACACAAGAACTATCAGTTGCCAAATGAAATTAATATGCTGCATCTTTAAAACAAGCAAAAGGACATATTTCTTCAAACAACGTAGAATTGACCTGTGGACCTCCCTGCTCCATGATATCATGAAAGCCAAGACTTTAACAGGTTTCAAAAAAGAGCTAGATAAATTCATCCAGGATGGGTCCATCAGTGACTGTTAGCAGGATAAGTGTCCCTAGCCACTGTTTGTCAGGACTAGGAATGGAAGATAGGGTATGGATCACTTGATGATTACCTCTTCTGTTCTTCCCTTCTCAGGCACCTGGCATTGGCTACTGTTGAAAATCAGGATAGTGGGCTAGATGAGATCTTTGGAGTGACCCATTATGGCCATTCTTCTGTTCTCAAGTAAAACACAAATTCCACATATTCTTTGGCAAATGGATTTCTCAGATCCCTGCATATGCAGATCCCTGGATGTTTGCAAAGTTGGCACAGAGTTGCACACTTCCACAGAAGCTTGCATAGTAGGCATTCATTAGGGAAATGAGTGATGTGTATTCCAAATATCCTGGGCTGTCACACCAGCAGATATTGGCTGCAGGCTGCCAGGCACAAGTTGGGGTTGGGTGTGCAGCTGCTTCAGTTTATGCTGGGGATCAGGCACGGGACAAACCTGGAATCTGAAGATCGTAAATGTAGTTGAACCTTTACCCTCCCCTATTCCCAAATATTGTGCCAGGCAGAGAGGTGCTGCAATAGAGAATTTCAGTCTGTATCTGGTGAGGACTTCTTTGCAATGTCCTTTTTCCTTTCCTGAACTTGCCCCTTCATTTCTTGTAGTTTAGCAGACCCATTGATTTTCTCTCGGGCTTCTTGTTTGTGATATATTTAATAGATTTCTTGTTTGTTTTTATGTTTGGCTATTTGCCATTCATATTCCTTCATACCCATTCTGATTTCCACTTTTCCTGATATAGTTTCTGTTCCTTTCTCTTTAATTCAGAGGGCAAAGACAAAATTTCCATATTTCCCTTTTCCGTAGGAGAGCTGGTTCAAACATTGTGCATCCCTTAACCACTCCTTGACTGCATTTTTTTTTTGTTTGGGTTTGTTTTGTTTTTTATTATCTTGTTTCCCTCTCTTCCCGGGCTTCTGCCTCATCTCTCTCTTTTGTAGTCTTGGGGAGTGGCTAAAAAACGTTCACCTCCTGTGATTGCACATAAAGCCAACAGCCTTAAATGAAATGGATCCTCTTGACTCAAGTACTAATGTAACACAATCTCAGCTGCTGCATTATTTCTCTTGTGAACAGCAAAAGGAACTTAAAATCTTCAGGATGAATTCACTTGTGAGCTAGAATATTATTAGATTAATAGTGTATGACAAACACATTTTCTTTCACTCTAGCAGGCAATCAGGCTAGACTTTTCTCTGGTTTCGTTGATGGCCTAAGTAAGGGAAAAACTTTATGATTGTCTTTCAGTCAGTCTTTCCCTAATTCTCCATCTCATTTTCATATTAAGCTCCAGTTTGAATGTGTAAACAAATGCAAGGTGTACAACAGATCATATTTAAAGTCAGATAAGGACATAATTTTTTCCAAACTTATGCTTTAGCTTCACTTAATTGTACTTTTCCCTACATTACATAAATATTTAGTCCTTGTTGCAAGCTTTGCCAAAGGAAATGTATTATACATGAGGGTGACTTTAAACAGAGCATATTCAAGTTACTGCATAAAGCTTTACAACTTATGCATTTCCATTTATATCTAAAATTGATTTCCTTCCGGAAGGATGTACTGAACCTCTTGACACTTTTTACAAGGAATATCAACTTCAGCATCAAGTATATGACCTATGACTGAGCAGTACATAAATATACAAAAAACAGAAGAGAGTGTCCAATATATTCAGTTAATGATCTTAAACAAAGCATTAAAAGGCTACATTGAAAGAGGAGGAACTTTCAAAGCATGTCTGGAGAAAAAGAATGTTCCCAGTGATAAATGATACTTATTTTCTGATAGGTATTCTGTAGTTTCTAGCCAAAAATGTCATTCCGCAAATAATAAGGTCAAAGCAATCCCTGTCCAAAGGGTCTAAATAAACTTAACCCTACATGACTATCAACATTTCATAAAATTTCTGTACTGCTTTTTACTTTGGTTTTAATGCTCTCTTGGATCCATTACCTATGTTGTAATTCGTATATAATGTATTTATATAATGTTTCTAAGACTGACCAAAAGTGGCAGCTGGCTAAAATCAGGTAGAATGTCCATAATAAGCCACAAGGAGCCTTTGCTGTTGGTTTATTTTATTGTGTAATGATATGTAATTACACATAAAGATGGAGTCATCACTACCATATTTATAGTCCGGTGTAAACACTTATCACAAAACAATATTAAGGACAACAGTTATAATCGGAAAAATGTAACTTTTTAGTTTTCCTGGTGAACTGTGGTTACTCAAGCAGTCCTATTGAGTAAGGGGTTCCCAGTGTGATTTGTCCTATCTCCCTCATTTACTTGGAGCAAAGTACTGGTAAGTACACTACAGTTGTGTCATTTTAACGTACACAAAAGTGTATCCACTGTATATCCAAATGAAAGTGCTCTAAACTCCTTTGTTTTTACGAAACTTAAGAACTTCTTCCCTACAGACCGAGGAGGGCTCTGTGGTTGGTCCATCATCTTAATGCTGCTGTACTAGTTTAACTCTGTGAGCAACGAGCTGGAAAAGAAGAGTGATATGTGGGACAATTTGGGAAGATGTTTCTCCAGGGATCTTTCTAGTGAAGTGCTCTGGGCACATCCTGTAAATAAAAACGGAATGAGCTACATTAGACAGTAGTCCTGCAAAATTGACACATGGACTTAACTTTACGCCTTATGAATGATTTCAATAGGAGTGCTCACACTGTATGGATTCATTCATTGATTTCTTATATAACACAGGTTGTAGGATTTGTCTGAACTAATTCCTGTAGAGTTAAGCATGTGTGTAAGTATTTTCAGGATTTTATAAATTATTATTTATAATATGGGTAATTTGGGTTATTTTTAACATCCAACCTTAACATACTCTTCAGAAAGGATGCACTGATATTGTACTTACAGCACTATGTTTATAACGCTCCAGTTTGACATTAATGCTGAGATTTTGAAAAGCCTAGTCTTTTTGGACCACCATATTATATTTCATCTCATTTATTGGTTAAACCATGTAGCACTTTACCACTGCAATGGGAACACCTGCTAGCAAAGCTGTTTAACTGCAAGTTTCCCTATTGCTCAATTCAACTAACAAGCTGTTTTAAACGGCCTCCTAACGTCTGTGTAACACAAGTGATTTTTTTCTGTCCACTCTTGGGGCATATTGTGGAGAGCTATTCATCAGTTATTAGGGTTTTGTTTTCTCCCCTACAGAGAAACCAGCTATAAATGCTAGAGGAACTTAAAGCAGCACATCTAACTTTTATTCTAATGCAAGTAACAGAAATATACATCCATAGAGAAATAGATGAGGATCTAAGATATCACAAATCTCAGTTTTATTATATATATATGTCAATGTTCAATGTTAATAGCTTTTAATAATAGCTCCTAGCTTTTAGTATCTTGTACAGTAACTCTGGATACTGCAGTAAACCAATTTTATAAATAAAATAAGTGATAACAAGTAAAATAAATGCATAGTCCCTGCTAGTCATTTTCAAAACTAACAGTTACAAGTCATTTAACTTTTTAATGCTGCTACTCTATCTTTTTATAGCAGCATATATAACACATGCATGATGAATCCTATCTGCAAAGCATTTGTTTACCAAGAAATTCTGGAATGTAAACTACATTTCTGAACATTAATGTCTCTTAAATGACACCACTTAGACATGCATAAGTGTGATTCATGTTTGAAGACAGTTCACCTCACATGGAGTCATGTACTCTCACTCTTCCATTCATTTGAAATGCAGTATCCACAAGGATTTAGAGAATAGACATCACCATAAATCAATGTTATTGGACTATATTTTCAAACAAAACATTTTACAGAAACAGGCATCCCACATTCCATACTGATTATGACACACTTTCATGAAGGTCAGACAAAGTCAGCAGCAGCTTATGGATTAATTTTCTGTAAGAAATAAAAGAAACCTGCATTTTTTGGGAATATGTTAATAGCAGCTTAAATCTGTGCAAGTTTCCTATGTGGAATTCCTAATAGTCTTAAGAGCTTTGTAAAAGCTGTAAAACAAACAGTATTAAGGAGATATGTAAGTACTTGAAGTTGTCTTTTTTGATGAAGCACAGAAGAGACTCAAGAACTGACTTACATCATCGCTTTGTCAAGCATACAGTAACATCCAGTGTCAAAATTTACTTGTTTGTTGGAACTTGCTATATTTGTATTCATCTAAGAAATACAGAAAAAATGTGCTGTGCTGAAACAAACTGATTTTGATTTACCTTAGAGATCTGATTGTTTGGTACATACTGTTATCTACAGTTCAGCTACCCTATGGCTCAGTATTAGCAGTATTTAGCAGAAATACTGGTCTATAGCACATCACAGTGGCTTGGCTCTGACAGTTCTTGATGCAGAGCTATACTGCATCATGTAATTGCTATCCTGAGCAGTGGTGGTGTAGATAGGAATGACTGTGTTTCCCTGGGCATCCTGGTGGGTTGGAGGGAGCACAGAGTACACACCATCAATTAGGGCCATGTAACTGGGTCACTCCAGTATGCCTGCTACAGGTTACCCTGGCTCAATGAACACATTTTTTGAGGTAGAGACAACATAGTTTTTGTTAAGTGAAATCATGCCTCACCAATCTACTAGAATTCTTTGAGGGACAAGAAGAAGCATGTGGACAAGGGGGATGCAGTGATTATTTAGATGTTGAGAAAATCTTTGACAAGGTCCCTTAATAAAGGTTCTTATGCAAAATAAACTGTCATGGGACAAGCGGGAGGATCCTCTCACGAATCAAACATGTCATGTTTCAATGACTCTTAAATGACGCCACTTAGACATGCGTAAGTATGATTCATGTTTGAAGACAGTTCACCTCACATGGAGTCATTTACTAGGAGTCATGTCTCTAGGAAAAACAAAGTAGGAATAAATGGTAAGTTTTCAGAATGGAGAGAGGTAAATACTAGTGTCCTCCAGGAGTCTCTACTGGAACCAGTATGATTCAACTTTTTCATAAAAAGATCCGGAAAGAGGAGTAAATAGCGAGGTGGCAAAATTCACAGATGATACAAATCTAGGTTAGCCCAAAGTAGACTGCAAAGAGCTAAAGAGTAATCTCATAAAATAAAGCAGGCTGTCTGACAACTGGGAGACAAAGGGGGCAGTTGCCACCAATCTGGCATTTCAGCAGCATTGGCCCCTTTGAAGTGCTACAGCAGTGCTGCTCCATCTGTGCACGGCTGTGAGAGAGTGGTGGGGAGACCCAGTGCCAGGACTATGCAGCACTGAGCGATAACTGTCCTTGGCCCCACCCCTTCCAGGTCGCAGCACTGGCAACCATCCCATCTTGGTCCAGGGCCTGCAGCAGCTGTCAATATAGCTGAAACTAGGTGACTGGTCAAGAAAATAGCAGATGAAATTTAATGTTGATAAATACGAAGTAGTACACACTGGAAGACATGATCCAAATTATACATGTGAACTGATGGAGTTTAAATTAGCTATTGCTACTCACTAAAGAGATCTTGGAGGTATCATGAATCGTTCTTTGAAAACATCCACTCAGAATGTTGGGAATCATTAAGAAAGAGAAGATAATAAGACAGAAAATATTATATTTATATTATACACCCACATTGTGAATACTGTGTGCAGATGTGGTCATCCCATCTCGGAAAACATAATTGAAAAAGGTTCAGAAAATAACAAGAAAAATTATTAGTGAAATTAATAAAATTGGGACTTTTCATTTAGAAAAGTGATGAATAAGGGGAGGAGCACATGACAGAGGTCTGTAAAATCATGACTGGCATGGAGAAAGGAAATAAGGACGTGTTATTTACTCCTCGTAACACAAGAACTAAGAGTCACCAAATTAATTTAAAATGCAGCAGATTTAAAACAAGAGGATTTCTTCACATAATATACAGTCAACCTGTGGAACTCTTTGCCAGAGGATGTTGTGAAAGTCAAGACTATATCAGAGATCACGAGATAAATTCATGCAGGATGGTATCCACATAAAATGCTTGAGCTTGGAAGACAGAAGGATAGGTTAATTTCAATTTTTGTTCAATAAATGTATATGTAAATATATAAGGACAAGTTAGATTTGAGGAATACTGAGAGCTCACTGCACTTTTATTTAAAAAGCACTTTAGTTCCTCTTTAAAGATTTTGAGACAGATATTCAGACACACCACAACTGCCAGAACTGCTTTTAAGTGTTGCTGGTTTGTTATAACCTTGTAAAAGCCACTGGCTGGAAGGACTCCTCAGCTGGCTTCTTAATGTGGCTTGCCAGGCCACCAGTGCTGCTGGAACAGACCAGGAGCTGGCCATAATTGTTTGACCAAACAGCAAATTGCAACTTACATATATTATAAATAAGAGAAGAGGCCTGCAAAACTTTCAGGTCAGATAGTTACCTCTGAGCCACAGAAATTAAGAAGCCTTGAGAAGTTTAGACTCTGCCACCTTTGCATTTTTTGCCAAACAGGCTGTCAGACATCTTAGAATATGAAAAAATAAGTAATTTCTTATCTGATAATAAGAAAAAGAATCATTTACTATAAAATGAAAATGTCCAGTTACATAATGAAATGCATAAACTGTAATTTAAGGAATGTTCTGAGTAGTGTAGCATGTAATTTTTAAGGGGAAATGCAATACACTGCAAGCAAAGAAACTAATCATATCTTGAAACTTGCATGTTATATGGTTTTGAAATCTAGATCTTACATGCTCACTTATGCCACATAATGTAGAGAAAGTGGCCATCATGTCTTACTCTTATCCCACCTCTTTCTACCTCTTCTGAGTCATTCAGGAATGGTGGTAATGATAATCAGACCTGTAATTACACAGCAAAGTGTGCATAATAAGTTTCAGTGGGCATAATGATGTTTGCTTTCCATCCCAAGGTAACATAGGTATAAAATTAAGTGCTACTTCTAGACCATCTAAGTCTCTTAACTAAAGTAAGTTGCCATGGGATAAAAGGGAAGGTCCTCTCATGGACTGAAAACTGGTTAAAAGACAGGGAACAAAGCATAGGAATAAATGGTAAGTTTTCAGAATGAAGAGAAGTAACTAGTGGTGTTCCCAAGGGTCTGTACTGGGACCAATCCTGTTCAACCTATTTATAAATGAGCTGGAAAAAGAGGTAAATGGTGAGGTGGTGAAATTGGATGATGATACTAAACTGTTCAAAATAGTTAAGCACAAAGTAGACTTTGAAGAGCTTCAGAAAGATTAATTTAGCTATAACCCCTCGAGAGAAAGATTTTGGAGTCATTGTGGATAGTTCTCTGGAAACCTCCAATGTGCTGCAGCATTCAAAAAGGCAAACAGAATGTTAGGAAATGGTTCAGAAAAGGGCAACAAAAATTATTAGTGGTTTGGAACAGGTGCCATATGAAGAAAGATTAAAAAGACTGGGACTTTTCAGCTTAGAAAACAGGAGACTGAAGGGATATGATACAGGTGTAAAAATCATGATTGGTCTGTAAAGGGAATGAGGAAAAGTTATGTACTTGTTTCCTAACAAAAGAACTAGGGGGACACCAAATGAAATTAATGGGTAGCAGGTTTAAAACTAACAACGGGAAGTTTTTCTTCACCCAGCACATAGTAGGCCTGTGGAACTCCTTGCCAGAGACTTCGAAGAGCAAGACTTTTAACAGGGTTCAAAAAAGAACTAGATAAATTCATGGGTGTTTGGTCTATTAATGAACATTAGCCAGGATAGGTAGGAATGGAGTTCCTAGCCTCTGTTTGTCAGATGCTGACAATGGATGTCAGGAGAGGGATCGCTTTCTTGATTACTTGTTCTGTTCACTACCTCTGGGGCATCAGGTATTGGCCTCTGTTGGAAGAAAGGATATGAGGCTAGATGGACCTTTGGTCTGAATCAGTATGGCTGTTCTTATGTTCTTATGGTTGTACTCATGTATGGTAAAAATCCAATAGGAATACACAGGACTATAAATTTTTAATACCACTCTTTGGGAAGTTAGTGCTAAAAATCAAAGGAAATTATCAAGCTATTTGGAGATAGGAAGCTTGATTTCCCATCTTCCGGCATGTGCTAATATAGAGTAACTACACTGAAGTCAATTCTACACTGATGTAACCAGTGTAAGTTGAAGCAGGGTAATCCCCCTTATTTGTCTCAATCTGTGCTAGAAAATCCACCAGTTTTCACCAACTGTGCCCTGTGTAAAGCAGTAGTAGTGAACACATGCCTAAATTAGCATGCAGTGGCAGTTGTCTTGTCTTTAGCCTTGGGCAGTGCTCTGGATCTTCAGCAACCTTCCCTCTAATGTTTTCCATCTACGTGAAGAATAAATTTTGTTATCTGCACCAAGGCATGTGCAGATGTGCACCACCAATGCAAACACACGCTGCCAGCTCTGGGCAGCTGTGGGCACTCTGGTAATCAACTTGGAGGCACCTGAATCTCTCCCAGGTGCTGCCCAAGTGCTCAGCTTACAGGGAACCCTGATGTCTGTGTCAGCTACTGGACATCACAATCATCCCAAAGAATGGAACCTTACATACAACTGTATACAAGAAATCCAGAGATGCTCACATTTACCTTCGCAGATCAAGTAACTGCTGGGATGGTGCCAAATCAGTGTGACAACACTGAATGAATGATATAAATGTAATTTGACACAATTTAAACATAGCCGAATAACAGAGGATTCTATGAGCTGCTGTTTTTTAAACAGAAGTGAACTGAAGTAAACTTGATGAATAACCTGACAAGTATTACAAACAGGACACTGTGGACAATCAATACTGCATCTATTGGTCAGTAAATGGTCCCATGCAAAAGTAAATATCGCATGTGTGAAGTCCCACCGTTGAGCTCAAACTGACTGGTCAGAGTAACTTTATGGCGAAGATGTCACACAGAGGTTGGAGTGAATGATTGATGAATGCACAGATGTGAGGTGAGTCTGGGTACCACCCCTCCAAACCCTTCAAAAAATACCAGCCGCATAACCCCAACCCAACAAGCCCAGGTCAGGTGGCATGGGCCAGCTGTGCGTTTTTCATTACTGTGTAGACATATGCCTTCAGTACATTCCCCAGATCTGAAGAAGAGCTCTATGTAGGCTTGAAAGCTCATCTTGTTTTACCAACAGATGTTGGTCACATAAAAGATTTTATTTCACACACACACACACGCACTCTTGTCTTTCTGCATTACAAATTGGCAATTGCTCTTCCAAGTAAGGCAGAGAAAACAAGCTATAATAGTGATAAACAAATTTCCAAAGATTTTTTTTGGATGTTGGATTTGCTTCAGATTTGCAGACAGACATTCTTCTGCTTCTCTGAGCACACCGGATCTGAGTCTGATCACACACTAGTTTTACAGTAGCTTGAAATCAGAGTTGTGTGAAGGAGCATCCTTAAATGGAGTTACTCCTGATCTTCCCTCTTAAGAAAGATTATAACTAAGCTCTGTGTGCCTTCAATCTGAGCCAGAAGTCATAAGAACAGCACTTCTGCTTCTAGCCGAGCTAGAAATGACCCTTTACACTGCATCCTTACTTTCAGATTTGGTCATTGGCAGAACTTAGAAGTGCTTGTCTTACAAAAAAGTTACTAGAACATTTCATAAACTTGAGGTTCAGCACTACTTCATTTTTAAAAATAAGTGAGTTTAGTGGGTTTTTTTTCAATTCTATCTGAACATTTTTCTTCATCCTAAGTAATTTATTATTCTGATTCTACTCTTCTTAGCATCAGTTATATGATAGTGTCGCTTTGTTCATTTCAGCTGAATCACGGTGCTGTACACTAGAATAGAAACGAACAGAATCAGGCCCTATGTTTTCCATTATGTGGATTCTAGACTGTATGCTCAAACTTTGCAGTCCATCTTCAGTCAAACCTCTGTTCTTTTCAGTGGCAGCTTTGCCGGGGAAAAAGAATTGCATGTTTTGATTGTATCAATATTACCTCCACACATAAGTTTGAACAATGTAACACTACTTTTATATCAGTCTGCTACTTCCTGTACCAAATCTTATACCAACAGACTGCAAACTTTCAATTTTTCTCATATAAATTATCTCAATGGCTTCTGGGAGTCTGTTTTCATTTAGTTGCTTTAGTTTGAGAAAGCCATAGGTATATTTAGAAATGAAAACATAACAAACTTGTTTAGATCTCTAAGTTTTAAAGGAGTAAAGGGACTTCAAAATAGCCCAGGGACTTCGAAGTACCAGCGGGTTACCCACAGCTACATGCAAGCTGGCTCTTTGAAGTTTGCCACTTCAGTGTTGCCATGGGGGGAGCATTAACTTAATGAAATGCTGCATATGCATCACAGCAGTTCATTAACAATCTCCCAACAGTTACCATGCTCCCTTCAAAGTCGGGAGCTAGTATAGACACAGCCATAGAGGATCTTTACTTTGTTTTCTGATATGCTCAGATTCATAGGAAATCTACCATTTTCTGCCATTTATTTTGATCTTTTGCTGGTGTGTTTGGGCTTCACATGTCATGTTGATGGATTTGGTGTCTTCGCTATTTCCCATAGGCTATGTTTACACTGGCCCCTCCCTTTCAATAGGGGCATGCAAAAATGACTGACTAAAAATGCAAATGAGGTGCTGATTTGCATGTTCAGCTTCTCATTTGCATAATGACAGACACTTGCTATTCTGGAACTGTGGTTTTCAAAAGCCAAAACAGCCATGTACACGGGGTTACTTCAAAAGGAATCCCAGCTTTTGAAAGCCTCCCTTCTTCCTAATTTCTGTCAGGAAAAGGGTGTTTTGGAAAGTGGTTCTTACTTTCAAAGGAACCCTGTCTACACAGCTGTTTTGGCTTTCGAAAACAGCACATCTGGAATGGCGAGTGGCTGCCATTATACAACTGAGGTGCTGCTTATGCAAATGAGAACCTCATTTGCATTTTCAAACAGCCATTTTTGCATGCCCCTTTCAGAAGGGAAAGGCCATTGTAGACATAGCCATAATGTTTTGCTAGCTCATTTCCTTTTTCTCTTTCCAGTTGGTGTTCATATTAAGACTTGTCATGGAAATTCTGTAGGTGACATCCTTAAAGTGTGTCATAAACATGTCCATCATCTTCTAACATATTTGAGATTTTAGTTTGGCTTTTTTTACTTACAATTTCTGATATCGCGAGAAACTCTCCACAACAGAGTCCAAAGTTCTTCCACAGGCATTCACTTATCAATTTTTGTCACAAATTTCAACAAAGGCTTCCCCTAAAGAAGGACAGGAATGTTACCAGTGTTAAAAATCTATATTTTTGTGTTAGTGCCAATTTGGCATATTAATTACAAGGCATGTTAGTTTTTGCTGTGAAGTAGCTGGCACTGTATTTTAGTTTTAGGGCCTGTGGGAAGGGTTAACAGTTTGCTTTGTATGATTTTGTGCTATGGAGTATTCCCTTTTGACACATTATTCTATTGCAAGGTGAGATAAAGTTCTCTTGTAGCACTTTTTTTCCTTGTTCAGAAAATTCCCATGCATTCAACTTCTGTTTTGAGTCCATTCCTGACCTGGAACCAGCTCACAGCTGGTTATGCCACATAGTGTTGTTATAACATCTGCATACACAAGATGTTTCAGAGCTTTTGGTAATCTTCTAAAGCTGGCTTTGTCCTCACAAAATTTCATGGAAAAGCCCCACCCTGTGTATCCCTTTACTCATGAGTGAGCAGATTGCAGAGATTGCAAAGTAAGCAGAGTGCAAGGAGAATTAGTTTTAAGAGGCAGAAAGAGCTGCTCTTTCTTGCCCTGTTCCTGATTTATTATTTGTATTTTGCTAGCAGCTTCCTGATGAATGACAACAGACATGAGTACGGTGCAGTTGGCAGAACTGAGGGACAAGTTTAAATGTAAGATCAAATGTTCATTTCATGTTAATCATGCCTTATTTGTAACTGGCTTTCATATAAACCCTGCTTGCCCTTGTTCAGTTTTCATTCAGTTATTACTCTACCTTCAGGAGATGATTCTAGGATAAAAAGGCTAAAGTTCAGGTTAAATGTTTTCTTTTGTATAGATCAGCTATACATGTGATTTTTTAAACAAAAATGTGGAGTGGGATCATGCCTCCTGCTTCCTGATACACACTCAAATGCAACCTACCACATGTTGCTTTCCCCAGACTTTGCTAAGAGCATTCTGTGAATCAAGGGTCCCAGGGAGGAGAGGAGAATGGACAGACTGGGGTGGAAGAGGACAGAATAGAAGTAGAAGCAGCTTGCTAACTGTCCCCCACTTTTTCTTCCAAGGAGAGTCTCAGAAAAGAATGATACAGCTTTTACTATATTATCTTTTCCACTGAGACACCTCAAAGTTTTTGAGTTGGCTGGGGCTTGAGTGGAGCAGCCATTAGACAGGGGACATTTAAAACAAAGTTAAGGACTGAATAACAGGCAACTCTGTCTGGCTCATACACCTCAAAAGCCTTTTCTAAGGCTATGTCCATACTTCAGTGATCTGTTGACAGAAGTTTCTGTCGGAAGATATCTTCCGACAAAACTTCTGATGGCAGATTGCAGCCAGACTGCCAAGTGGATTGAAAGAGTGATCTGCTTTGTTGACAGATGGCAGCCAGACTGCCTGGCCACTCTCTCAACAAAATGGCCAATCAGAAGTACAGCAGACAAGGCTGCCAGGTGTACCAGAAGCCCAGTCTGTCAACAGAGCACTCCCCATCCCCCGAATTTCTGGACCAGCTTTCTTTTGACAGAACCTGTTGACAGAGGTGTTCTGTCTCATGGAGGGGAGTGGCAGAATGCTGTCGAGAGAAGTGCCATGTTCTGTCAATGTACTGTCAACAGAATGCCTTGAGAATGTAGATTCTCTGTTGGTTTTGTAGACAAAATGCTATTTTTGTTGTCAAAATTCTCTAGTGTAGATATAGTCTAATACAACAGTTCTCGATAGGGATGATCTACGTCTAAGATACCCAAGTTTGCAAACTGCTAGCAGAGATTTTAAAAATTGGAACAAACAGTCCTAGCAGAAACACAAGAGCTCACCACATTAGGAGGGTTATATAACATAATGTAATGGAATGCAGATTTTAACAGCTATACATCTTGCCATTCAAACAGGCAAGAATTCCAGGGAACAAATTAAGTAGCTCCCCACTGACCTAACTGGTTAGCAGACCTACGTAGTAACTATTTTCAAGTTCTCCCTTTGTAGATTTGTCACATTCCTGCCTTCCATTAAATTAGGCAGAAAATAGAACTCTGTCAAAAATTATGTACCTCCTAAGAAATGACCCCTTTTGGGACATTTTCTGTTTGCTTTAGCACTCAGTGCGTGGGGGAAGGGAGCTCCTTTTATCTAGGATAGTTTCACCACTTTCGACTGTAAGTTAAAAGCAGTTTTTGTCAGCAAAGCGCTTTTTGCTTCCTGATGTGTAATGTAACGTGTGAGTCACCGTGGAAGAAGAGCTGAAGGTCAAAGCTGAACTACTACTTGCTGTGTCACTTGGACTCCTGATCTGAACATTATGCATGTTATTATGAGAGCTAACTGTCAAAGGAGAGAGACCATATTGGGCAGGAAGTTTTCATGAGTATTCAGGGATAAATCAAAAGCAAACAACTCAATCGTGAGTGCTGGAAATGTGGGGAAGAAGAATCACATCTCTTGTTTTCTCATGTGCACTGTGTGTTTGTTCACAGACTCCCTTATCCATTGCTAGTCAGCTCTTCCACTTGTGAATGTTTGTGAGAGTACAAGCAACATTTTTTAAAAGTTGTGGGTTGATGACCGGGTCCCATTGAAGTCAATGGGAGTTTTGCCACTGACTTCAATGAGGCCAGGATTTCACCCAACATTTTTAATTTGTTTTCATTGACTAGGCTCATGTATGTGATGTTTTGTGGAGATTTGATTTTATTTTTTCACCATCTGCCTCCTTTGGCAATGTCTAGCTGCCTTCCTAACTACTATCAATGTAAGTGAAGGTTGCTGTATAATCTAGACCTAGCAGTTGCCACAAAACAAAGCTTATGAAACAAAATATAACTATGTAGAACAAAGCTAAATCTACAAAACAAAGCTACTGTTACAAAGCTTACAGAAAGTTACAGGACTTAAATTTGCATTGTACGGGACTAAGTAGAGGCTTTATACAACACTTAATATGCTACCAGGGCCTGATCCTGTAAGTGTGCTCTGAGTAAATCTAGGAACTGAGAGCAGTCAGGCTGTGCAGCAGAAGGGCTAAAACCCCTTTTCTTAGACACCATAAAAAGACATTATATGGAAAGCCCAATCACCTGGCTGGACACCAAGGATTCCACAAGGCATCAGGCCACCTGGGTGGCTGGCATCACAACACTGAGCAGCACAGTGCCTCATTACGTCGGAGGTTCTGGGCCTTAACCTCACTGCACAAGTATAATAAAATAGAAGCTGAACTTCTATAACAGGGATTTTCCTTCCGCATATGGGGTTTATAATACTACTAACAAGTTATTTACCAACTTGAAAGACCTGTTATGAAGTTAAATTAATTAATTGTATGTGAAGCGTTTGGATGATACAGAGGTACAGCTGTAAATGTATGAGAGAGAGTGAAGCTCACTGAAATATATGGAGTTTTGACTTTTCATCTGAAGTTTAGATTGACATTTTATTTTCAAATAAAAATCCCCTCCCTTTCAAAATATCATTGAAAATGCTCAGCATGTTCTTAAGCAACATTAGTATTTAAAATCTGAATTAACTTTTAAAATGAGACTTGCATATGCTCACCCACTTCCTTGTTCTCAGCAGTATTTACTATGCAGTTTCTGCTTTTTTATGGTTAAAATATAGAATGAAAAGTTTCTTTAATCAGCCAGCATCGTGTTTACTCTGGCAACAGGAGTAATTTTGCTCCACTCTTTTCACTGACGGCTTGCAGGTTTTGTGGATTGGATTCAAAGTATAATTTTTCACATTTAAATTGAGTTTAATTGACTTGGTCCCAATCAAATGCCTTACTAAACTTCTGGCATTCTGCATCACACTTCGTCCTCTGAGGTTAAAAGATGCAGTGCACTGGCATCAAAGGTTGGCAGAAGTAGAAAAGTCAGTGTTCTTATATTTCTGTATCTACAGCTACTGATTATGGAATTGCTAGATGTAGGCAGCTATTTTTTTAAAAAAAGATAATGGATTTGTCCTATCTTGAGAAGGAATTGAAGTCTTTTATTTCAGAAAACTCTCAGCTTGAGAATCAGTCCTAATTTCTATTTTATCTTTCTGGATTTGATAGTTCAACAAATTTAAAATTTGTTTTACTGTTCAAATAAGTAAAGAACCTGGAACATTGATCAAAAGATCAAATTTATCTCTGTTGCATTCAAACCTAATGCAATTCTACTTCATTGACCTCAGACACTTTAAGGTATATTCAGTCTGAAGAAATGAATCCTGCATCTTGGTTCATCCTCTATTTGCATCATGTTCCTCACATAGCTTGCAAAATTTTCAGACCACGAGTAACTATTGAGACTACTTGGCTGGGTCTACACTTGTCCCCAGCTTCAAAGGGGGTATGTTAATCAGGGTGACAGGAGATTACCAATGAAGTGCAGTGGTGAATATGCAGAACTTTATTAGGCTAATTCTCCGCCGTGGCAACTTCGAAGTGTCAAACTTTGAAGTAGTGTGGGCACTTCGATGTGCCCCCGGCTAAGCACATCCGGCACTTTGAAGTTGCCATGGGAGAGGATTGGCTTAATAAAGAGCTGCATATTCACCACAGCACTTCATTAGTAATCTCCCATCACCCTGATTACCATGCCCCCTTCGAAAGTTGGGGGCAAGTGTAGACAAGCCCCTTAAATGTAAATTTACTCTGGGATTAAGAGTTTCTAGGATCTGCCTCTTGGGATTTGCCACACATTTTATAGGCCAATGATGTAAACCTGGGTCTCAGCCAGTTGAGAGGTTTATTTTCAAGTTCATTATTTAGGGGAGAATGAATGAGATAAATGTTTTAAATCAATATTTTTAATATTACTCATTCAAATTCTTCCCCTATCTTGAGGTTTCAGTTCATTCTCTTATTAATAGCTTAAGGTATTGTGTTGCAAAGAAGAGTCAAATTGAGATTATTGAAGGCTCATTTTAAGTTACATTATTAACCAGTCTGGCTGCTCAGCATAAGGCTATAAATCAGGGCATGTCTCCACTTCATAGTTTATTGTATTTCTCACAAATTCAGTGGTTTCAGAAAGAAGCATAATTTAAGAACTATGGGCAAAATAAAGACATTAGGTTTATGGCCTCTTGTGGAAATGTTTCATAAAATGAATTTAAAATGGTCTGTATTTCTCTATATGTTTAAGGATCTTTAGTAGACAGTCTCTTGAGAGGCATAATTTTGATCAGAGCTTGTAGTTATATTTCTCTGTACTGCATCCTGGTGTCCTTTTACTTCAGTGTTACCAAGTGAAGGAGAAGTAATCACAACTAAAGATTTTCAAAATCCCTCTTGATCAGTGGTTCAGAACTGTTTCACTAGTGTGGAGCCCCATACCCCCACTTAACTATTCACAGACCCCCCAACAAAGACAATTCTATTTTCTATGACCATTTTTATATCTCTTTTATTTTTTTAGTGACCCCCTGCAATTCCCTCACTGAACCTTCAGGGGTCCATGGACTCCAAGCTGAGAACCAGTGGGAGGGGGGCTGTCTCAGTGGTTAGAGCATTGGCCCTGTTAAATGTAGGGTTTTGAGCTCAATCTTTGAGGGGGCCATTTAGGAATCTGGGGCAAACATTTAAAAAAAAATCTGTGCGGATGGTAATAGGCCTGGCTGTGAGGGCAGGGGACTAGACTCAATGACCTCTCCAGGTCCCTTCCACTTCTATAAGTGTATCTCTAAGCCTTTTCTTCAGGGGGGAGCATTAGTTCACTGGTTCAAGCCTAGGCATGCTAAACCCAGGCTTGTGAGTTAATCCCTGAGGGGGCCATTTAGGGAAGTGGGGCAAATAGATTTAAAAAAAAAGGGGGGTGAATGGTGGTTGCTCCTGCTAAGAGGGCAGGGGACTGGACTCAATGATCTCCCAAGGTATCTTCTGTGAGATGTACATCTCTGTATATTCTATAACATTATTTGAACCTTGTGACATATAAGTTTCTATGCATGATTCACACTTAATTGAAGATACTTATTGGCATCTTGGAGAAACTTTTCAGTACAGTATCAGGCTTATTGCAACATAGCTCCTTCTTGCATCAAAAATAAATATGAATTTGATTTACTGTTTTAAATGGGGAATATCTCTAGTCACTTAACTCTGAATATTTATAACCATAGTTAGAGCTTTGGTGAAACTTCAGTCACTGGACCCGAATCCTCATCTGGCTTAGATCATTTGAGGATATAGCCCACTGCTCTTTCAACAATTTATTTGGGTTCTACTGGAAGCCCCTATAAATGGTCATGAGTTAGTTACAGGACCTTTAATAATAACAAAATCTGTGATATTTCCAATCTAATGTGACATTAGTTTTGGCAGATGACAATGAATTAATCCTCAAAGAAGATATTCAATAAGAGCTTTTATTATGCTGATTGAACAAATTCACTTGAGCTGACAATTAAACATGGAACTATAGCCAACAGCTTTTTAGAATAACTATAGATCTATTCATCACAGCTGCTATTTTTGAAAGAACTAAAAGAGACAAAGGAGTGGTGTTAGGAGGATTGGTGAATCGCTGATGATCTGTTCCACTGTATCATTGTGTAATGCATCAAAGTATTTAACAAAAATATTATTTCAGATGACACAATATTTATTTCATCTGATGATTTAGGACAGAAAATCACAATACCATATTTCAGAAAAATACACCATTTTAATACTTTTTTTTTTCTAATAGATATTTCTTGGTAGTTTGTTGTGTCTGACGATGATGTCTTGAGTTTTTACAGGTTCATTGGCGGTGAACTTGCATGTGTCTGAGGAGTCCAAGCCTTGAGTGGCATGGGAGTTCACAGTAGGGTCAAGGGAATTGTCTTGGCTCTGTCGGTGTGGCTGCTGCTTTTGCTTTCCTCTGATCACAAGTATAAATCAGGCATATGCATTGTTGCTCTTCAAAGTTGCCATATGTGTGTTGTATGAGAGCACATCAGCCTCTTCGGTCTTCTGCATGCTGCTCTAGCTGCTTTGGCTTTAATCCAGCATGAGCAATGTTGGTCTTCACACAGTCTTTATGCCTCTTGTGAGGCCTACCTTGATTTCTTTTGCCATGGGAGAGTTCACCATAGAGGAGTTGTTTAGGGATTCTTGACTCCTCCATTTGTATGACGTGCCCTCTCCAGCAAAGCTGGACTTTCAGAATCATGGCTTCAGTGCTTGTGGTTCCTGCTCTGTCAAGGACTTCCACTTTCATGACTCTGTCCTTCAACTGAATGTGCAGTATTGGCCTCAGGCTGCATGTGTGGAAGTGCTCCAGCAGTTTCACATGTCCTCTGTACAGGGTTCAGGTTTCACATCAATACAAGAGACTGGTCAGGATTACAGCCTTGTACACTTTCAGTTTAGAGGACTGTCGGATATTGTGCTGATTCTATACACATGCTTTCAGATGTCCTAGTGCCCGGCTGGTCTGGCAGATCCTGGCATTGATTTCTTTGTCAAGGGAGCCATCATTGGCTATCACACTGTCAAGATACTTGAACTTGTCTATTGTTTTTAACTCAGTTCCTTCAGTAGATATTGATGCAGGGAGAGCAGCAGATCCTGGAGCAGGCTGAAACAGTACCTCGGCCTTTCCTAGTCTGATGGTCAAACCAAAGAGGCGAGTGGCTTCATCAAACTTGTTGATGATAAGTGGAGATCAGGTTCCTTGTGTGCTAGAAGTGCATAGTTGTCAGCAAAAAGGGCTTCAAGTATGAGCCTCTCAAGCACGTTGGTTAGAGTATTCACATGACAAAGGTCGAAAGCCATTAAGCCTGTACTTCATGGAGACTCCACGGTTGAGGTCCCTAACTGTGTGACTGAGGACACACATGAATAAAAGTTGAATAACACTGGGGCCAGCATACACTCTTGCTTCACACCATTGGATATCTCAAATGGATCACAGGTCTTGTCATTCAAAAGAACAAACCAGTCATGTCATTGTGAAACAGTATATGAGGTTAACGAATCTTCTCGGGCAGCCAAACTTTTGTGGCATCCCTAAAGTATTTGGACATGTCTTCTTTTTCCCAGATATTGGCCAAAAAGTTGTGAAAGGCTTCAAGTGACACTGATCCTGCTTCCTTGAAAATTTCAGCAGTGATACCATCCATACCAGGGGATTTGCCAGCATTGGTCTGTCTGATTGCCTTTTTGACCTCATCCTTTGTAGAGGGCAGGTCAAGACTGTCTGTCATGGGTTTCTGAGAGATCTGATCTTGGACCTCAGGGTCAACAATGGAGGGTCTGTTGAGAAGGTTGTTGAAGTGCTCTCTCCACCTACCATTGATGCTGCTTTTCTCCCTCAGAAGTGTCATGACATCTGCAAACAGGAGAGGTGTAGTACTTGGCTTTGAAGGTCCATATATAGCTTTGATAGCACAGAAGAACATCTCAGAGTTCTTAGTGTCAGCACAGGATTGGACTTCATCAGTTTTTCTCTCCCACTGCTCATCTTGTACTTTGTGAAGCGCAGTCTGTGCCTGACTCTGAAGGTGCTAGAAGTGGTCATGCTTGGAGACTGAGGACTGATCGTTTTGCCATAACAGAAATGTGTTCTGTTTTTTCTCTAAGATCTTCAGGATGGGCTCAGGGATCTAGGGGTTATAGTGGACCACAAGTTAAATATGAGTCAACAGTGTGATGCTGTTGCAAAAAAAGCAAACATGATTCTAGGATGCATTAACAGGTGTGTTGTGAACAAAACACAAGAAGTCATTCTTCCACTCTACTCTGCACTGGTTAGACCTTAGCTGGAGTATTGTGTCCAGTTCTGGGCACCGCAGTTCAGGAAGGATGTGGAGAAATTGGAGAGTGTCCAGAGGACAGCAACGAGAATGATCAAAGGTCTAGAGAACATGACCTATGAAGAAAGGCTGAAGGAATTGGGCTTGTTTAGTTTGGAAAAGAGAAGATTGAGGGGGGACATGATAGCAGTTTTCAGGTATCTAAAAGGGTGTCATAAGGCAGAGGGTGGGAACTTGCTCTTCCTTGCCTCTGAGGATAGAACAAGAGGCAATGGACTTAAATTGCAGCAGGGGAGGTTCAGGTTGGACATTAGGAAAAAGTTCCTAACCGTCAGGGTGATCAAATACTGGAACGAATTGCCAAGGGAAGTGGTAGAATCTCCATCACTGGAGATATTTAAGAAGGGGTTAGATAGATGGCTTTCAGGGATGGTCTAGAAAGTGTTTGGTCCTGCCATGAGGGCAGGGGGCTGGACTCGATGGCCTCTCGAGGTCCCTTCCAGTCCTACTCTTCTATGATTCTGTGATTCTATGATCATTTTCATCAAACTTGGTGAAATCTCTTTTTTAGTTCAAGTGTCAGCTTGGCTGACTCTGTCTCCAGGGTTTTAAACTGGCCCCACTTTTGTGTTGGGTCTCCAGTCAGAGGTCCATGGGGTGTCAGTACATCATCAAGCCAGGCTGCAAAGTATTCATGATGGTCAGTATATTACAGCTTCCTGATGCTGAAGTAGGGTCTGACAACCGTGAGCTTCTTGCAGTGCAGTGGTGTGATGTACAGTATAAGTACAGATCTGACAAGTCTATGATCAGTCCAACATTCAGCTGCCCGCATGGCCCTTGTGATCTTGACATCATGAATATCCTGTCTGTGACTGATGACATAGTAAATCAGGTGCCATCATTTTGTTCTTGGGTACATCCATGTGGTCTTGTATTTATATATGTATTAACAATCCTTTACTAGTGGGTTTCAAAGGTATTTGATGGCAGCAGAGGAATGTTGAAGACTATAAACCTTGGGTTCTATTTCAAACTCTGGAGGATAGTGTTCTTTAGTGGTCACCGAGCCTTCTGTCCCTCCTTTTATGAAGCCTTACCTCTTTTTGCCTCTGTTCCCCTATGTGCTCTCTATGTCTCAGCCATGTCTCTTTCTCATATATCCTTGTTTCCCATGCCTGGCTCCTCATTCCAATCTCAGTTTCCTTTTTTAACCAGATTCAGTCTTCCTCCAAAAGCTCTTGTCTGGGTCCCAGTTGTCTCTGCCCTAGTTCTCACCCCAATTCTCTACCCATGGCTCTTCATCCCAATCTCATTGCCCTCACAATCTCCCAGATCCTCATCTGACCTTAGTCTGCCTTCCTCAGATGCCCTCAGCTCTGTTTTCCTACCCACTGGATCACAGCCTCCTTGTGCAGCCATTTCCATTCTCATTCCACCCCGGTTCCTTCTCCAATATTATTCTGTCCCACATGCACACTGTATCCCACTCCTTTCCCACTGGTTTCTCCCATGGCTTCCTATCTCCCTTTCTACTCAGCTCCCAGTCCCAGTCTTCCACAGTCTAGTCTTTACTCCTTTTCTCAGTCTATTAACTATCCTGCCAATCCTGGTCACTGTCTTGCATCCTCTGCATTCAAGTCACAGACCTTTTCCCTTCATGCTGCCCTGGAGCTAACAGGCGGTCACTGAGAGCTTGAGACAGTTTCCCTATCACCAGTTGTACACTGATGAAACTCTGCTGATTTCGATGGAATTATTGCTATTTACACCATTATGGTTGAAGTACTGGAGTCTGTGAATATTAATATTCAGATTGTATACTGGCAGGATGTACATTGGCTTCATTGGGCCTTGGGTAAAATTCCCAATCACCTAAATTCCCAATTTAAGCTGATTAAATAAGGAATAGTGTTGAATTGGTGGCTGAAAAAAACCTGTCCAGCTCTAACAGCCACACCCCTCCAAAGACTTACGCACATACTTAACTGAAGCTAAGGAAAACTAATGGGAGTAATGCCATCAGAATTGTTGTGTGCTTTGCTAGATGAGACACAATGCTTAACCCTTTTCAAGATCAAGCAGCTTAAAATTTCCATGTAACATGTTTTTTCTGGCCTACAGCAGAAATATTTTACCTATATAAAGTATTTTGTGACATGAATTTTTACATATTAGTACACAATAGTCAATTTTTATTTGTTCCACAAATGTTATTCCAGCCTGATTTGGATAATCAATGGTCCTTCATAAAACAAGCATGTAAACTCTTAGCCTAACAGATAAACTTGATTTACTATATATCTGCCAGTAGCAATATGAAAATATATGTACACCGTGGTTTTTCCCTATTAAAATTGCAACCAATTTCCTTGTACTTAATTTAAGGAAAATGCAGCAAATAAAAATAAATGATAGGCCCATTTCGTAGTGTTTTATAGTTGTAAACTCATGATGTACAGGTAAATTTGAGACGTCGTTAATTCAATATTTATGAATGTGAAAGGAAAACAGCCCTTAGTGTTAAGGGCCATATTTTAGTTTTCACTGAATTACATTGGTTGTACTTCTTCATGTATAAAGAGCACAAATATATATGTGTTTTTTAAATCTTCATTTTCACCAGTGGGAAAAATAATTGGATATATTTTGATGTGGAAACATTACTCTGATCCTGGTGTTAGAAAATGCTGTGGAAAAGGATCTTGGCATAGGATTAAATGTGAATATTGGGGATGCTATTTTCTTGTTCTAAATTTGATTGAGCCCATACTGCTGTCTTCTCAGCATGTAAGAAGACTATTAATAAAGAATATGCAGCAACACATCATTCTTTTCAGTAGATAAGCATCACCTACCACTACAAAATGTCCAAGAAGTGATGAAATCTATACATAGGATATGAAATAGATGGTTTTCATTGTCTCTTCTCTGTCTTTTATCTGACTCTTTATCTGTTTATATGTTAGTAAGCTCATGATTTATTGTTAGTTCATTTTTATCAACCATATATTGCCTACATTTTTAAGTGCAACAATATAGATTCATATTATAGAACTTTATGGTACTACTCATTCAAAAGTATTGGCAGGATTGTGATCTGTCACCTTTGTTTATTCAGGAATCTGTTTTAAAAGTCTGTTTTTGTAGGGCTGTTTTGCTTTCTGTGTGCCTGAGTGGCTGTTAAGTGGAAAAGTGTTCTGATGAAAATATTTCTACTTCCCAAACACCAGAAGGAAGCTAACCATTTGTCATATCAAGTGGATAACATCTGAAACCTAGTAGTTAGATAACAACAGAAATCCAGAGACTGTGTTTGTTGTTTAAAAAAATAAATTTTTAGCTGACAAAAGGGGATCTTGGAAAGGAATTCTTAGCAAGAAAGTGGGGAAAGTATGAACCTGAAAGTGGCAGCTTTTATGTTGCAGAAATGAGTCATCACTCAACTGTATATTTATTAGAAACACAACAGGGTGAAAAAAATGCAGGGGGGCAAGAAAAGAAAAGAAAAGAAAAGAAAAGAAAAGGGAGAGAATGACCCATACCACAAGTAGAATGCAATGGTTTAAAAGGAAAGTGAAGTGAAGATACCAGCCAATACACTGAGCTAAATTCTGTGGGGAAGAGACAAGAAAATGGGGAACCAGTGAGTGAAAGAGCAGAACTGAAGGAAAACAAGCGTTGCTTATGGGATTTAGAAAATAGTCTCAGAAAGGATGGAGTGAGCAGGAGATGCCGATATGTTGATTATATTTTCTGTTCTCCTCGTATATTATTTATTCAGTAAAAAAAAGGCAACAGAATTTATCTTAATCACTTCAGCTGTATCTACACAAAAGGCTTTTCCTGGCAAAACTGGGGTTTTGTCTGGAAAACCTGCAGAGCATCTACAAGCAAAATGTGATTTGTTGACAGTTTGTCAACAAAACCTGGCACATCTGTTGGCAACATTATACTTCTCCCCATACAAGTATAATGCCTCTCTCGACAGTGTTCTGTCGACAAAACAGCAGTGTAGACCCTCCGGGGTCCTTTTGTTGACAGACAGGACTTCCGGTTCACCAGGCAGCCCCATTTGGAGATTTTCTGGTCAAACATTTTGTTGAGAGAAGAGTGGGGGGGGCGGGAGCAGCCTGGCTGCACTCTGGCTACAGAGCAGGTTGCTCTTTCGATCTGGTTTTATGTGTAGATGCAATCTGTTAACGGAAGTTTTGCTGGAAAATTCCTTCTAACAGCGACTTCTGTCAACAGATGTTTCTCATGTAGATGTAGCCTTCTTGTGTGGGGGATAAGTTTGGGTTATAATGGAAATAGAGACCTGATAACAAATGGCATATGATGCTCACCATTATGAAATCAATGTTTATCACCACTTAAATATCTTCAATTCCATACTTTTCTTTTCTCAGCACTGGGAAATCAGGCATATCAGAGCTGTTGCTGTGTGATACCCACTGGCTCAGTTTTAGTGGCAATCTCCATATAACATATCTTCCTTGCTCTACCTTCTCCAACCCCTGGCAGTCAGAGGAGAAGGCTACTGCTGTGATTTAAATAAGACTCCCAAAGAAAGTGGGAGTGATGGGTCCACAGCATTGACCTTATAAACCTGGGCTTGTGTGAGGCCTTTCAAGGGTTTGGGGTAAGGTGTTTTATTTTAAAAAAAACCAGAATCTGTCAGCAATGGTCATATATCCTGCTGTGAGAACGAGGGACTGGACTCGATAACCTCTCAAGGTCCTTTCCAGTTCTATGATATATCAGCTGTTTGTCAATCAGCTGTTTGTGGCCCAAGTGACTAGCAAAGCATCACACTGGGAATCAATGACAGAGCTGGGAAATGGAACCTGGCAGTGAAATCCTGGACCTGCTGAAATCACAATCTATTGAATGTCTTCAGCAGAGCTGATCTCCCAACAGCCCCGCTCAACACTGAATTTCTTTGGCCATGTTTTCTGTATTGTAGTGGCTTGTCAAATTCCAATATTGAACTTCATCTTATTACATAGAGCTGATAAATTTGTTAGTTTTTCATTTTCCAGAATTTTGTACTTTTTAAATGTAGTCTTACATCATCATATCTGAGGGCACCTTCCCACCAGCACAGCTGCCACAGTGTTGTCCCTCAGCACATCTCCTTGGTTTGTTGCCCCCACCTCAACAGTTGCATACCTAAGGCCAATACTGTAGTTTATTCCTGTAGTTAAACCAGCCGTTTAGTAATAACATTGTTGATTTCTCTGAACAAACTGTACCAGCAGTGTCTTTTACATTATCATAACACTTGTGAGACAAGGGCTCTAAAGGATCTGTGAAACTCCACAACACAGGAGCTTTCAAGACAAAACCATCTCAGCACTAACCAGTGGAAAAGTTAGGAACAAAGCAAACAATGCTCGCTTCTCTGTTACTATTGGCAAAGAGTCTGATAATAATGAGTGTTGACTTTTAAAACTGTTTAAGTCTCAGAACATCAGAAAGTGCATATGAAAGGATGGAGAAGACAGGGACCAGCAAAATCAGTTTTCTGATATTTTCAATTGAAAATTAAAGGTAATTCCTCACATTTCAAAAGATTAGTCATTTCCTTCTTTATTAACAAAACTCAGGAAATCTGTATTTTTCAGGTATGAATCAAAAGTGTTATGTTAATAAGCACCAAAATTATCCCAGGCAGCTCACATCAAACTTTTCACTACTTCATAATTCATCAAAAGGAAATGACTAGCCTTTGGAGATGTGAAGGATTACCTGTGGTTTTCTTCTACACTAATATTGCATATTGTGTGATTGTATACATCCATTTTGTGTTTATTTATGATATCCTGTTTATGGGTATCGGTGTTTTCTATGGCTAGCTCTCATGCCACACAATAGTTTAAATTGTATTTTGTCCACAATTCTTACATGTAATTCATATATCACATATTTGGGCTTCTCTTAAGACAATTTTAATGTGTAAGCCAATATGTTCTATTTATTTTTCCTCTCTGTCTTAGATTAAACAGCAGATGTCACATGTGCATTAGTAGAGTTTATAAGCCACTACAGTGAACACTTTTTATCAACTGATAAATCACCATAAAAATGTAGTTCATCCCTGAGCATATATATAACTGTTGTTAAATACTGAGAACAGTCCCTATAACTCAGTGCACCAACAAGAGTGAAACTAAGTTAGGGTGCAACCACATTTGTGTACCAAATTTTGCATTCTGTAACAGCCCTGAGCCCAGTGATGTAAGGGTTAAAGAGAGAAAACAAAGAATATATTAAAACTATCAAATTGCAAAGAAACATTTGCCAAAGTAAATGAATATTATGTGTATTATTGATTCTTGAAACCTCATCACCAACATGCCACATACAGCCTTACGTGTAACCCTTCTGCCGGAAGGAGTCAGCAGCAATCAGGGCCAGGTTCAACATCTATAGGTTCCTTTTCATCCATCTCACATAGAAACGGCTCAAGCCTCCACTCACTTGCCTGGGAAATTCACACACCCCTGGGTACCTCGGAGAGACAATGCTTCCCCACTCTCAAGCACAGAAAAGAAAAGTGTAGAAAAGAAACTTTTAATGAAAGAGACAGAAAAGTTATATGGCATAAGATTAGGAAAATACCATACCCAGAGTTCATAACCAATCCTCAAGTAACTGTCCCAGCTCAGATGGCTTGAGCAGCATCCTTTGCCTCTCAGGCTCACCAGTCCAATCCTGTAAACAGCCAATCCACACACCCGAACTTTCTTGGTACCCCCGTTCAAATGCCCCACTTACAACTCGCTCCTGCCGGCCATCTGCCGCTTCTCCTACCGGTTGTCCACCGGTCGCGCCTGCCAACCGCCCGCTGCTCCTCCTACCAGCCATCCACCAGTTGTTCCTACCAGCCGTTTGCTGCTCCTTCTACTGGTCATCCACCGGTTGCTCCTACCACCTGTCTGCTGGTCACCTGCTGCTGTCTCATGTGTTTTGCTGTAGGCAAAACACTACGATTCCAGCTCTCCATAGCTTCAGCTACTAGTGATTTCAGCTCAGAGCCTCGCCACAGCATCTCAGTATCCACCAAGGTGAATTCTCACAGAATAACTATAGACCTATCTTTAGGTCTGCCTTTGAACACTGGGGAGAGAACTAGTCAAATCAGTCTTACAGCTGTATAGCAAGAAGTCTTCCAGACAGCTGGTTCAACCACTATCCCTCCCCCATCCTTTTCACCTCACAATGCTCAGATGGAGGGAGCCCTCTGCAATCCCTATGTAACACTGACAGAGCTGGGTTGAACAGGGATAGAACCTGTGAGCTTAGGGTCTAAAGTCCTGTACTCTACCACATGAGCTAAAGGCCAGCTGGTCCTGAGCTAAGACTGTAGAGCAGAGACTTCACTCACCCCAGAGGAGGTCTCAGTGCCTCTGGGTACTACATGCTTCCCCTGGCTGAGGAAGTACATCCCAAGCTTCTGAGACCTTCCCGCAGTTCTTCCCAGCCAATGAACCAGTTGTAACACTGACCGACCCAGGTTGCCAGAGCCAGGGATAGAGTCTGAAAACATAGGATCTAAAGCCCTGCACTCTACCATGTGAGCTAAAGGCCAGCTGGCTCTCAGCCACGGTTGTAGAGCACAGACTTCACTCACCCCATATGAGGTCTCAGAACTTCTGGGTACTACACGTCTTACACAGTAGTGATGACTGCCCTGTACCCCCACAACAACTTCAAGCATTGGTGAGACTCCACAATATCTACACTGGGTGATAGCATAAATTGTGACTTTACAACAACACACTGTTTACAATATACAAAACCTCATTGCTTCACCTGCTCCCACCAGGCTTTATTTACAAGGCAGTACATATGCACAGTGTTGAGCTCCTGCTGGCAAATTCCTTACATATGCAATATGTTATTTTTTATATATTATAGGTCAAATAACAATTGTTGTAGCAATCCTTCCTGAGGGGGAAGGAACTGGAAGCTATTTTATCCCCAGCACAACAAGTCAACAAAATATGACTTTCTGTACTTGTGGGGCTTGACTGGTAGCTGACTAAAAACATATCCTGAAATGTAATATTTGATGATGATAAAATAATGGGATACCTGGAATGATGTATTCCAAATGCTTCATAGCTACCATCAGGCCATTCTTTATCAAGAGCTCGTATTTATGGTTTCCAGTATCCCAATTTTATTTAACCTTGTGCTAGAGGAAATAAATTCTCCAGAGTAGTAGACAGGCAGTAAGGCTCAAGGTACATCTACATTTTCAAGCTAATTTTTTCAAGATATTCACTGTATATACCATGAAGGGATTGGTCATATCACTTTTATTAAAGGTCCTCCAGGGTAGGAAAAGGACATATGCTAATCTGACTTGGCCAGCCTGTGTTTGCTCACATGAAATCCACTATTTCTGGGGACTGTTTTTGTTCCAGGGACAGCTTTTGTCCTGGGCTGCATCTACACTAGCAAGTTCTTTCAAAAGATTTTTCAAAAGAAGGGGGCTCTTTCAAAAGATCCTTCAAAGCTTCTGCACACAAGAAGCATTCTTTTGAAAGTAAATCGAAAGAATGAGGTACTCCTTTTGAAAGCTTTCTTCCACTCCCGCTGCAGGAAGAACACCTTCTTTTGAAAGCTTTGTTTGAAAGAAACCATGTGTAGACACTCCTCATGGCTCTTCTTTCAAAAGAGCAGTCCTCATAGCACTTGATTTTTGGATCCCAGCCCCATTCTTTCAAAACAGCAGATCATTCTTTTGATCCACATTTTTGTTTGTGGACTCACTCTTTGGAAAGAAGTTCTTTCGGAAGAAATCTTCCGGAAGGGCTTCTTTCAAAGATCTCTGTAGTGTAGACATAGCTTTGTGTCAGTAAACAGCAAGTACTTTTACTCTTTTTCATGCTTTCTTTCTCTTTCGCTTGTTGGTCAGTGTTCAGTACTGTCCAACGTCTCCAAGGATTTCTTTCAACTAATGAGTTTGAAATGCCAAGGCCACATGAAAAGTGGAGGAGAGCTTTAGAACAACATTGGGAATTCTTTAGAAACCTATGCCAATTGTTTGCAGAGTAAAATCTCAACCTCATTCAAATATTAAGTGAGAAAAGAGTTGTGTGTTACTGGATATATTACCCTTCTCCCAAGATCATAATAAAATTTGAGAATCTAGAATTTGAGATTGAGTTCAGCACAAATGCTGAAATTCAGGTTTCAATTTCAGGGGCCAGATCCTCAACTGATATAAATGGGCATGATTCATTTGACTTCAGCTGAGCTATCCCAGTTTGTACCAGCTGAGGATATAACAGGATATCATGAAATATCTGGGATTCAATTAAACCCAGATTTAAGTCTCTGCACCTTTACCTATTTGACCAAATGATAGAGTCATGGGTCTTTACTATACCAGCATGCAAGCAAGAAAACACCTGTACTCTTCTGAGAGCTGCAGTTCACTGAAAAGATCTAACACAAATACCTGGCAACATCTGATCTGAATGGAAGAATCCTTTCAGGAACAAGTATATGATTTCTATGAGGCAGATGTATGGTCAGGGATGGAGGTCAGAACCATGAACCCTGTTAGTCTACATTTATCATGTAGAAATAAGGAAGAAACTATGGCTGTGGCCACACTTGGCCAAAACATTGAAATGGCCATGCAAAGATTAGTAATGAGGCGCTGAATTGAATATTCAGCACCTTATTAGCATTAGGACCCTTCTGGCTGCGGCACATAGAAAGCGCCACTTTCCAACGCTTGTGGCTCAGTACGGCTACACATGGGTCCTTTTCTAAAGGACCCCACACATTTCAAAATCCCCTTATTCCCCTCAGCTGAGGGGAAAAAGGAGATTTCAAAATGTGCGGGGTCCTTTCAAAAAGGACGCCCATGTAGCTGTGCTGAGCCGTGAGCATTTGAAATCGGAACTTTCAAAGCGCCGCAGACAGAAGGGTCCTAATGCTAATGAGGCGCTGAATATTCAATTCAATTTCGCACTTCATTAGTAATCTTCGAAATGGCCAATTGCTTGGCCATTTTGAAGTTTTAGCCAAGTGTGCCCACAGCCTGTGTGATTGGACCTATGTTGTTAGCATAGCTGATTTGGTTTACTATATTCCTGTTTAACATATTCTTGGGTAAAAGTCAGCACAGAACTATTCACAAGAGAGAGGAGGCCTGGAAACCATAAAGAAAGGTTGTTCCATTTGACTTGTCTCTTTTGTTCTCCTAACATAAAAACAAATGGGGTACACTGTAGGGTGGCTCTGTGGTCTGAATCACAGATCAAAGTTCAGAATGAAGTAAAGAGGTGCAATGGAAGACAATGTGTGTGTATGTACGTACATAAGAATGTGTATGTATTTAGTGTGTTTATTTATTCACACACACGTTCCGATAACTGTTCTAATGCACAGCTACAAATGACATTGAACGTTAAGTTTAAAAATTATGCATTTGAAAAGAAAGAAATGACAATTTTTTGATTGGCCATATAACATTAATTCTGCTCCTCTTTTGCACAGGCCTGGAGGTGCAGCCTAATCACAAATTTCACAGTACACTGTGCTGCTTTGCCTTCAGTACAGGCCCAGCCTCCTAGAATGCTGTTGTTCGCAATGTGACAAACAGGAAATGGCATTTTAAGCAAGCATGCATGGAATTTCATGGAGGAAAGAAAAGGTGGTTTTCTAGGCTCACGACTTTCTCATTGTTGAATATCAAAGACCTGCCATCAGCAATGGAGGTGCAAGAGTTCAAGAAAAGGTTTCAAGAATCTTTTCTAAGTAATGGAAAGTGCTAGGCAAACTAGATATATACTTAGGAGTAGTTACTTTCCTTTTGTGTGTGAGAGAACCTGATTTTTTTTTCTGAGGTTTCCATATTAAATCAAAACAGGATGAAGAAAATGGAGCTGGAAAAAAACAGCTCCAAAATTTCTAGAAATGTTTCCTATAACAATGATAAATTTATGTAATTGGTTACTTAAGAAGTGCTAACAGTATGCTCAGTGCTGTGAATTTGATTTGCCTATATTCACACTTTTTTGTGTTTGCTTTCTGCAAATATCCTTTGGGTTTATGATTCACACAGAAATGTTTGCAGAAATGTTGAATTTCAAAGGCATATTACAGGACATTCTCAAACTGTGTGAATGTTAAACTTAAATATGAGTAGTCATATGTCTATGAATTATGCTCATCCAGTCAGAAAATAGGATATGGTTCCCAATCATAATTAAATAAAACAGTTCAAAGATCATATACTGAACACTTTCAATAGACTGCTTTGAAATAATCTCCACAATAGGATTTTTTGTAGAAATCATCATAGCTACATCCACACTACAGAGATGTTTCCAAAGAATCCCTTCCAGAAGATCTATTCTGAAAGAACTTCTTTCAAAAGAGAGCGTCCCCAGGCAAAAAAGCGGCTCAAAAGAGTGATCTGCTCTTTCAAAAGAAATCATCCACGCAGCCCTAGCTCTTTCAAAAGAATGGGCCAGTGATCAAAAATGAAGATTGTTCTTTCGAAAAAAGGGCCCTGAGGAGAGTCTACACGTGTTTTCTTTCGAAAGAAGCTTTCGAAAACGGGCACTCTTCCTGAAACGGGAAAGGAAGCGTGATTTTGAACGGAGCACCACATTCTTTTGATTAACCTTTGAAAGAACGCTTTTTGTGTGTAGACACTCCACGGGCTCTTTCGAAGGAGCCCCCTTCTTTCAAAAAAACGTTTCTAAAGAACAATCTAGTGTAGACGCAGCCTATGTGAATACTTTCCAGTCATGTATAAATTGAAGATAATCTCTGAAACCCCCCCACTCATGCATCTGATGAAGCAGGTCTTTGCCCAAGAAAACCTATGCTCCAAAATATCTGTTAGTTGATAAGGCGCCACAGGACTTCTTGTTGTTTTTGAAGATAGAGACTAAGTCAGCTACCTGTCTGATACTTGGAGATAATTGTAAGCATTTTACAATCTATTTGCAGATGTAATCCTCCTTGTAACACAGTTCCCCCTTTGTGCCAGTCTACAGAGCTTCTGAGCTCCAGCTATACAACTTTGGCTAGGAGAAGAGACACTAACTTCAACAAATTAATTATTTGTACAGGGCTTTCACTCAGCTCTAATATGTACTGAGATACATCAGGAGCCAGGCTGCTTATTTTAGGTGGGATATTAAGTCATGAGACTCATTGTCACTTTTCCATTTTCATGATGCCCATTATATGTGGTTCTTTCTGCTAGTTCTGTGCTCTGAATCTTTTCCTGTACTGATCCCCATGGTACTAGCTCAGAATATCCCCCTCCCCACCCCCCAAAAAAAGGAGTAAATGTGATACATGTTCAGGTTTAATCTTTCAGAAACTGGGTATCTTCAGAACTGTTATCTTCAGAAATAAAGTTGATTGAAGTTATTGTTCCTTACTGCTTTGTAATTAGTTATGGTGTTTATTAAATTAAAAAAACTAAAAAAACATGTCCACCAATATATGCAAGGACATTCATCAGAGAACAGATGGTATCCTAAATGCAAAAGTAAACAGTTCTAGAAATATGACAATCCATTTATCTTAATGTGTGCATCCTGTAGCAGATATCAGAAGCAGCAACAGATTTACACCTTGTGAAATACTTTATGTGCAAGTTTGTAAGAGACATTTCTAGTGAAGGATATTATATTTTGTGTCAGCAATAGATTTTGGATTTTCAAATTATTTGGCATCTAGAACAAGCATAATGAACTGAACCATCCACTCCAGCATGTCTTTGCAGACTACACCTTTATTTCTCCCTCTCCCTCCTCCTTCCAACAGACGGACAAATGGCAGGACCAACGGGGGCTCATTTAATTCCCAGCACAACCTAAAACAAACTCCAAGTTGCACCTGTGTCAATAGTCTCCAGGGAGCCATTCCAGCTTTGCACCACTGGAGGAGTACAAAAGTACCATAGTGGTAGAAGCCAAGATCTGACACATTATTTAAACAAATATTTCAAATTTCCTGAAACCTAATTAGGTAATGCATAAAAAGCACATCTAAAACTCATATGGTCAATATTAAGAAAGTGACTAGTTCACTCAGTGTATATTAAAAGCAGTAACATATAGCAAGGTTACCAAAACAATAACAAATTGCTTTGATTGGAAAGCTTTGAAAAACAAAGGAAAAATATATAAAATGCTGATTTTTTAAATATTCTTTTCAATTATTACAGCAACATAGACAGTGATGCTATGATTACCACTGCACTCTGTGGAGCATAGCGTAGGGCTGATAGATGTCCTTATTGTGGAGAAAGGACCCCCAATCAGAAGCAGTTTAACTTTTAAGTCTTCCCAGTCTGAGAAGACCTGGATGACAGACTTACTTGCTTTGAGTAGGCAGGAAAAAATATTCCCCAGGATAACAAAATGCCTAGTACACCTGGTCTGATACAGCATTATCTTCCCAGATGTCTTGTCTGCCACTGGGAAACTAGAGTATATGGGATGTGCTTACATCCTGTTTAAACAAATATACCAGGAAATACCTGGCTAGATTCTCTTTATAGTTTTGTTTTCAAGGTTACCTCATGAGTACAGTGATGTATACAAAAAAAACTTGGGTCTATTCTAACACCTTTAACATCAAATAATTCAGAGGGTGGTGTAATAAACCAAGACATCAGATGCATTGATGATCAGATACATACTCTTTCTTTTGATTACTGATACTGCAAGGATCATCTTTGCACTCCATCATTACTATGGAATGCATACTCACTATATTTTCTATAGCTGTAAGGTCACTGAATAATCTTTTATTCTGGACCATGATGGGGTGCAAGTCCCAGAGTTTCAGAGCCCTCGAGGCTACGTCTACACCACAGAGTTATTTCAAAATAACTTTGTGAGTATCTGCAATTGTGCATGTGCTATTTTGAAATAAATTTGAAATGGCGGGTGTATTATTTTGAAATTGTTAAACCTCATTGCAGCAGGAATAATGCCTATTTTGAAATAGCTGTTTCAAAATATCTTACTTTGAAATAACTCTGTAGTGTAGATGTGGCCTGAGACAGCAGCATGCCAGCAACACCTCTCTTTTTTTTAGACATATAGGTCAAGTGGCTGTGCTGACCACAACTTTGACAGGATGGCATAGGGAAAGAGGTAGGTAGGCCAGTCTCAGGCCATGTAGTGCTTCACAGATCAAATTCAGTGCCTTAAACTCCTGGGCTGTGGCCACATTAGCCCCCTCCATGGTAATGAGGCACTTCAGCAGATGCTAATGAGGTGCTTCCATGACTATGCAGTGCCTCATTAGCATAAAGGCTGCCACATGTGCTTCGGAAGTACCAGTTTCAAAATGTATGCCGCCCATGTAGCCAGGGGCCTGTCGAAATGACTCCCTGATTTTGAAGCCCCTTCTTCCAAAAACCAAATGGTTTTAAAATCAGGGGTCATTTCGAAAGGCCCCCAGCTGTACAGGCAGCATATGTTTTAAAACCAGCACTTTCGAAGCACGTGCAGCTGTCATGATGCTAATCAGGTGCTGAATATTCATGACAATGCCTCATTAGCATCTGCCAAAGTGCCTCATTACAATGCCCCCTCTAAAAAGAGCGGCTAGTGTGGCCTCTGCCCTGAAAACCAATGGAAAGCTAGTGCTGATCCATTTAGGATACGTATTTTTTTTAAGATGAGAGATGCATGGGCAAATTGATAGGTACCTTTTCAGCAGATTAAATAATCTAAATGAATACACCTTCCAATACTTATAATACTTTTTGATAATGAGCTTTTAACTAAGTGCCTACTAGTTTACGTTTATAAAACAAAGTGTCAGCTCAGCCACTTGGTGGTGGTCTGAAATTATGTGAATGTGTTTGAGAAAATATCTGGAAGATGTGCTTTCATCACTAGCTGGCAGCCAAGGGAAAGTGTTAAAAATGGTGAGGCCTGCCACTCTACATGGTGTTACTCTCACTGAATTCCTGCTAATGGCCTCCGTGTTTATTTGTGCAGCTAAGTTAAAGCAGAATGGTAAGGGTTTGTCCATATCTAAAATGCTAGAAGAGCCATTTTTCAGTGCTTCAGTATAGACACAGTCTGCAGTAAGTTTGCAAATGCTACTAAGCTGGGTAGAGAGGTAGATATGCTCGAGTATAGTGCTGGGTTCAGTGTGATCTAAACAAATTGGAGCACTGGGCAAGAAGAAACTGATGAAATTTAATAAGGATGGGTGCAGAGTCCTGCACTTAGGATGCAAGAATCCCAAGCACTGCTAGATGCTTGGGACTCACTGGCTATGTGGCAGTTGTACAGAGAAGGACCTGGGCATTCCAGTGGATGATAAGCTGGATATATGTCAACATTTTGCCAAGAGGCTAATGGCAGATTGGGCTACATTAGTAGCAGCAGTGCCAGCAGATCAAGGAAAGTGAATATTCTCCTCTGTTTAGCACTGGTGAGGCCACAGATGTAATGTTGCATCCAGTTTTGGGACCCCCTTTGCAGAAAGGGTGTGGACAAATTGGAGAGAGTCCAACACAGGGCGAAAAATGATTAGGGGGCTTGGGCACATGACTTATGAGGACAGGCTGAAGGAAATGGACTTATTTAGTCTGATGAAGAAAGACGTTAGGACGGATTTGGTGCCAGCCTTCAACTACCTGAAGTGAGGTGGGGGGGGGCAGGGAGGAGGGCAAAGAGGATGAGGATGGACTGTTCTCAGTGGTGGTAAATGCCCAAACAAAGAGCCACAGTCTCACAGTGCAGGGGGGAGGTCTAGGTCAGATATGAGAAAAAAGTATTTCACTAGGGCCATGCGTAGACAGGCATTTACCACAGCGCTGCTGCTGGCAGTGCTATGCTAATGACAGGTCATGAAATTCATGCAGCTAATTAGCATAGCCATGTGAGATTTTACTGTTGGCAGGGGCATGCTGGCAGTATGGAGGCCATGTGGACTTGCCTCTGCTGGCTAAGGACCCCTCTGTCACCAGTCCCTTATGCCTGAATTTTTTCCTGTCATTAGCATAGCACTGCTGGCAGAAGTGCTGTGCTAAGCAGCAGTCTAGATGTGGACTAGGAGGCTGATGAGGCAGTGGAATAGGTTACCTAGAAAAGTGGTAGAATCTCCATCCTTTGAGGTTTTAAAGTCCAGGCTTGACAAAGCCTTGGGTGGTATGATTTAGTCTTCCTTTGAGCAGGAGATTGGACGAGATAACCTCCTGAGGTCTCTTCATGTCTTTATTTTCTATGATTCTCTATCCCGAAGGAAGTGGCTCTCCCATTGACATATGTAATCCATCAATACTAGAACCAGTAGCTTGACTGACAAAAGAATGTTTTCATTGACCTAATGCTGTCTGTGCAGTTACTTAGGTTGCCTTAACTATGTTGCTCAGGGGTATGTATTTTTCATTTTTCACTCTTGAGCAACACAGGTGCATCCATATAATTTTCCAATATAGCCCTAAGAAAGGAAAAAGAGGGAAAAGAGGTCCCAAGGAATAGGAAAATGGGACCTGGATTTTCATTGGATCTGTCACAGATGGCTGTAATTTAGATTTTTAAATGTAGTTGAGATCATATATGACAAGAGGAATAATCTAAGTGTTTCCATTATCAAAAACAATTATTCTCTGGAATTTTTGTTTTGTGTTTCTTCCCTTCATCCACATTTCCTTCCTTCCATTTTTCTTGTTTTGTTTGTTATATTTACTGTACTTTGCAAGCGGACCACACACACACACACACACTCTTTATTGAAGTAGTTTTAAAAGGCCAGATTAACCAGATGGGCAACTGAAAGTACCATTTAACTTGGATTCCCAAGCAACCAACTCAGCTTGAACAGCATTATAAATATCAAACCATTGAGTGAATATTTACTTGCAGTTCATGAGTAATAGGCTGAAATTAGTAAAACAATTTCAAAGAGTGATCATATTTTATAAATATGAAGGCTGTTTGTAGAGAATTGATGTACAGGAGAAAGGGTGAAATTTGCCTGGTAAAAATGGTTCATCCAGCCTTAGATAACACAAAGGTAGGGAAGAGCTGTTTGGGGTAGCCAGGATTCAAACTCAATAAAGATTTATACCTCAGTGTCAGCAGTTTGAATTGGCTCCTGAGATTGAACAGAAAGCCAGTTCTCTTTAGGCCTTCAATGCTATGAGGTCCTTGTAGCTAACAGAACAAGACAGGCTGCTGTATCCTTCAGTGGCTTCAGGTTTTGAAGACTTCATTGCAATAATCTAACTGGAGGTCACGAAGATGTGGATAACTGTGTTGTTAGACCTCTTTAAAGAAAAACAGCAACAATCCACTGACTGGGCACAGATGAAATAACAGTAATACTCAATTCTTATATGCTGCTTCTTAGCAGCATGTCTCAAAGCACTTTACAAAGCAGGTATGCATCATCATCCCCATTTTACAAGTGAGGAAAAAGGAAAACACTGGTGAAGTCAAATGATTTTCCCAGAATCACCCAGCAAACCAATAGCACAGTTGGGTGACATTAGTCCTGGTAATATAATAAAAAAGCTAATGTGGGGTTTAATTAATAAAGAATGATAGTATAGGAATATAATTAATGCCAGTCAACAAGGTATGGAAAATAAGTGTTGCCAAACAAATTGGTTTAATTCTTTAAGATTACCAGTTTGGATGACAAAGAGATCTGTGAATATGTATTATACTTACATTTTAAAGATGTTTGATTTAGCACAACAATGCATGCACATGAAATGGTAAGGACTATGCACTATAAAGAGGCCACATGGTAAATGGCTTTAGGAGCTGTTTAGATGACAGATCTCAAAAACTAGCTGTAAATGGGGAATCATCATTGAATAGAGGCATTTCTAGTGCAGGTCTATAGGTATTGATACTAGGCTGAATGTTATTCAACATTTTCATCAGTGATCCGGAAATAAATATAAAATCACTGCTAATAAAAAGTTCAGACTGGCAGAGTGGTAAATAATGATGAGGACAAGGTAATCATACAGAGTGATCTTGATTTCTTGGTAACCTCAGTCCATTCAAACACAATGGATTTTAAAGCAGCCAAACACAAAGCTATACATCTAGGAACAAAGAATTTAAACCAGACTTACAGAATTGGGTGTTGAATCATGGAAAGCAGTGACACTGAAAGGGATCTACAGGTCAGAGAGGACGAGCAACTCAACATGAGGTCCTGGTATAATGCTGGATCGTAAAAGGCTCATGCTGTCCTTGGATGTTTAACTAGGAGACCATGTCTATTCTACCCTTCCCTTTCAGAAGGGGTATTTAAATGACACAGATCGGAACTGGTTAATGAGGCACTGATATGAATATTCAGTGCCTCATTAACCAGTTCCGATCCGTGTAATTTAAATACCCCTTCTGAAAGGGAGGGGGAGTGTAGATACAGCCTTTAAGTTCCATCTGTTTAGCTTATCAAAAGAAGACTGAGAGATGACTGAATTGCAATGTGTAAGGATCCTCACATGGCGAAAATACCAGGTACTATAGGGCTTTTTAATATGGCAATGAGAGGCATAATGAGAGCCAATGGGTGCTGAAGCCGGACAAATTCAGATTCGAAATTAGGCACACACTTTTAACAATAGAATAATTAGCCACTGAAACAGATTGCCAGAAAAAGTGGTGGATTGTTTGTCTCTTGATTTCTTCAAATCCAGACGGGATGTTCTTATAGAACATATGCTGTGGCCTAACTCAAGCTATAGTGCTCAATACAGGGACAAGTAGGTGAAGCGTAACGGACTGTGATATACATGATACCAGGCTCTTTCTGGCCCTAAACTCCATAAATCTATGAATCAAGTTTTCTGAGTTCAGTTCCCTGTTCACTGTTCCACTCTCGAGGTCACAGTGCCTCTGGTCACCACTAGCTGAGACGCTTGGGGGCAGTTTAGAAACATCCCCAAATTATGACTCATTAACCAAATGTTGGGTGAATCTACTCACTACTGGAAGCAACTGTCTCCATTACCAGACTGTCTGGTAACATCCTCCGGACTACTAGCAATAACCCCGTTGAACCCAAACCAAACCTCAGAAAACCATTCCTTGCAGTGGCTATAGATTGCAGAAAGAGATATACCGCACTCTCTAAGGTCACTAAAAATATGACATAAAACTGTGTTATCCACAGACTTAAAGGTAATGTAGCCTGAATTGAAGTTACCTCCTGTAAAGGCCTCACATATGCATTCAGACATTAAGCAGAGGCACTGAAAAAACAGAACTCTAAAGAAGAACCCTACACAGAAGAGCATTACCCCAAACACCCTCCATAGACAACAGAACCATTCAAGCATAACCTCTTTACACTTTATTCAGAGGTCATCAAATCAGCAGGGTAGGACAGCCTGTATGACATGCAGCCTTTATAGACCTAAAGGTATCAGTGCAATATGCAGGTACCAAGATACTAAATGTTTTCACTTCAACATTCTGAGTAATGTCACCCATATACAAGGTTAGACACAGGCAAATTATTAATAATACTGCTGGCACAAGAGATAGCTACTTGAATACAGGGTTAATGACTCCTTTGAGGGATGCTGGCATCTTACCCTCCTAAAGGAAATATCAATATTTCAAACAACTCTAAACTCAATACAACTTGCTTTGTTTTACCAGGCATCAAGGGCAAGGGTGCAACATTCAGATGTTCATCTGAAATCTTCTTAGCACACCCAGGACCAACATTAAAAAATAAAGAATTGCCAACTTTCAACTATAGAAGTTCTTATATTTGCTTTTTTTTAACATGAATCAGGTACCTGGAAGTCAGCCAGTCTAGTCTGAATCCAATTGATCTTGTTTGTGAAATAGATAGAGCAAGAACTAGTTGACATTGCTTCCAATCAAAGGCAGCCTAGATCCACATTTTCTGAGCTGAAGGTCACCTTCAGGCTGAAAAATGTGATGTCAGCTGTGAAGCTGGCAGCCTGAGAGCCGTGGAGCAGACTATAAACCAGCATCCAACCTGCTTTGATATTTTTTAGTAGCTAAAACAAAACCTTTTATTTAATATTAGAAATTAAACATTTTGTGTAAATTTTGTGGTTCTTTCATTACATTAGAATGTGTAATGAGTAAGATGGAAATATTTTTATGGTCTCCTTGCAAACTGAATCTGTGTTATAAAACTATACAGATACAGCAGCCAGGATAGAATTCAGGACTTTTGAATGCAAAACCATACACCTTTAGTACTTGGGTTTCAGTCACTGTTGCTAGCATTTTCTCAGATTCTTAGCAATCAAGAAGGGTTTGAAATTTTGGACAGGGTTATTTCTTTGTTGGGAAAGATGTTAGCGTGTGTTGACATAACACTGTATTTTGAGTTTTATTTACTGCCTATCATGTAGTTTCTTGACCACAGAATATTAGATCATGAGTGAAAAAATGTATAAGTTGGAGACCTCCATGATCCAGTACCTCTGGGACCTGACTGGTCTTGAAGTAGGTCATTTGCCTAATGAGGGGATGTCAGAGGAGGTCAATTCTGGCCCCTGTGATGATGGCTCTCCTGGGGTCCATCAGCAGACCAGGCCAGGCTCCCCTCCTGGCCACTGGGTCCCTTCTACTGGGGCACATGTTCAGTGGATGCCAGGAACACTCCATGGTCAGCCTTGGGCCATGGGGTGCCCAGCTTCAGCTGCCACTGGGCTCTATGGCCAGCCACAGTGCTGCTGCTGGTGTGGCCAACAGCAGGGAGCAAAGCTTCACAGTTGGATCTGGCCATGGAGCTTGTAGCCTGGTGGAGCCTGGTGGTGGTGGAATCCAGAAGCCCATTGCTGGCAGCAGAACCTGATGGCCCCACAGCAGTGTCACCCAAGTGCCCAGGGTTGGTGGTGGAGCCCAGTGGCAGCAGAGCCTGGGAGCAGTGGATCCCTGTTGCTATGGGCAGCAGAGCCTTTCAGGACTCTCTGGTCCAGGGACTGTCTGGTCCAGCAATACGCATGGTCCTGCCAGATCATGACTGTTGCCAGACCAGGGAGTCCCAGAGCAGAGAGGTTCAACCTGTATCTTAAAATTCAAAGTTGTAGTCACACTTTAAGAATGAAGACAATGTGGGATATCAATTCAAGTGCAAAGTCTTATCAACAATAAAAATGGTACAATGACATGGGTGACCTGCTGCAGCTGCATCTCAGTAGCAGTTCAGTGTACACATTACCTATACCAATGGAACTGGCTCTTCTGTCAAGAGGCCCTGACTTTCTAATGTGCCTGGTGCTGCCCAACCCCAACTCTGCCGCAGGTCCCACCTCCTGCTCCATCCCTTCTCTTAAGGCCCTGGACTCTTCCTACCCATTTTGTCCCCTCCCCTGAATATACCTTTCTGTCACCCCTCCTCCGTAGCATCTCCTGCATGCCACTGAACAGCTGATCACCAGCACATGGGAGCTGTGGGTGGAGAGGTGGAGTTGCTGATCATTAGGGCTGCTGGCAGTTAAGACGCACTGGAGGTGGTAGAAGACTTAATCAGGGGGGTTGCCAGTATATGTTGAGAACCTACAATTTTTTTCTGTGCGTAATCCAGCCCCAGGACACCCATGGAGTCAGCACCTATGCTCCTGTTGTTGTAGTTAATCTATGTCCCCAGGCAGTAGCTAGTTAATGAAGGAATTCTGTTAATGAGTGCTGTCCACACAGGCTGGTTCAACAACCCCTTTCAAGGGTGTGGATTTTCATTCCCTGACTGACGTAGTTAAACTGACCTAACTTTTTACCATACAACAGGACTGAGAAAGTTGTTACTCATCAGATCTTGGCAGTCCCGCTCATTTTTAAATTAAACAGGCAAGTATCAATAAGAAGACTTGAGTCTTAGGCAGGAAAATCAAACCAAAGAAGTTAGGAAACTTTCCCCATTAGTCTGCTGACTTGTGAAGACGCAGAAGAACAGAGCTTTTTGTTTTCAGGCCTTTGAAAAGTTCCCTTTGGAAAAAAAAGAATTCAGATCCTTTGCTAAGTTTCAGCTGAAGTGAGTGGACAGACTCCCAATAAATAACAAAAGTAAGGATGTTGGGTTGGACTTTCAAAAGTGCCCAGTGCTGGCCTACCTCTGCTCCCGTTCAAAGAAGAGACCATTTTGAAAATCCCACTCTGATTCTTTGACTTGTGTGAACATATCACACTCTTGCTTACTTTTTTGAAACTTAAAGTTTACAATTATGTTTAATCAGGTAAACTAATAGTTACCTTTTGCAAATGTTGATTAAATAGTGATATTTGCGTATGTGCATATTTGTCATTTTCTTTGTCTGTGGAAATGTGTACATTAGAGCACAACATTTGTGAATGCAAATCTTTACATTTTAAGTTATATTTTTCACAAATATTTGACTCAAATATGTTGAAAAAATGCTTACTGACCATGAGTAATTAGAAATTCTTCATTTATCAAAAATGGGATTTTTGGTGAAAAAATATTTAAAACTCATTTCAATAATACTGTCAATTATAATTTTAGAAAAATGACTAAACTGTGGAAAACTGAAAAACAACCAAACAAAATGAATCTGATTCTATCTTTCATAAATGAAAAGAAATGAAATTGTGCATAAAGTTTCTTTTTTCATTTTTGACACACTCTAGGGAACAGTATGTTTTTAAAGTATTACACACAGTAATTATTAATTGAATAAATGTTCATTGTAGAGAGCCAAATTCTGCCACCCTTGCCCACAATGACTAGTAATTCATCATGGGGAACTCTCATTAAAAAGGAAATAGCAAATTGTATGTTAAGTTGATCATATACATGTTTGTTTCTTATAGCATGTTTGATATGAGTATTCTCCTGATTTGAGCCAAGTTGTATTAGACAGAACAGTGAAGGCCTCTAAGGGATTGTCTAGACACCTCAGGCAATAACTGGAAGCCAAGGACACATGAGCTTTTATTTATTGAAAGTGACTGTTAAAAGACTTTTTAGAACAACAAATTTGAGAACTTTGAGACAAATTATTCTTAGAGTAGACAAAGGGTCTGATTCTGATCTCGTTAAAACCTAATGCAATTCTGATAAAGTAAAAGATGTTACACTGGAGGGAAAATATTATTTCAGAGGTATAAATTATATAAGAACTGAGAAGGGGAATATTTTTTTCCTAAAATGTGAATCTAGAAATACATATGAGTAGAAAGTATACATGAATAATTTTAGAAGCTTCTTCAACCTTTGAGCATTTTTAATCATAAATATCCTCACACAATTAAATAACCTGTGGTTCAGTAAAATATTATAAGGCATTGGAATGTGGTCTACTCTTTCTTTTAGCACAGCCATTTGACAGTATGGAAACTTGATCGCAGATCAGAGAAATTACTTGTGAGCCAGGCAATTTTGTTCTTACGGTAAATTGCCCTTGAAGTTGTGATCGTGGTTTGGTAATCATGCCTAAGCTTAAAAATTATTTGATGCCTGAAAAGGTTAGAGTCCCAGAGAGTGTTACAAAATTAATCACAAAGAGCAGGATTTTCAAAGGCAATTTTTCAATGACCAACTCCCATTGAACATCAGTGACAGTCAAGCACCTAACTCTCCTTTGTGTCTTTGAAAATCTCCTCAAAACAATATTGCTTTATTTATGAATCACCAGAGGTGTCCAAAAGTCCAGTAAGAGATTTAATGTTCTAGCTAGATTGTTTGCACACAACTACTTCCTTCTAGATGGAATCAGACCTCTTGAAGTATTTTGAGGAGATTTTCAAAGACACATACCTTCATTTAGAAAGCCACCACTAGCACAAGTCTCAGAAATGCCAAATGTCACTACTATCTTTTTAAAATACGTATGACACTTTAGTCATAGTAGGAAGAGTTTCGCTGGAAGCTTCATATTGCTGGGCTGTGCAACATTAATTTCTTTTAAAAAGTAGATTTCTTTTAATTTGCGCAAAATTGATACCCAGGATGAGCAAATATCTAAGAGGAGGGGAATGCTAAATATTTAACTTATTAGCACAATTGTTCTATCATTAGATAGCCATCAAGAGGCCATCATATCTTTATATAAAAATGGCAATAACTGCTTGAAGCCAGTTCAGAAAAATTGAAATGCAACAGCTCTGATTGGGCTAGATGTTACTACTTCTTTTATACCAATTTGAGTGAGAGGACAACCAGCCAAGGACCGGCCACTGTCTGTAACATGAAGGGGAGCAGGTATGACTGCAAACAAAAACAAAATAAAATGTTGTTTATGTTCATGATTTCGGGGTCTCTGTGACAATTGAGGGGTTGATTGGTAGACAGGGCTGTATTAACTCTTATGGGGCTCCCTTGGCTTTGGGATGGGGCCAAAATGTGAGGCTCAAAGTATGGGACGGGGCTTTGGGTTGAGATTGGGGTGTGGAAAGGGTAAAGGCTCTGGCTGGGGGTGTGGGATCTGGGGTGGGCTGGGGATGAGAAGTTTTGCATGCAGGAATGGGCTCCAAGCGGAGGCAAGGGGTTGGAAGTGGAGGAGGGGCTCAGGGCAGGAAGTGGGGGTGCAGAGTCTGGGAGGGAGTTTGGGTGCAGGAGGGAGCTCAGGACTGGGGAAGAGGGTGGGGGTGCATGGTGCTTACATGTGGAATCTTCCCTTTGGTGCTGAAGGTTACTCTGCACACTGCCCTGCACTCATCTGCAGGCACTGTCCCCCAGCTCCCATTGCCTGCAATTCCTGGCCAATAGGAGCTGTGGGGGTGGAGTCTGCAGGCAAGGGAAGCATGCAGGCAGAGCTTCCTGGCATTTTCAGCTCCAGCCCAGCAGAAAGGCTAGGAGGAATGGCGATGCACAGAACTGCATCTCCTCCCACCCTCCACCAGGCAGGGCCAGAATGCAGGGGCTTTAGTGGATAAAGCCTAGGCCCCAGGCTGAGAGAACCTCACAAAAGGATCTGTACTTTTAGCAGCCCAGAGAGCTATTTTGCAGGGAATCCCTTTAGTCCCTAAGATGCCTTCCTTAATTTGACCGTCTTGGTAGGGTAGGGGTAGAAACACCTAGTGGTCAGTACTTTGATGCATGACGTGCAGGTGGGTTGTTGGCAAGATTGTGCAGGCCTTTCTACTCCAGTGGGCTCTGAACCTTTCCAAGCTTGATTACACAGCAAGGAGCTGCCCTCTTTGAGCCACTTCCTATCAGCCCCTTTCCAATTATCTGAAGCTTTCCACTTACTTGTAGAAGGCATGAAGGGTGTCTGCTCACTGCAAAGCACCTTCTGACAGTGGCTACAGGAGGGCACTCTTTTCCTTTCCTGGCAGCAACTGCCTCCAGCTGTGTTACAGCCCATGCTCCTGGGCCAGATCCATCTGAGGCCTTTTCCCGACTGAGGCAGCCCAAACGGAGTACAGGGAAATTAACAACTCTCAATGTCTCTGTCCAAAGAAGGGGGATGTTTCCCTCTCAGGCCACCCCTGCAGCATGTCCCTCTTTGCTTGGGGAGAAACTTTGAGAAGGAGACATTATGGGGAGATATTCTGCCTTTGCTTTAGCTCACCCCTGCTGGTTGTGCATCTTCTCCCTTTCCTGGTCTGCCATCAAGTGAGTTTCTGCCCAGCCTTTTAATTCCTCATTCAGGCGGAGTGTTTTCTACAGGTGTGGGTGGCAGGGTGGGGCTGGCTGAGCTCCAAGCAGTTCCTTAACCCTTCATTGCCCAGTGTACAGTTTGTATACCTAATATAAGTTGTGCAAAATCTCTTTTCTCTTATAATTGCATGGGACAGGCCTGCTGGCAGGAAGGGGCAAAGGGGGAAGTTGCCCTGGTGCCCAGCATTTCAAAGGGGCCCAGAGCTCTACCTGATACTCTGGCAGCAGTGGTGGTCAGAGCTCTGGGCCCCTTTGAAATACCGCAACAGTACAGATTAACACTCTGTGCAGCTCTGAGGCAGTGGGACCAGCACTATAGTCTGTGCAGCCCTAAGAGCTAACTGCCATCGGCCCTATCCCTTCCACACTTGTCCCCACCTCCCACCTTGCCCCAGGGCCCGCAGTGGCTGTCTGCCCTTCTGGCATGGGACCTGAATCCTTCTCTTGCCTTCTGGCAGGCTGGAACTATAGGGCTTCTCTAAAGATGAACATGAACGTAATGCTTCATGTTACTTTTATTCTGAACAATATATCAGGTACAATAGAAACTAACCATAGGGGCTATGTTGGAGAATCTATAAAATAATGTATGTCAAGAAAATTGCCTAATTACATGTGGCCAGGCTTAATATCTGCTGATACAGCATCCTATATTGTTTACTGAGCATGCAATGCTGTTTACGTTAGTGAGCACTTATTCAGGCCATTTGTTTCTTTCATTTCAACTGGAACTTCAGTGACTTCTATTTGTGTCAGCACAATGACAGAAGGGGGTGGACCACTTAAACTTCAGTCTTTATTCAGCCCTTAAAATCACTGACTCAACAGGTGTCTGTTTGAATATGGGCTGAGTTAACGATGAGGGCCAGAGAGTGATTGGTCCTTGTGCAGGGGCACAGGTATGAGGGGAGATTTTTGCACAGGTGAATGGGAGATGAAGAGCAAGGAGCCTCTTTCCTAATGCACCATGTAAAAGGTACATTTCCAACACACCTAAAAGTTAGTTTCAGACATCACTTGTACCCCAGGCGGCTCAGAAATTTATCCCAGTGTGATGCTGCTTCCCACTGCTTCTCACACTCTACGCCTTAGTAAGGACTTCAGATTGAACTCAAAGATATGTGAAGTACAAATAGCTTTTTAATCTAATCTGGTCCATCTCTCTGACAGTTTAATATATTGCCTATTGTTTTGTTAATTCTAACCTTAACAAACTCAAACAATGGGACTTCTATATTTCTCTTATTTATTGGCTTTCCTATGGCACTTATCAATGTGGTATCAAAGAGCCTCACTCTTCCTCACAACACTTTTATTGAGACAGAGAAACATTAATAGCCTCATTTTATAGAGGGGAAACGAAGGGCAAAGGCACTTACACCTACATTTAAATATTCTAGGATGCATAGTATAGGTAAAGGTTTCAACAGTGGGGAAAAAGCTCCATGCTGCCACAGCCTTTTCCCAATGTCCTATCATTTCATTGAAATAGGTAGCTACACTCAGAAATGACAAGTATGGACACAGCCTGGTTTTCACTGCAGCATGTAGCTACACAAGTAGTAGTAGTAGGTAGTCCGTCATGTCCGATGATGACGTCTTGAGCTTCCACAGGCTCATTGGTTGTGGACTCGCATGTGGCTGAGGAGTCCAAGCTTTGAATGGCATGGGAGTTCACAGTGGGGGCAAGGGAATTGTCCTGGCTCTGTGGGTGTGGCTGCCACTGTTGCTTTCTTCCTCTCACGAGCATCAATGAGGCATACGCGTTGCTGCTCTTCAAAGTTGTCATACGCATGTCATGTGAGAGCACGCCTGCCTGTTCAGTCTTATGCATGCTGCTCTGGCTGATCTGGTTTTAAACCAGCATAAGCAATGTTGGCCTTCACTCAGTCTTTATACCTCTTGTGAGGCCGACCTTGATTCCTTTTGCCCTGGGAGAGTTCACCGTAGAGGAGTTGCTTAGGGATTCTTGACTCCTCCATTCATATGACGTGCCCTGTCCAGAGAGGCTGGGCTTTCATAATCATGGCTTCGATGCTCATGGTTCCTGCTCTGTCCAAGACCTCCAGGTACGTAACTCTGTCCTGCCATCGAATGTGCAGTATTAACCTCAGGCTGCGTGTGTGGAAGTGCTCCAGCAGTTTTATATGTTTTCTGTACAAGGTCCAGGTTTCACAGCCACACAGGAGACTGGTCAGGACTACAGTCTTGTACACTTTCAGTTTAGTGGACTGTCGGATATTGTGCTGATTCAACACTTGCACTCTCAGACCTCCTAGTGCCCAGCTGGCCTGGCAGATTCTGGCATTGATTTCTTTGTCAAGGGAGCCATCATTGGCTATCACACTGCCAAGGTACTTGAACTCCTCTACTGTTTTTAACTCTGTTCCTTCAGTAAAGATTGATGCAGGGAGAGCAACAGATCCTGGAGCAGGTTGAAACAGTACCTCAGTCTTTCCTAGGCTGATTTTCAAACAAAAGAGGCATGTGGCATTAGCAAACTTGTTGACAATGAGCTGGAGATCAGATTCCTTGTGTGCCATAAGTGCACAGTCGTCCGCAAAAAGGGCTTCAAGGATGAGCCTCTCAAGCATCTGGGTTTTAGCATTCAGACGACGATGGTTGAAAAGTGACCCGTCAAGTCTGTATTTTATGTAGACTTCATGGTCCAGGTCTCTAACTGCGTGGCTGAGGACGCATGTTAAAAAGAGGTTGAATAACACTGGGGTCAGCATGCACCCATCATGTAGCTGCATAAGTAACTGCTGTTGCCTATCTCCAACCATGAACGAAGATACAGACTAAGTGACTTACCAAAAGTCACAGATAGAAAGTCACTGGTAGAGCCAAGAACTGAACCAAAGCCCACCTCATTTCCTCAACCAGAAGTCTGTCTTTTCTTCTAAAAAGGTGGCCATTCCACATTGTATTAAATTAATCCCTGATTTTTCCCCTGCTTTGGTGATTTAGGTGTGGGGTTTTTAAACTAATAGCCATCTTTTCTTTTCTTTTTTTCTCAAATCTTTGCATTCATTTGAGCAGATTTTTCACTGAGATCTTTCTGCCAAGGCACAAACAATATGTGGGGGTGTGGGGTGTTAAGAAGTGTCTCTGACTGCCCTGCTTAGTGGAACTGGTTTTTTAATGGTCCCAACTAGAGTGTTAACACCTCATTAAGATGAATGGGGGATACAGTTTGCACCTTTGCTATTGCTTCTATGTGTGGCTTCTAGGATTTTTGGTAAGCAGGCTCTCAGTGAAACAGATAATTAGTGACTATTTTTTTAAAATAAAAATGAGTCTGTAGAAAACTTCTTGTCCATAGAAAGAACCTGAACATCGAGGGAATCATGATGTTTATTGGCCCACTCTTCTCTATTGCTGAGTGTCTTGGCACAAGGGAAATATTATCACTCCAAATACCTATTTCAGATAGGTGTAGGAGAAGATCTCATGTAAAATTCTCAGTGGGACCTACACCTGACCATATGAGGGAAAAAACAGATGTTTTCCCCATGTCCACGTTTGTATTCAGTATTAAAATGAGTAAGGATCTGCAGCCCACCTACAGAAAGAATCACAGTCATGCATTTTACAACTAGAAACCACACAGGTGTAAGGTAAAAGAAGTATAGACAACCGCAGATGAACCATGACATCACCAATGTAGGGATATATATAAAACTGAAATCCCTATATGGGCATATCTTTAGGACATGAATGTGCATACACCCACACATATTAGGTGATACATTTAACCACTGTGAAGTGGGTTTATGGTTCTAATTGTGAGTAATAACATTTGCATGACTTGTAGTGCTGCAAAACAGTGAGTGAAAAGTAGGTATATACCCCTTTATTAGGAACCTTTCTACTATTTCAGCCATTGTCTTGCGAACTAGAGCTTTTATTTTAAAGGAAAACCAGGCACCCACTCTTTCCTTTGCAGAGAGCTTTTCCTTTATAAATTAACAAAACCCTCATAGGCCATGTCTACACTAGCCCCAAACTTCGAAATGGCCACACAAATGGCCATTTTGAAGTTTACTAATGCAGCACTGAAATGCATATTCATTGCTTCATTAGCAGGCAGGCGGCTGCGGCACTTCGAAATTGATGCACCTCACTGCAGTGCGGCTTGTCCCGACGGGGCTCATTTTCTAAAGGACCCTGCCTACTTCGAAGTCCCCTTATTCCCATCAGCTCATGGGAATAAGGGGACTTCGAAGTAGGCGGGGTCCTTCTGAAAAGGAGCCCCGTCGGGACAAGCCACGTGGTGGCGAGGCGCGTCAATTTTGAAGTGCCGCGGCCGCCCGCATGCTAATGAAGCGCTGAATATGCATTTCAGCGCTTCATTAGTAAACTTCGAAATGGCCATTTGCGTGGCCATTTCGAAGTTTGGGGCTAGTGTAGACATAGCCATAGACTATTAAGCCTGACCTGCAGAAACAACAGAAGTAACCCTGAAGGAATATTATATATATTGTGTTCTTTACTTTAGTCTTCATTCAACCTTAAGTATAATTTAGGGGAGTTCTGCCTTCTGGCTGAGATAAGTCTAAGGTGTTAGCACAGTGATTTCTATTGAAGTCAATGGGACTGATATGTGCAATAAATAATGGGACATATTCTGCCCGAGTGAGAAATGATTAAGAGTTGCCATTAGCCAGGTGTGCTGACCACGCAGAAAGGCAAAGGGGGCAGTTGACCAGGGGCCCAGTGATTCAAAAGGGCCTGCGGCTCTGGGCCACCACCACCACTACCAAAGGAGCAGTGGCAGCTGGGGCCCTGGGCCCTTTACATTGCTGCCAGAGGGCTGCACATTGAGCTCCAGGAGGCTCTGAGAACTGCAGGAGGGAGGTACTGTGGTCAGCAGGGCTGACAGTCACAGCACGTCCTTAGGGCAAGGGTAGCGCCTCCTGTGTAAGAGGGAGGGACCGAGAGCAGCCAGCCCTTAGTGCCACCTGGAGCATAGTTCTGGGTCCTCCTCCCCAGCCCTCAAAGCCACACAGAGTGGAGCTTCCACAGGAGCTCCAGATCCCTTAGAGCTGACGTGGTAGTGCTGCTCTGTCACTCCATGCAGCTGTAAGGAGGGATCCAGTTCTGCAATCTGTGCAGCGCTTCCGACTGACTGCTCCTGGCCCCACCCCTTCTGCCTTTGGCCCTGCCCCTTCTGGCAGGGACAGTGCAGGGGTGGCACAGAACATGGCCCCGTCCCAGCTGGTCCTGGTGCCCATGGTGGCTGTCAGCCCCACTGTTATTGTTATCAATCAAACGTGCTTTTCATTTGAAATTTTCCTGAGTCCAGTTACCTTGGTTCCCACTGTTTTTATGAAGCTGTTACTTCTTGAGTAACAAAATTGTTCATACATCTGAAAAGATAAAATCAAAAGGCAATATTTTAATCCACCCAGCAGTGATGTCTAAACAGAAGGAAGAAGTTTTCAAAGCAAAGGTCTTGAAGCGGGCAGTATAATTAGGTCAAAGTTCAGTTCACAATGTGGATCATATTATTCATTTTCTAAACCAGCTACAGGCTTGAGATCAGTTTCTAAATTATTTATTTGTACATTTCATGCTTAGTCAGTGGTGCTGACATGTTTTGATTTTTTTTTTTGCAACCAGGAATGAGTTAACGGGATGCTTATTAGTAGTTTTCATTTTTTAAAAACAAAACGGAGGGTGTGATTATAAAAGTTCTGTAATATTTTCACTCCATGTTATTAAGACTTTTTAAACAACTAATTACCCCTGGTATGCAAATGTAGTGAAAACCAATTAAATAAATATCTGATATATGGATAAACCTGTTAGCAAAGCCATGCACTTTATATCAGTCTGTACACATCCTGTGCTTGTAGTGAAACCTGTTTAAACAAATAAGTGATAAAAGACTAAATGAGTCAATGAACAAAATCCCCTAAGTACCAAGTGCTGAATTGTAACAGTTGTTAGATCTTTCACTGGGTAAATGTGCTGTGCTGTACTGCTTTAGAGGACAAACTCCCTCTTAAAAATACTGTTTTATAAAAGACTTAACTTGTTAATGGGATAGATTTTCAGTATATTGAGGTGATCTATTTCAATATCTTTTGCTGTGTTTCACTAGAAAACCAAAATATAGTCAATTTTCAAAATAATGTAATTTTCTTTGCATAATAAGAAAATAATTTTTCATCCAGCAAAAATACTGTATGAATGAAACAGGGAAAACTGAACTGATTATGTCCAAGCATGTGATTATAAAATCTCTGGTACTGAAGATATTTTAACAAGCTAGATTCTACTGATCGACAATAAAGCTTTGTCTTTTTTTCTTAAATTGATTCTCCATCTTGTCTTTTCATTCTTTTGACAGCACACAGCAGGAAGCTCTGTCTACATACAGAAAACAGGATCTTGCTGTAGGCATGAGTATAAAACAAAAAGACACTGATTAAGGAAATAAAAACAGACCGCTGTCGGCATTTGATCTTAAAATTATTGATCTTGTCGATCAGTTAAAGACACAGACTGCTCACTTAAATCTCTAATAACTATTAATGTTGCCACTAAAATTCTGACCATTTTAAATGGCAAAGAAATCTATAAAGTAATGTAACCTGAAGTTTATTTTCCTTTGTACACGTACTTTTTGGCAGTAAACAAAGCATTCCACTTTATAAAGACCATGCCTTTACAACCTCTTTGGAATTAAAAAAAATGTAGATTTATATGATAAACGTGTCTTTCAGAGACTTTGTTGACTAGGAACTTTTTAAATTGCTGATAATATAACTCAGTTTCATCATGTAGCTAGAAACAGCAAAATATATTTTAACTAGTACTGGAAAAAACAGAATTAGTTAGCACATAGGTGCTATTAAATTGCCTCCAGGGACTAGCTGGCATCAAGCCGTCTTTGTTCCTCTATGTGTAATGTTTCTTCTATATGGTCCCTGGAATCTGTGTTTTCTAACCTGGTAATATCATAGCACCTTTAAACCTGTTTAAGAATAGGTGCAAAAATTGAAGAAAACAACATAGAAACACTGGAGTCCCTTAGCCATGGACAATATTAAAAAATAAGTCCTTGAATAGTTTTGAAGCCAGTGCTCTTCCATACTTCACTCTACAACACACAAGAAGCCAGTGGACTTCATCACTTTAATAGATGTGCATTTTTAAGGGAAATTAGTATTGCATGGTCAGTTTCTCAGTGGATCATCTTTAGAATATTTAGCACAGGAATTCCTATCTTTATAGTATTCTTTTTCAAAGCCCCATGGCAAGAGAAAAGGAAAAAAAAAACCTGTTCATTTCAGAGCATACATTTTGTGCTGTATATGGGCAAAATTACAGAGGATTGCATCTGATCTGTAACTAGAGAACATATGCAGGCACATACATGTAATGCACATCAGTAGGAATATATTGAAAGATCAACACTGCCAAGTTCCAACATGTTTTATAGAAAGGTTTTTCCCATCTCTCATCTGTGTGTAAATTATATTTTGTGAAATGTATTTGAAATGCCCTTCACTGATCTTTTCAATTCACCATAAGCCTCCATTTCATATTTTGGGGCCAATCTAGTGAGTCACATGATTCTGAGACCAACAGAGACTCATACTACAGGGTTTTTCTTTGTTTGCATTACTTTATTGGTTGAGTGGAAGGATTAAAGACAGACTAAAAAGTCATTATGATGATGCAATAAAACACATACTGGTTATTCCTTCACTTTATAACTGCTTCTAAAGCACAATCTGTTAGAAGCCAGAATTAAATGTCATTGAGCATCTGGACAAGAAGATAACCTGAGGGTGGGCGGTGGGGGGGTTGCTTGTTTGTTTTCTTCTATGTTGTTTTTTTGAATTCATACAACACTGAAGGAAGAAATAATTAAATATTACATAGATCTTAGAACACATCATATCAGAGATTCGCAGACATAAATTTGCTCCTTTACCCTCCTACTACAAAGGAGCTATAACCTTTTATAAAGATATTGAAATGATTACATCATCTTTGTTGCATGGGAGAAGGAGCAATGAGTACACAGTTCCATTTTTTTTCCTTTAAAGTAGGACTTGATTCATATAAAAAAATTCATCACTACTCATTTTGTCGTAGCTATGCAGTGGGTGTTCAGGACTGAGTTTTCAGTGAATGAGAAATTATACAAAGAACATCTGATAATACTAAAGAACAAAATAAAATATAAGTAAAATGAGAAATCTTTTGAGCGTGTATCACGTAGGCTGCACCTACAATAGCAAGTTCCTTTGAAAAGTTTTTCAAAAGAAGGGGGTTCTTTTGAAAAAGCCCATGGAGTGTCTACACACAAAAAGCTTTGTTTTGAAAGTCAATCGAAAGAATGTGGCGCTTCTTTCAAAATCGCTCTTCCTTTCCCGTTTCAGGAAGACCACCCCCTTTCGAAAGCTTCTTTTGAAAGAAAACTTGTGTAGATGCTCCACAGGGCCCTTCTTTCGAAAGAAGAGTCTTCATTTTCGATCCCTGGCCCATTCTTTCGAAAGAGCGGGGGCTGTGCGGATACTGTCCTTTGAAAGAGCAGATTGCTCTTTTGATCCACTTTTTGTGTATGGACACACTCTATTGAAAGAAGTTCTTTAGGCAAAGATCTTCAGAAAGAGCTTCTTTTGAAAGGTCTCTGTAATGTAGACATAACCATAAATTTATGGAACCCAAAAATACTGATTTTTTTTCCTGTAGAGGGAACAATTGACTTAAAGGCTTCTCCTTGCAAAGAATTTTGTCTTTGTTTCTGCAGCTTATATCCTTCCATTAATATATATTTTAGCAGAAGAGAATGTTTTAGTTATTGTTGGACTGAAATTGAGTGGGAGTTCAGTTCCATAATTCTTCAGGAGATGAACATAGGGACAATTTATTTTGCACACTTGTCAGTGAAATCAGTCATCAACTGATTAAACATATTTTATGATTTTCTGTCAGGAGTGTTGGACTTCACAGTTCACTCACATAGATGTACCTGGACCTTGCACGGAATTCAATAGCGACTGACATGACTCTTCTTCTGTTCCCCTGAGTGACTGTAAACAGTGCTGGGTACAAGAATCTGAGACTGGTGCAGAGGAGTTCAGCTAGTGCTAGAAAATGACAAATTCCCTTCCTCGCAGGAAATGAGTGACAGGAAACCCTCTGTGGCTACCACTCTAGTCTTAAACCATTAGTAGCTCCAGACACTCCTGTGTCTTTGTGACACAAAGAAAGTAGAAGCAGACTCCAGGATGCCTGCAGAGCAAACTCATGTGGTTGGCCCCTCTCATTTGCAAGCCTTTCACAGGGACATACAGAAAAGGGACAGCCTCTTTGGACAGACTGTATACAGTGTTCTCTCCAAAGGTTCCTCCAGTCCTGCCACTGCACAAATTTACTGCTACCTGCAGCCATAGGGGAAGGACCAGGAGGATTCACTCTCTCTGCACTAGCATCAGAATCAGAACTTTAAGTGAGTGAAAATCCCACTTGGGAATCAAGTCCCCTGGAGCAAGCAAGCACTACCTACTGGTTGCTCTGCCCACCACTTGTCGTGGCTTTTTAAGAGCTGCAAGTTTGGACAATAGCTACAAGGACCTGGAAGATATTGGAGAAGAGGAAGTAATGCAGAAGTCAGTAGGATTTGGGAGGACATACTGAGATCATCTCTTTAAAGACTTGGGAACTTGCAAAAGAAGGTGGGGAAAGTCTTCCTCTCTCTTCATTGGGGATGATCTGGAAGAAAGAGACCACCATAAGTGTTGACTTTTCCTTCAGAATTGGGCAGATACCATAGAGAGCAGATATTAGCAGCATAAGGTCTGATGGCTGATCACATCCAGTCTCAGGTTGGAAGTACTGATTGGGAAAAGGGCTAGAGGAGAAGCTGACAGATGTGCTACATACGCTTTAAAGTACAACTCCTGCTCTGAGATGCTGAGTTTAGGACAGGGGTCAGCACCCAAAAAAGCCATTTTTTGGAATTCAGTACAAAGTTCAATAATTCAAGAGCTGCAATGCATATACATATAAGATGGTCTTTAACAAATAATGTCAAACCATACTTTCTTTAACCCCTATTTTAAGAACAGCACACACATATCACACAATGCACTGGACATATTAACCTTTTTGAGATCATATATCATTTGCTATTTAGATATGAGTTGTTCACTGTTTGGTGTATAGACGTTCACCAAAATACAGAATATAATCAGAAGGGGTTTTGTTTGTTTGTTTGTTTGTTTGTTTGTTTTTAACTTTGCAATTATAGTGTTAGGAGCCACAAAGAAGTCCTCAAAGAATTGCATGTGGCTCCAGAGCCACAAGTTGCAGACCCCTGGCTTAGGAGATTCCTGTCATAAGGAGAAGGAGAAAAGGATTTTCCCTCCTGCAAGCCAGCTCTGGGACAAGGTCTGGGACATCCTGAACAGAGACAGAAAGTGACCAGACTCCAATGGATCCAGAGTGAATGTGTACTTGATGAGCTAAATACATGATGAACCCATGGCAGAATGAGTGACTAACCTAGACCCTGAAAATATATCAAATTAATTTGTTCTGAGTAATTATCTGAAAAGATTCAAGGGATGCTGATCACAGTGCCATGATCAGCCACAAGGATCTTACCACAGTCTGTAATGACATTTAGGGTTTGACTATCAGGGTTGGATTAACTCTTCTGGGGGCCCAAGGCTACTAGGTTTTGTGGGGCCCCTAGATGCTGGGACAAAACTTAAAATGAGGGGCTCAGAGTGTGGGAGGGGGCTATGGGTGGAGGCATGCACGGGAAGGGGTGAGGGCTCTGACTGGAGGTGTGGGTTCTGTGATGGGAGGATGAGGGGTTTAGAATGCAGAAAGGGTTTCAGGCTGGGTCAAGTGGTCTGGAGTGAAGAAGTGGACTCAGGGTAGGCTGTGGGGATGCACAATCTGGGAAGGAGTTAGGCTATGGGAGAGGGCTCATGGCTGGGATGGGAAGTTGGGGACAGGGGATCTGGCCAACTGATGGGGGGCAAAGGGAGCAGCTGCCCCCATTCCTGCTGATTTAAAAGGGCCTTGGGCTCCCAGCCACCAGAACTGCTACGGTGACTGCAGCAGCAGCTGGTGCCCCAGACCACTTCCACATTGCCCAGGGCCCAGTGAAGTCTGTCAGCAGTCCTGGTGGTGCTTACATTGGGCAGCTTCCCTTTGGTGGTGCAGGCCCTGGCAAGGAGAAGGGGGAAACGGCTCTTCATGTTGCCTGGTAATTTCCAACTGATGGCAGCTGCGGCGATGGAGCCTGCAGGCAAGGGAAGGGCACAGACAGAACTTCCCAGTGCATGCAGCTCCCACCCAGCAAGTGGGGGGTTGGGAAACAACATATAACCACATTCCTCAGAATGCAGGGCCCTTAGTGGCTGTAGCACAGAGTCCTGGGGCTAAGGGGCCCCTGCAAAAAAGATCTGCATTTTAGCAGCCCAAGGATCTTTTGCAAGGATGGGGGAAGGCTTAGCCCAGGCTCTGGACTGCAGCCCCTAAATCCCCTTTTTAATCTGACCCTATTGACTACACAGAGAAATTGATTGGCATAACAACAGCAGAATAATGGCTATAACTATGCTGCTATAACTCCCCATGTAGATCTTCTATTCCAGTAACTGTTACGTTACCTAGGAAATCAGAGGTGGATTACTACCAGTTGTCACTGAGTCATGAGATGACGTACGTCAAGGACTGGAAATGTATAAAGTGAGCACAGTGCAAAATCCATTCTCATACCCAGAGGTATGACGTGTATTTAATCACCTGTTAATTAGTATCCTGGCAAGAGTACAGAAACAAATGGTATGTCTATTTCTCTAAGGCTACGTCTACACGTGAAGCCAACATCGAAATAGCTTATTTCGATGTAGCAACATCGAAATAGGCTATTTCGATGAATAACGTCTACACATCCTCCAGGGCTGGCAACGTCGATGTTCAACTTCGACGTTGCGCGGCACCACATCGAAATAGGCGCTGCGAGGGTACGTCTACACGCCAAAGTAGCACACATCGAAATAAGGGTGCCAGGCACAGCTGCAGACAGGGTCACAGGGAGGACTCAACAGCAAGCCGCTCCCTTAAAGGGCCCCTCCCAGACACAGTTGCACTAAACAACACAAGATACACGGAGCTGACAACTGGTTGCAGACCCTGTGCCTGCAGCATGGATCCCCAGCTGCCGCAGCAGCAGCCAGAAGCCCTGGGCTAAGGGCTGCTGCCCACGGTGACCATAGAGCCCCGCAGGGGCTGGAGAGAGAGCATCTCTCAACCCCCAGCTGATGGCCACCATGGAGGACCCAGCAATTTCGACGTTGCGGGACGCGGATCGTCTACACGGTTCCTACTTCGACATTGAACGTCGAAGTAGGGCGCTATTCCGATCCCCTCATGAGGTTAGCGACTTCGACGTCTCGCCGCCTAACGTCGAAGTTAACTTCGAAATAGCGCCCGACGCGTGTAGCCGCGACGGGCGCTATTTCGAAGTTAGTGCCGCTACTTCGAAGTAGCGTGCACGTGTAGACACAGCTTAAGTGTTACCTTCCGCCCATTCCTAGTCCAAAAAACTTATAGCATTCACTTCCAATATAATGGACTCCATCAGGAGATTTGTCTTAAAATACAGCATGGGATCAAGCCCTTTGTGAGCAGGTGTGCTGTTTTGTTTATTTGTTTTGTTTTTTAATGCTATGCTAATTTCTCCTTTCATTTCAGTCTGCTTTACTGATTTTAATGGGCTTCTCCTAAGCTTAAAAACACTGCAATTTGCAGCTTTACTTGTTACTGGGTATAAAAAGTGATCAGAAATTTATTTTAAAGAGAGCTTACAGCAGACTTGCAAGATAGGCAAGCTCTAGTCTGATCTAATTTAGGCTTTGTTTTTTACCTTTAGTGCACAGGTATGCAGCAACATTTACTTTGTCAAGTCATCAACAGTGCATGCACAGAAATATGTACCCATTTATGTGGGATGGAACATGAGCAGTCACCTGGCACATTAAATAGCTGAAAAATATTTCAGACCTTACAATGTGGTTGTAAAGTACAAAAGTGTCAGTGGTACAAAACAAGAGAGTCATAAGTACACAAAAACATTTTTCTTTCTTATTTATATGTTCATAAGAACATAATGTCTAAGAACAGACATACTGGGTCAGACCATAGGCCCATCAAGCCCTGTATCCTATCTTCTGACAGTGGCCAATGCCAGGTGCCCCAGAGGGAATAAACAGAACATTATGTACATGTTAAACTGGGGTTGTTTTGTTACAGATGCATTTCAGGGTTTTGCAGTGAGAAAAGAAGAAAGACAAATGGACTGTCCAGAGTTCTGAACATTGTATATTGAGCAGAAACTAAAATGTTGACTACAATCAGAATAAAGCTTCTGGTGAGAGGAGAGGCTGATTATCTGGGTGCATAGCCTATTAGGATCATCCAACAATTGTTCTGCAAATGAGAAAGTCTGGGCATAGCACAAGTTGTACAACTTTGTATGTGGAGGTACAGGAACTGCCGTATTGAATTCATGCTCTTATGCAGTAGTTTGTTTCCAGAAGTGGCCAGTACCAGATGCTAAAAAGGAAGGGAATATGAAACACCTGCTTAGTGACACTGAGAATTCATTGTATTGTTTCGTCCGTTGCGCTTAAAGATGCATGATTTTTCAGATGGACGCGTCAAAACTGTGGTTATCTGTAGGGGTTTTTAACTGTCTTTTCTATCAGCAGATTTGAGAATTTGCCCAATGGAAACTTTGGGAAGAGAAGGGAGTGCATTAACTGAAATCGCAGAGTCTGTAAGTCCCCGCTCCTCATTTTGACTGCCAATGTCACCAGTCAATCTGCATTGACAGGTTTTAATAATCTGCCTCTAAAGCCGTGAGCAGCCATACTGCTGATTCCTAGATAAAAACTTAAAATGGTGATTATTACTTGTGCTGAAAATTAGCACAGCTGAGACAAAGCCCGTTGATCCAGAATCACACCCCTGCATTTACAATCAGACCTCGATTTCCATGCAGATCTGTAACAGATGAGGGCTGCCCTCTAGTGACAAAGACATTTCTGCTGGCACACTGCAGTAGACAGAAACATTTAATGACTCTCATTTTGTCTTGTAGGTTGATAAATCTTAATGGGTTTCCTATATAAGAAGGATATGGAATCATTATATAATGGACAGGAGTCCTTGGGTTGTTTAGAAAAGGAAAAGCCACGAGCTAAACAGGTAGACATGCAATTCTCAGACGCAGCAGCTCTTCTAAAGTGAATTTATCTGTAGGTGCCCAGATTTCTGGCATTTCTGGAATCTCTAAACAGCCCCAGCCAGTGAAATATTATAATAAGATCAGTGCAAAAATTCTGCTCAGCTCTTCAGAAAATAGAAAGACACAAGCATTGCCCAAACAGCCAGTTACCTTCCTCCTGTACCTCACTGGCACACTAAGGGACAAGGAATGCATGCTGGACAATGTTTTTCTGTCTGTATCAGTAAGATACATAACAATGTAATGTTCTGTATAATTTCTTTTCTAACCCAGCTTGATTGGCTCAAACATGCCCTGCCACACTGGGGTGCATGTTTGGTGCAGCACACAGGACTTCAGCTGCATGACTCCCATAAATGTCAACGGAAACTGTGAAGGATAAATCCTCGAGGAGCACACTGAATATTTACCGCCTTGTGTTATTTCATGTTCACTGTGAAGTGGCATGCTGTGTATAATGCTGTTACTCAAATCCAATCTATTTTAAGAGATACAATGAACCTTGGTTTCCTGCTAATTGGGCTGAGAGGGGATACAAATCTCACATCCAGGAAAACCAGCAGGGGAAAAATCATATTTTTACATGATACTGTATCACAGAATCATAGATACTGGAGATGAAAAAGGTCTTTTAAGTCATCTTAAGTCATCTGCCCCTCCTCACTGCCTGCAAAGGAGTGATCATCACAGTACATTTGTGGGTACTTTAAGTCTATTTAAAATATCCCAAGTGCTGTGTCATCCACCACTTTCACTGGCAATCCAATATTTTTTCCAGCTATTTGGCTGATATTTTGTGTTACTTAGTTCATCTCATTACCCCTAGTTATACTGCACTAGGAAATCTGTCTGTCCCTTTGGAGCCTACCACCATGATATATGAACTCCTTCGTTTCCCCTTCTGATGCTTAAACATCTCAAATGCTTTAAGGTCAGTGTGTCTCTCACTTTTGCCTCACTCATCCAAGCTAGTCTGTTTAGATTTTTTCTATTTCTATCTAGCCTCTACTCTCTGAAGCTATAATTATTTGTTGCAATGATTCTACTCTGAAAAAGGGGTATCCTGGGGTTCCATTTTCACAGTCCATCAAACCTTCTCATTTAAGTTTGTTCAATTTATCAGTAAAATATGCTTCCCTCTTAATTACTTGCCCTGCAAACTAAACCTGTGATCTGTGAGTCAAGTTGGCTTCTTGCCTTCTTATATATCTTCATAAGAAAAAAAGTCTTCCTGTCAACTGACCAAATCCTGACCTGAAAATGAAAAAATACCCTAATTCAGAAAGAATCCCTGTATCGAAAAAAAAAAAGTACTCTACTTGCCTAATTATGGTCGTACTTAAATAGCATTGAAATGTTAAATTCCATCCACAGAGTAAAACTGACAATCTTCCCTTCTTACACAAAAATTAAATGACATATCATGATGATATTGCCTAATACTGAAATTCATTATCCCTGTGTAGGAAAACATTTAATCTGAAAGCACTTTATTACATGCTGAAGAGTCACATCGAGGTCAATCTTCTCTACTATGAACTAGGGCTGTGATTCTCCTCCATACCCAGTTGCCTGCACATATTCACAGTCACAATCTGTGAGCTAGTATGAGTTTAAACACCCAGGTTGCGAAGGTAGCATGTGCTGTGAAAGAAGAGGTGTGTCTGAGCTATTATGAGCACAAACATGTCTCAAAACTGGTGGATATGGCTAAGGAGTAGCCCACTGCTGCTTGTAGTCCTACCATTGCTACCCAGTTGTTCATACTCAGGCAAGCTCAATGTAAGTGTAACATCCCTCATTCACAGAGGCTATGGCCACACCAGCCCATCCTTTTGGAGAGCCTATGGTAATGTGGCACTTCAGAAGATGCTAATGAGCCACTTCCTTGAACACACAGCACCTCTTTAGTATAATGGTGGCCATGGGTGCTTTGAAAGTGCTGGTTTTGAGATGCATGCTGCCTGTGTATCTGTGGGCCTTTTGAAATGCCCCCCTGATTTCGCAAGCTCCTTCTTCCCAAAACCAAATGAGAAGAAGGGGCGTTCAAAATCAGAGGGGTCATGTCAAAAGGCCCCTGAATACACAGGTGGCATGCATTTAAAATTCGGCACTTTTGAAGACGTGTGGTCACCATTATGCTAATGAGGTGATACATATTCATGGTAGCACCTCATTAGCATCTTCCAAAGTGTCACATTGCCATAGCCCCTCTGAAAGGAGGGGCTAGTGTGGCCACAGCCAGAGTATGACTGTAAATATGTGTAGGCAACCAGGCTCTATAGGGAATCACACGCCTAGCTCACAGTAGAAAAGACTGACCTCAGTGGGGCTCTTCAGCATTCAAGCAACAAAGGAAATATCACACCCCAGCTCAGAGTGTAAATATTGTCTTAGAACCTGGATCCTGAAAGATGATAAATGTGATACAGCCACTCCCCTCCCCACATGCCTTTTATACATTGTTTTCTTACAGAGCTGGACTGCAATTCAAGCACAACTTCAGAAGTTCACATTTGTAGAATGCTGAAATACTTCAGAGGGAAAAAATCTAATTTCTACATTGGGCAAAAATATAATACTTTATTGTTTAAATTTTGTACATGAAGAGAAAATTGTCAGTTTTACTATGAAAAGCTGTCTTCACTGGTGGGAATATCGCCTATGCCAAATTCATGACACCCGGAATTACACATGTGCACAATTATCAATCTCCTAGATGATCATCTTTAGTTCACACAGTAAACTCTTTCATATCCAGCATTCTACCATCTGGAACTCTCAAATAACTGGCATTTTAGCCATACATGAAGCTTAGTTATGTTTCCATAAATACAGTGTACTAGCCCCGGGGTTGGAGCCGGGGCAGCAGGGGTGGTGGGTAGGGGTGTTGGAGCTGGAGTCCCACATGTGTATGTGCCAGGGGTTGGGATCCGCAGGTACAGGTTGAAACTGGTGCCCCTAGTGCCGGGCTGGTGTGAGCTGGGGGTGGGGGTGTTGTACAGGGTGAACTAAAGTGGGGAGGGCTGGCTGGGAGGGGTGGGAGTGAACTGGGGCCACAAGGGGATTGAGCCAGGTGAGGGAAGGATTCAATGGGGGTGCACAGGGGCAGGGTGTTTGAGCGGGAACGGGGGGGAGTTGAAGCCCCAGACCTGGGCATGCAAGCAGTTGGGGGGGGGGGCATGGGTGTTGGAGCTGGGTCCATGGGGGTTGGAGCAGAACCCCAGGCCTGCAGCTGGAGCCCTCAGCTGAGGGAGGTGAGCCAGGGCATGTGGGGGAGATAAGCTGGGGCCACAGGAGTGGGAGAGTTGGGGGGCTCGAGCTGGCAGGGGGTTTAATGAGGGTGAACTGCCATGTCTGTCAAGTGGCATTGCTCTGGGAAGCAGGGGGAAGGGGATCTTTGCCTGCCTGGCTGCTTGCAGCTTCGGGAAGCTAGGCAGGCTGACAGCCCTGCAGCTTTGCATTGCGCAAACGTGAAACCGCATAAACCGAGACCTTACTGTATGAATCGGGAGTGAGCCATGTAACAGCAGTGTTGCGTACTCTGGTTTGTATACTCTGAGACCTTATCGTACAGCAAATACCGGATAGCTACATCTATACTAGAAACATCTGTCTACAGAAGTTACTGTCAGAAGAGATGTTCTGACAAAACTTCTGTCGACAAATTAGATCTACACTTAAAAGCGAATCATCTTTTGACCCATTCAGTCAACAAAAGGCGCCCAGTAGTGTCTACATGGCTTTTTTGTCACCAGTTTCTGTTGACATAACACATTTTGTGTGTAGATACTACACGAGTTTTATTGACAAAACCTCAGTTTTGTCTACAAAACTCTCTAATGTAAACATGGCTATAAGTTTACAGGGTACCATACTACTGTTGTTGGTAAATAAAGTACTCTGAATATATTTTTGTTTGTTTCTTAATGTCTAATCATGTTTTTCTTTAGTGTTATGTATTGCTAGGTACACCTCTGTATTATCCAGAATATTTGAATATCCGGCAACCTCCCAGTCCCAGGGCTGCCAATATGAAAGAATTTACTGTATGGAGAAATACAGATAACAAACAAAATGGATGTTGATGGACTTCACTAGCTGCATGTGGGGCCTAAAGAGCTATTAGTGAGTAGTACTTTCTGTCTACGTATTATTATATCTGCACTACTGCAAGTACCAGAAAGCCCATAATGTGGACAAATTCTTAGCAGTAACAGGATATTCTGCCAGTGCTCACAGCTTTATTGTCACCATATCAAAACTCTAGGCCTGATCTAAAGCCCAGTGGAATCACTTTGAGTCCTACCATTGACATCCGTGGGCTTTGGATTAGATTCTTGAAGAGCATTTTTCCATTGGCAATAGCACTTCTATCTTCTCCATGAAATAGACTAAGATTTAGATGGCAGCAAAATCCATTTCAACTCATTGTGCCAAAGGAAACATGTAGTTCCAATTCTTGAGCAAGAGATTCCCTGATAGTAGATCACTTTCCAAGGACCTCTCACTGCTTTCCCCGGCAAAAGATTTCCCGCAGATTGTCATCTACCTGCCATGGGCTGTGTCTATACTAGATATAGCAGTCGACCACTGATAGCAATTTTACCTACACCAGTTGCATTGCAAAAATCAACTTATCAGTGGTCAACTTCAATGGCTATCCATACAGAAACAGGTTGATGGGAGTGTTTCTCCCATCGACCTTCCTTAACCCTCGCCACTTGCTTGGAGTTCCGGGGTTGCCATTTTTTGCATTCATGAAACAAAACCCTGGAACAACGACCCTGTGTAGGTTGATCTTCCATGGCAGTGTAGACATAGGCTCAGTGTTTATTTGCTGGAGTGAAATGTGCTACAGGTACTACTTCTCACTAGGTCCTTTTTCTGTTTGGAGTGATCAAAGAAAATGCAGCAAACCAATATGCAATTAACTGTGGTCCCCAGTTCATGGTGTCAGGCACTAGATTTGCTTTTCTAGATCTCATCTCCCCGAAGCAGATACTGCCAGCCCTGGTATTCCTGACAAAATAATGCTGTTATTTCTTGATGCAGTGTCTAAAGCAGGAATGCCAAACTCTCTTTTCATGAATAACATAATTCCAAATCTTTGGAGGGTTAATGGACGTAGTCATTGCACTATCAATCCCCTGTGGGAGTTTATGTCATAGCGTTCTTACTGGGTCTTTTTCTAACCCAGGGGCTTCTAAAAACATTGTCTTGAGTATAATCACAAGATGTCCCTTCTGAACAACCATGACAGATGCCTAACATGTTTCTCAAGAACTGTGATTGTCTTAACTCTTTGCATCGAAGGAGTTCTCAGACAGGCAGTCAAAACATACACATGCAACAACGCTCATGTATTTTTCTTCCCACGTTCCTGATAAGGAGATTGCATTAATTAGCAAATAGGCTTCATACTTGTATGAAGAGGCCCAGACTTCACTCGCTTCAGCTTTGTCAGCAGATCAGCATCAATCCAGGAAATACCCACCCGTTTCGTTTTTTTTTTTTTTAATCTCAAGCATGGATCTTATTTCCATGTTTCAAATGGTTTTATTATTTCAAAGGATGGTCTGTAGGTCCCAGATAATAAAGGACTAGTAGTATTTTAGCTTGTTATAGGAATCAATTAAGCAGTAAATTTCACAGATTTAAAGGTTTAGGATTCTCGAGTTTAGCCGGGCAGTGTAGTTTTGAGCCTTTACATTCATGGCATGTTCCTTAATAGCTCGTCTGCACTTTATAGCTTCTTCATTTTTTTATATTTTATTTTAAGCACTATGGACCAGGGACTGTCATTAACTTTATATTTGTACAGCACTTAGAATAATGGGTCCTCGACCTTTAGGTGCTACGGCAATATAAATATTTCATCATCATTTAAATGATAATTCTTTTGAAATATTGGGTGTTCAGTGAAAGGCTATAACCTAGCTTTAGAATATCTGAATTTCCTTCTTTGTCTTGAAACGTCATTCCCCAATCTTCTTTGTGTCACAGTGACCCATATGTAATTTCTTCCTTATTTTTGCTATTAGTCAGTTTCATGCTATCTGTTTGTGTGACATAACCTATTTCAATCATGAAGGCCACTCTTATAGAGTGACTTATCAACAAAGCTGTCTGGAGCTGTTCTCCCAACATTTCATTTCTGACCAGCAAAGCCCCCCCCCCCCAAAAAAAAGGTGTTGAATCTAAATCTTTTTTGCATTGACCCTGTTTATTTTATTGCTTTAGCCAGCATCATAAGGGTTTACGAATGGTCCCATTCTGAAAAGTCAGCTGAAAGAAATGGACACCAAAGAAATGGATGCCAAGGAACAGCAGCTACACTTTGGAGAGTGCACCCAGAGAGGTGTGTGTTTGCGGGGAGGGGGGGAATTAATATGACATTTCTGAGAACTGGAGCAAACCACTGGGGAGCGGAAGGGAAAATATGCAACCTTGCAAAGGTCAAAGAAAACCAATGTGTTTATTTTACATAAATCCATTTTTAATTCCAGGTGGGATTCTGCAGCTGTGGGGTGTGGAAAGCAAAGAGCTATGTTCAATGGTCGCACAGGAAGCAATGGCTGGAATGGAGTGTGTGTGTGGAAGGCTGCTTCAAATCTGTCCCTTGAAAAACTGTACTGGCTAAGTACTTGGCATTACTGGTGATAGAGGGACATATACTCAGTTGTTATAGATCAGTCTATGTTTATGGAAGTAAATCCAGTGACACCAATTTACACCAATGGTGGATCTGGCCTAAACTTTGCTAGGACAACCCCGGACCAAGAGTATTTGATTGTGCTCTACCTTGGTGTAAGGGCAGAGTTACTCCTGATTTACACCAGCACAAGTGGTATCAGGCTCAGAATGAACGCATTGGAGAAGAATTAATAGAATGAATGTCCTTAGGTTCTTAATTAGCTTTGTGGCTTTGCTTGTGTTTTGTTATTCTTAAAGAAGAAATGCTTTCCACAAGGAAGATTTAACTATGCTTTCACAGCTCAAACTGTCATTTTAATATGACCTAACAAATGCCCACTTTAGTATGCCCCTGCTGTTGTTCTCTTGTTTGGATTTTGGTTTTGTCAAAATATACAACCAAGACAACATGCTACAAATGCAATTGTATTATTTGAATTTAATAACCTCCTCAGGCAAAAGAGTTTACAACACAGGTCTTAAATTTTGCAGAGAGCATTTTGGAACAGGTCACAATAGTAATAATTATTGTACACATGCCACATTTCTTGTGTTCTATCTATAACTCGAGCATTTGTATGGGTTTATTAAAACAGCATATTTATGACTAATGTGAAACTCACTATAGTATTTTTATAATATAAAAAGAATAATAAACATTAAAATAAGTTCTGTTTTATAGCATCTTTCATTTTTTTTTCATCCAGAAGGCTCCTCAGCACATGAATATAGAGGAGTGCTGCCATAGAAGGAGATGGAATGTTTGTGTGTATGTGTGTCTGAGAGGGAGGGGGAGAGAGAGAGAGATGTACCCCAGTATACATGAGTAATGGTGCACTTCTGCAACTTCTGCTGCCTTTCCCATTGATTACCCCTCACTTTTACAACATTTGTAATCAAGGAATCCTGTTGGCTCCTGGGCTGCTTATGACCACGTCTACATGGTTAAAGCGCTCTGTTGAGAGTTTGTCAACAAAATTCAGCTGTTCAGCCGCCTGTGTTATACCTCTCCCCTATCACGCATAACGCCTTTGTCAACAGTGTTTTGTCAACAGAGTGCCTGTGTAGACACTTCTGTTGAGAGAGAGTGCTTCCAGTTCCCCAGGCAGCCCTGTTTGCAGAGCTTCCAGTCAGCCATTCTGTTGAGAGAGGGCAGGGCAGACTGGTAGCTCTCTGTTGACAGAGTGGCTTGCTCTTTTGATCTGCTGTTGTATATAGACACTATCAGCAGATAGGAATAAGGGGATTTCAAAGTTGGTGGGGTCCTTTCAAAAAGGACCCCCATTTGGCGAGCCGCGCAACAGTGAGCCACGGCAATTTCAAAGTGCCACAGCTGCCCACACGCTAATGAGGCGCTGAATATGTATTTCAGTGCTTCATTAGTAATCTTCGAAATGGCCATTTGCATGGCCATTTCAAAGTTTTGGGCTAGTGTAGACGTGGCTGTCTCTCATTACTTGGGGGTGTTTAATGCACTGAGCAAATGAAAGCTGTTACTCAAACTGGTTTGCCAAACATGGACTCAATTTAATATTAGAATGTCACAAAAATACAGTGCCGTACCTTTCTCAATCGAATCTACCGTGCCTTTATCAGTGTGGTGTTCCAATGTCCATAGACACTAGTACAGTATGTTCATGTAATAATGAATACTGTAAAAGACACAACAGAATTAAACTGTCTTATTTGTGAAAACAAAACAAAACCAAAAACCTGACAATTACTAGAACTTACATTCATACATCAGAGAGATAGCCAAGTTAGTCTGTATCTTCAAAAACAAAAAGAAGTCAGAAGCAGGTCTTTGCCCATGAAAGCTTATGCTCCAAAATCTCTGTTAGTCTATAAGGTGCCACAAACTTCTTGTTGTTTTACACTCATACAGTGTACCTGGAAGAATCTAGCAACTATTTTGATCCAAATCTATTAAAAAGTGTTGAAAGCAAATATTGTGTCTTGGATATCCACTATTGCTTTTGTTTTTAACATCTTCTGAAATAAATTATTGGGAGACCATATGGTAATAAACATGACTAAAACATGCATCTTGCACTTATTAAAGGATTATCTACAATATGATTAAAGTTTAATAATGTTTTTCATTCTCTCAATGCCTGTGCATATAAATAAGTGGACAAGTTTATAGGTGAGATTATCCACTATAAATACTTATCACTCACTTGTGCACTATAAATTAAAAAATAATTCCGATTTTCCTATACATAAATTCCATTGATTCATGTAAGATTTTTGTGGTTTTTTTTAATACCTTTAATACCATTTTTTTTAAATTCCATTAATTCCATTCCTGGAGGATCTTGCCTTCTGATATACACACTATCGTTAATTTTCACACCTTCTGGTTTCCCTTGTGCATCAGTTATGAAGAGCAGTTTGGATTCAGCTGCCTGTTACTGGTTTCTCTTTTAAAATAGTGTTTTAAATAAGTGTGAACATAATTATACTAATTTAGATTCCAAAGGGAAATAATGGATCATGAAAGATGTGAGTTGGTCAGCACTGGAAACTGAATATCTTCTCTGAACAAATGCGGTATGAGCAGAGCTGTGTGCTTTGCCGCAATGCTGCATCAATATGCCTTATCAGTCACATGGAGAGTGAGAAGATGGTGCAGTCTTTAAGTTCACTTGACTCTGTCAAATGACTGAGACATGGGGTTTAGCTGTGTTGATACCAAACACATATCTAACCATTTTGTATTAGCATCCAATACCATATTGCCTGACCACTTTTTGCATAAATTAATTGGTATAAAACAATGTAGTCAATTTCATGGCATCTTCAGTTCTTCCACCATCTTGGGTGCAAGACATTAGGCTTCAGGTAGGAATTTGTCAGGGTTATCTTGTTAGTTTTTTGTGTGTTTGAGAGGGAGGGATAGAGAAGGCAGTTTCTGTAAATTGTGACTCAGGTGGAAAAGATTTGATTACCACCTTCACAGGACATATTTGAACAGTGGAAGTTACAGGGCCTATATTGCAATGAAAATTCCCAATTTAGTAGGTTACATCGAACATAATATATTGCCTTGCTGAAACAACTTGGACCGAGATCTCAGCTGGTGTAAATTGTCATTGGAGTCAATAGATCTAAGACAGTTTACTCCAGCTGAGGGTCTGCTTTTGTAATATTATTACAAAGTAAGTTGCAGTATCTAAAATAATATAATGAGTCTAAATCACCCTCTGGGTTACTTGCAGTGAATTGATATGAACAGATAAGATGGACCTCCCTCCTGTATGCAGTCCGAATATGGAACACTGAGGGCTTGTCTACACTTGCCCCCAACTTTGAAGGGAGTATGTTAATCAGGGTGATGGGAGATTACTAATGAAGTGCTGCGGTGAATATTAGGCTAATTCTCCCCCACAGCAACTTCAAAGCATCAAGCTTTGAAGTGCCGGCATGGGCGTAGCCATGGACACTTGGAAGTGTCTGTGCTACTTCAAAGTGCCTTTACTCCTCAAAATTTTGAAGCTTCAAAGTTACCACTGGTGAGAATTAGCCTAATGAAGTGCTGCATATTCACCGCAGCACTTCATTAGTAATCTCCTGTTGCCCTGATTAACATGCCCCCTTTGAAGCTGGAGGCAAGTGTAGACCCAGCCTGAAGGAAATTGCTGATGCCCTGTACAGAGGAGCTATACTGCTGCTAAAAGAGAACCTGAAGTCTTGATTAGTTTGTTGTAAACATTGCAGTCATGTTTGCATGCTTCTACTAACTTTGTGAACAGTGTATTAGATAAATAGTATTCACAGTGCTAGCTGCAATGTCATTACAACAAACCGGTTCCCTATACAATTTCAGCTGTGTTATCCCATTACATTGGCTGTGAAGCATTATGGGGTTCAATATGGTATGTATCAGGATAACAAGGAGAGAAACTGCACCGTGGCTCAACTTTGATTTCAGGGATTTTTGCCCAGATTGGAATCAATATTGATATTAAATGCACAATTTCTAGTGAACTGAAAAAAAGTGATGCTTTGAAAAAGTAAATTATTTCCAAGTACTGGAATCAATAAGGAGAATTGTTGGTCATCGGTGTGCCTAGAAAGTTCAGTAGCCCAATAAGACCTTGCACAGGTGAGGAGATTTTCCGTGGATGCTAATTTGTAAGAGCTCACCAAATCAGAGCATAATGATACAACCACCCCAGTAACATGATTTACACCAGTTGCAAAATAAATGAAAGGAATAATATGCTTTGGCTGCACAGTTCATATTGCTTCCTTCTCATCTCCTAAAAAGAGACTTTTTAGAACCTTTCAAATACCTTTACATTTCCCTGTCATGTCTCAGTGCAAAATCATGAGTGTGTGACTATATGTTTGAGCAACAAAACTACCTGGAATTCACCATAATGATGGGTAAATGTTCAAAATTTTGCATGTTGGGATGAACAAACACTAGTAATTTTGAATTTCTTGAACTTCCTTCCTCCAGACTCAGCTGTTATTACAAGATACCAGATTGTGGGGAGAAGGGAAGGAGGAAGAAAGCCTATTGCTGTGTGCTAGCCATGACTGCACATGCTCTTTCTATTCTCCATGGCATCCAGGAGTCCAGCTGACTAACTCATTTCTCTCTAACCCACACATGGAGTGTTTGGAGCCTGCTCTTCTGCCCAGGTACACCCAAAAATTCTAACACGAGGTCTAGTTGGACCCAGTCATGGAGAGCTTAGATCATGCAGTCAGCCACTCCCAGAAAAATTCAGCTGAATATTAGGGAGGCATGGACGTGAAGGACAGGTTCCTGAGGTAGAGGGAGGTGTCATAATGTCAAGCCTCCCCATATGTGGCTCTCAGTAAAGGATGAATTTCCAGGTGCAGCTTGTTTTCCCCTTATACATATACTAGCAGCTCTTATCACATACTAGCCAAACTTGGGGAAGTGGAAAAAAGGAGGGGGAAAGATCAAGAAGGTTAGTAATCTCTGACTATTCCCTCGTACATCTTTGGTAGCTCCTTCAGGTAATGCCAACTGGTTGGCTTTAAGGGTTGCACCTGAGGGAAGGTGGTATGAAGGCCTTCAGGAGGCAGAGGTAGGAAAGGCAGGCCTTGTCACCAACATTAGTATACACATCTCTAATTGAGGGGAAACAAAGACCTGTGTGGAACCTGTTTGAATTGCAAGGTGAACAAGGTCTGTTAGGGAACTCTCTGTGGGCTGGTCTATGTTCAGGGTACACAGCAGTAGGGAGAACGATGGGTGAGGGAAGTTATATTGGAGATCAGATGTCTGTGGGATAGGATGGGGTGAGTTCTGGGACCATAAAAGTAGCCAGGGATCTGTTGACAAAGATGTGAAGCTTGAAGGGGAAGCAACATGAAATGATTTAGATCAGATTTCAGTAAGCACCACAACCTAACTGTTTAACTTTGAACCTTCAGCTCTTTTGAGGGTCGGTAAAGTTATTTATATATCTAAATACAGGTATAAAGCACAGTTTTTTTGTCAGCAGTAGATTAAAACACTGATTTACCATAAATGATCCTCATTCCACTTTTCAATTTGATGGACAGCCCCCTATTCCTACAACCTTACGGGGAAAAGGGAAAAGAAATAAAGCAAGCAAGGCTTAAAAAACACATTTTTTATAAACGTCCTCTCTAGGTTGCTAGAGTACCTGCCAGTCTCCATTTACTTCTCCACAGGAGCACATATTTACTTGGTGCTTCCATGTTCTGACTAACAATATCATATTGAATTCAGGAAGGAAACTGCTAAGTTAAATTAAGATTGTTCACATGGTAAATTTTAGATTTGCTTATTTCTACAGAAATTTTATAAATTGTGACAAGTATCAGAGAAGTAGTCGTGTTAGTCTGTATCTGCAAAAACAATAAGAAGGCCTGTGGCACCTTTTTTTTTTTTTGGAGCATAAGCTTTCGTGGGCAAAAACAAAGGGCATGCATCTGACAAAGTGGGGCTTTGCCAATGAAAGCTTATGCTCCAAAAATCTGTTAGACTCTAAGATGCCACAGGACTTCTCATTGCTTTTATAAATTGTGTATATTACATGGGCAGGATGAAACTATGGAGCAATCTTGTTAGCATAAAAAAAGCAGTTCCAAATAAATGTGAACCAAGTAGGGGGAAATGGTTAACCTAATAAAATAAAAGTGAAGAAGATTATCAGAGATACCCTTCCAGGCTGCTTGAACCAGATTTCCACAGTAATACCTTCAGGTTTTATTAAATTAAAATAAAATCTATCATCTTGGCTTTTAATGGCACAATCAAATGCACAGCTTCTGACTAAATTGCAACACCGGCCTTGCAATTCCAGCCAGTATCTATAATGCAACATACACAAGCATGTGTTACATTTTAGGCTATAAAATCTCGTTATTCTGTTAAAAGTGAACAGTGTTCCTACATAATTAGTCATGACAACATTTTCTCACTGTGTTCCCTCAACGGTCTGAAAACTTGTGGAAATGTAAATCATACAATCAAAGAAATGAGAACTGGAAAAGACCTATTAGGTTATCTATTTTAGCCACATGCTGGTCAGGATTGTTCCTTACAAGATGTTCCCCAAAATCACTCTCGTTTCAAATAATTATATCTAGTCTGTACTCAGGTAGGACAGGGTACATGTGAGGAAAATTCACACCAAGGCTGCTCTAACTTTGCCCGGTAGTCATAGTCCTCTGGGTGTGGCCAAAGAGAAGAGCTATGGCCATGTACTGTACCCCAATGTATGACCCATGCTGGGTGGCAACAACACATACCAGGAATTCTCCCAAGCTAGAAGATTCCTAGGTCCTTGACTATGACAGCTTTATAGCCCATTTGTGCTGTTGCACCCTGAGATCAAGAACCAATAATCTTGTTCATAGGGGTTCCATCTCATTCCTTGGAATCCTATTCCACCGTCCAATAGATCTCACCATCATCAAACAACTGGTGATCCCCTCAGTCTCCAGCTACCTGCAGAGACAAGAGCTGTCTAGTTGGTATTCATCTGGTCTCTGCTCTGCCCAGTCTTTTTGTCCCTACACCAATCAAAACAGTCACAAAAACAGTTGAGTCTACAATTCAGCTGCTCCCAGATTTACCATTTTCTTCCTGTTCACCCAAACCCCATAGAGACATGACTGGCCAGGATATTCTTTGGTAGATATACTCTGTTCATAACTTTCAAAGTAGAATTTTCCTTAAGCCCAAGTATCAGTTGTGTGACAACTCAAAGAGAAGCTGCACCTGTGATCTCTTCTCTGGTTTGTCCCATGGGCACATTATCTGCACTCTTACTGGAATAGATCTCAGTGGCTCATTCCCTTTCAGATTAATGGACCAGGATAGAACATGCCCTGTTCCAAACATCTTGCCCGGGTGAGTGGTTCTGTATATCCCTTTATAAAGAGTGGTGCCTTGCATCTCCTTACAGTTCTTCAAAAGAGCCCCTCACAGATGATAACTCAGGGCTGTTATCCATCTGGCAATTTTTAACCACTCTTAGACTAGATCCCAGGGTGTGACACTGCTTCTAGTTTCCAATCATGTAAATCACAAGAGGCACAACTGCAATCAATGTCTGCAAGATGCTTCTCTTCAACTGCCTGTGAGCAGTGGCTGATTAACATGATTTAACACATTACATAACAAGCAGATAGGAAAGTTTAAAAGTACCCAACATCTTGCATCTCCTCTCTCAAAATGGAAACAAGCCCGTCCACCTCAGACACCCCCTGCAGAGCTCCCGGCCTAGTTTCTGCTGCAGGTTCTGCCTAGTTCTGGCAGGAAGTGGCATTCTTCCCAAGTTTTCTTCTCTCCTTCTCCAAGAGCTGCCTGCTCTTCCTGCTTTTTCTCACTAGGCTAAGATTGTTTAATGGTTTAGTGTTCTTCTGATCTTATGCTCTAATCTTGGTAAAACAGGGCCGCTAATCTGTCTGGCAAGAGGTAGATAAAGATTTCCAATGATTAGGTCACCTATTATTTCTCTTCAGGTTCCTTGCTATTCTCCATGGAGATAACTTCTTTCTCTCAGTGTTTCCTGCTTGTTTCCCCCTGCCCACACACACACTTCTCCCAAGCAATGCATCCCTGCAGCTTCCTTAGATTAACTCAGTGCATTCACCTGGAATAATATCAAGCAGGTAAACTAAAGTGTGTGTAACTGCCATTGAAAATAATACAACTATCTCCCTCATTCTCCACACCCAATGTACATATGCATAGTCTGGATAAGAACAAATAGTGTAGTACTGATCAGAAAGCAGCGTACTGAAAAGGAAATGTGTTCATGTTTTTTCTATGTGCATGAACAGTCTGTTACAAAATGAAAGCTTATGTACAGATTACCTAAAATGCATGCGTTTTCATTTTGTGGTAGAAACACACTATTTCTCTTCAGATTCACCATAAATATTTGACATGAAAGAGAACAATTTAACATCATAGGGAAAATTTTAGCCTATAGTCCTATAGCTGTGGAGATTTATGCAAACTCTTTGTGGAAATGCAGAAACAGCCTTCTTCCCACCATGAATAGACTAGATGCATATTTTCCTGTGAAACACGTACTGGATTTTGTTTACTTATCAGAGATATCTGAGTCCCCCATATAAGGCCTCAATTTTTTTGAACCATGTCCCACAAACAAATGTATAATGTAAAATTTTTGTATAATATTTAATAGCCCACATCATTTCAGGATTTCCAGACAATGGCTTTTGGTTTTGGTTAGAGTTCATTTTACTGTTCTTGTGGGGAAAATGGAATTTGCAAAGAACAGCTAATATGAAATCTTCCCTGTACAAAAAAAACTCACCTGAGGAATGTTTAACAAGGCTTTTAGCATATTATAGACCTGATTTTTTTCTCACTCAGAACATTTTTACATTGCTGAAATTTCATTTACTTCATTAGTTACTTCTGATTTTATACCAGTGTAAAATTTTAGAAGTAGGACTTTGAAATTTTAACATGTAAAATAGAGTCCACTCCACAGAGATGTAAAATAAATGAGCTGGTGACATGAAAAATGCAAAAGAGCTTTCAAAATACCAAGCTTAATGATAAAAGCAGAGGTGCCCAAACAACTTGATAACGAAGAAAATCAACTCGCAGTTTTTGACCCAGGGTTTGATAATAGTGTTGAAAAGTAGAGCTAATGTTGAAAAGTACAGCTAGCTTCATCTGACTTTATTGTACTATGCACCTCACTTAACTTCATAGTTTCCTGGTGGCCCCACGGCTATGTAGATTAATGGAGTACCCTGCAGCTAGCAAGCAGCTTCTTTTTCTTTGGCTACATATTTAGAGCCTTTCTTCACAAAAACCTCACTGTCTCAGTCAACTAACAGTAACCTCTATAACGTGATGTACAAGTCAGACAGTAAAGTCACCTGAGGAAGGAGCAGGAGCTGCTGTAAATAAACTTACTTAAAATCAACAGATCTGAACACAGAGAGTAGTCAGTTATTTTGAAAACCACAACACAGGAATGAATTTTTTTCAAATCCCATGTTCTTTTTGTATTCTTTGAAAAAAACTGATGTGTTCAAATAGTTTTAAAGAAAGGAAAGAAACTGGTCTGTTAGGTAAGAAGAAGGGACATGCTATTGATGGCTACTTTGATTGACTTAATAACAGAAAAAAATAGCCATGTAAATATTATGCACCCACTCCTAATCTGTCTTGCCAACTAACAATCAGGAGATTGCACTCAGCCCAAAACACACCTTGTCAATCATTCTGTATCTAGACCAACAGGAAGTCCTGAGGCACCATATACATTAACAGATATTTTGGAGCATAAGCTTTTGTGGGCAAAGACCCGCTTCATCAGATGCATGTGACAAAACTGGTCTTTGCCCACAAAAGCTTATGCTCCAGAATATCGTTAGTCTATAAGGTGCTGCAGGACTTCTTGTTGTTCTCAAAGATACAGACTAACATGGCTACCTCTCTGATACTGTATCTAGACCATCACTTTGCACACCATATTTTGGTTTTTTTGCCTTTCTGCACCATGTGTATATCATACATTTCTCTGTGAACAATAAAACACATTTAGCTGATGTTCTTTATCAAAGGACATTCAGTAAATCACTAGTATATTAAGGCAGCTCCAAACAAAACTCATTTCACAGATGAAGACTGAGAGGGGACATGATAGCAGCTTTCAAATACTGAAAAGTGTGTCATAAGGAGGAGGGAGAAAAACTATCCTACTTCATATCTGATGATAGGACAAGAAGGAATGGTCTTAAATTGAAGCAAGGGAGGTTTAGATTAGGCATTAGGAATACTTCCTAATTGTCAGGAGATATTTAAGAACAGGTTAGATAAATATCTAGCAGGAATGATAGAGATGGTACTTGGTCCTGCCATGAGGGCAGAGGACTGGACTTGATGACCTCTCGAGGTCCCTCCCAGTTCTATTATTCTAGAGGTCAACTGTATTTTGCGTGAGAGTGCAGGGAAGGAAACATGCCTGATTCTACCAAGAAAACATGAGTTTGTACTTTTTCTCCCACAGTTCTATAGGACACCTAAATCAGCCCCTGGGTCAATTACATGCCAATTGCTGTTTATAGTTGGTTTTGCAGTTGGGCTTTTTGGAAGTTTGTCTTCAACTTGTTGTGTGTTTCTCTGGGAGATACAGAAATTTGATTAACCAAACTGGTAGGTCACAGATGAAGTGTGGAGGTTGCATTCAGATTTTGGGATGCAGGAATTCAAAGGTCAGTTTCCAGGATTACTATTGTTGAATGAATTACAGAGCAAATTTTGGTCTCATTGAAGGTTGCTTACCTAGATGGAGACAGATGGGAACAGTCCATTATGGAATGGAGAGTTAAGTTATGTTACGTTGTATTTATGTGCTCAGTGAAGTCTCACAGAACGTTAGTATGGGGCATTAAATAAGTAGAAAAAAGGTCTATGCAGAAGATTTATTTTATTTGCTCAGTAATTACTTCATAGTGTGGGGGTTAAAGGGTACCAGTAAACATCCAACATAATTGAGAATTTGAAAAGTCTTTCATTGTATCTACTAATCTAGGACTTTATCAGCCTAAATTTTGGTTCTGCTTATCATTGGAATGCAGGGGCTTGATCCTGGACCACACATTCAAGTCAATGGGATTATTTTCGTGGACTTGAATCCCTGAAAACAGGAAAGGTATTGAGTCACACTGATACCCTTGCTGTGATGCTAAATTCATGAGTGTCACTTAAACCATTTTTGCATAGGAGTGTCTTTTCTATAGGTCAATAGAAAATGTAAAATAATTCTAATGTTTTTTCTTTTTCACCCTCCTTTTATATTGATTAATTTTTACTGATTGTACAGTCCCAGTTACATTTCTGTGTTTAAGTCACCTTAATCCTATTTACCTCCCCTCCCTCTCCTTCCTCTTCCTCCATTTCATGTTTTAACTGTTTCCAGATACTACTCTGTTCTAAAGCTCTGCATGTCCTGTTCTGAAAGAGTACACATCTGTTCCCCAAAGACAGTAGCCTACAACTGTTGCAAAGTTCTTCTGCACATCCAAAATGTCACTAAGTCTCTTATTATTGTCTCTTGAAAGAACTAGAGTTACAGGAGAGGATATATATATATATATGTATGCACCATTCCTTTCTAGAGGAGTTAGCTTTATATGCTGGCAGACTGTATACATTAATACATAGGCAGTACCTTAAGTATATGGACAAAGGCCAACACTTCACTACATGTACTGAAATATATGATCCAAAATACAAGTTCCACCTCCTAAAACTGGCACTTTCTGCTCCAGTGACATCCCTAGTCGTGCAAGAGCAGGTATGTTCCTGGACCAGAGAGCCAGGCAGGAGGGCAAGCTGCAACCCATGTCCTCCAGCAGCCCCCAGGGGGGCAGCTGCATAGGCAGGAACCTGTGTCCTCCAGCAACCCTGCAGAGGGTGCAGATGCACAGGGCCTGGGCCAGCATCCCCTGGCAATCCTGCAGGGCTGAGGGCAGCTGCTAAGTGACAGAGCCAGCTTCCCCCAGAAGCCCATGGGACTGGACCATATCCCAGGCAGCCCAATGGGGCTGGTGCCATGTCCTGAGCAGCCCTGTGGAGCCGGAGCTCGCTTTCCCCAGCAGCCATGCAGGGCTGCAGCCATGTCCGGGGCAGCCCTATGGGGCTGGAGCTGAAGTCAGCACACCGCAGGAGCATGGGCAGGAGCCCCAGCAGCAGCTTAAGCTAGGACACCCACCCAGCACCAGATGGGTGAGCAGCCCAGTGGGGTGGAGGTGGCAAACTGGCAGCTTGGGAGCTGGTGGCAGGAAATCTCCCCTGGTCATGCAAATTCTTGTTTGGGACTAGCCAGACCAGGGAAGTGCAACCTGTACATTGAAGTCAATATGACCTTTCTATTGATTTAACTGGGCTTTGGATCAGGACCAATATATACAAGGCTTAATGACTAGGTACCTTCATCTGAAGAGTTCCTGACAGTGTCTACAGAAATTATCCTGCCAATACAATTAATGTAGCGCTCTTTTTTAATGGGGAGTTGTTCAGTCACTATGAACTGAACCTATCCTGCTGTAAATGGAGTTTGTAAGTGTCTAAAAGAAGGGCGTCAACAATTCAAAAAAGACATGGTTTTGAAAGTGATTGCAAAATAGAAAATGTGCTGGATAAAGTTCAACTTTAAGAGCTTGATCCATAAAGAATCTCCAAACCTCTACCCATCACTAGTGTAAAGCCTCTTGTTATTACCAACATCTCAGCTTGACAGTAGTTTGCAGTCTCAGAAGAGAGACCAAGCATGAATGAACATAGAGGATAACTAATTACCTGTTCTCTCAAGAGTTCATTCTATTCAGGTCAGAGCACATCAGCAGGGTGGGGTAGATAGCAGACAATGGCACCACTGCTCAACTTGTCCCGTGGATAATCAGAGGACTTCATTTTTCAGAGCTGTCAATCCAGGCTCATTCACTATCATTATAAGTTCATAGTTTAAGATATTTCTCCTTTATATATTCATAAAAAATTAATAGAACCTTTCTTCAAAGCCACAGGTCTTTTTTAATTCAAAATACTGCAGCTATTTAAAGCTTTTTAAGTCATCAATCTGGATTTAAATGTTACAGAAGCTACTCAAACATGTCATTACAATACACCTTTAACCAGTTCTCACCTTTCAGAGAGCTATAATAAAATGAGACTGAGTATTAGCATTTCACATCTCCGATCCCCTTAAAGAACATTACAAGGCTCTAATATTTTGTTGGGTTTTTTTTCTCTCAATAGACCATTTTTTGGAAGGGTTAAAGCACGATTTAAAACAATCTTCAAAAAATTTTAATAATAATCCATTAAGTTACTTGCCCTTTAAAAAAGATGGCTGGAAAAATCATGAATCGCTTGAAAGCGGTTGAATTTCCCTCTTTCTTGCTTTAAGTAGAACATTTCTGGTAAATATGTTTACTTCTGTCTTGAAAAAGACAGAATATTTTATTGTGCTTCATGTAGACTAGAAGATTTAGCTTTTGCAACCTTACAAAGCTATTTAAACCTCAGAAACTTTTGACACAAAGAAATTAATAATGTGAGTGATAGTGTGCCTGTATCACCAAGAAGTAGAAGGAAATGTATTTTAAAAATATTGTTTCTCTTTCCATACAAATTTCAGTATTTCATGTTCCTGGCATAACCAGAGTAATAACTTTTTGGCCTTCTCTCTTGTATGAATTTTGATCATCAGAGTGCCATCATGTTAAAAAGATACTTCTGTTTTAACTACACAAGAAATACTCCATTCCTGGGAATGGAGTAAGGACTTTGAAGTTAACTTGAAAGTGAGGGAAAATGTGTGTAGACTCTCTGCTGGCTACTTCAAAGTAGTGCCTAAATTCGAAGTTAACTTTGAAGTTAGTTCCTAGTGTAGACACACCCTCAGACGAATAGCCATGTTAGTCTGCAGCTAAAAAAAAATGCGGAGTCCCGTGGCACCTTAAAGATTAACAGATGTATTTGAGCATCAGCTTTCCCAGACAAAACCCACTTCGTCAGATGCATTTAGTTCTACCCATCAAAGCTGATGCCCAAATACATCTGTTAGTCTTTAAAATGCCACAGAATGCCTCATTGTTTTTACCAGAAATACCGTTTAGAAAAACTTTGTCACCAACCTAGATTAGACAACAGCGACACGATTGTCATGACTTTGTTTATTTTTCTTTTATAAAAATACTGCATAAATATATTAGAAGACAAATCAGTTCCTATAAAGTCAAGCTTCTTGTTAACATTTCGGGGAAGACTGCTCATGTCTATATTAATACAACTCTACTGTGCTTTGAGATCTTAGAATGGAAGGCACTCTTGAAGTTCATTGTATTATTATTATATCAATCACAGAGTATAATATAAAATAATAATATTTCTTTTTATTGACTGCAAATAAACGCTAGTGCTAATTAGGGAACAGAGATAAGAACAAAGCAGTATGTTCTTTTTGAGTGAGAAATAAGATATGTGACATTTATTCTAGGAACTATAGTTAAAAGACAGTGGAGGACATTTAGCTCCCAGTGGAAGAGAATCCAATAGGACATGGGTTATTTTTATTTCTGTTTAAGAATGTTAACTGAAATCTAAACTAACATTAAGACAGCTAAAATCTAACAGGGTGAGACAAATGTAAGATTTAGTGTCAAAGTAGAAGAGCTAGACCAAACTTAATATGCAAGGAAGGAAAGTGACAGTGCAATTATTCCAGAAAGAACAATTGCTAAAATCTGTTATTTTTGTAATGAGCACGAGCAGACATGAACAAGAAACATTCTCAGTATCATTATAGTGAAAACACAGACCTGTGTACAATGCCTTCTCCCTAATATGGGTATGTGGTATAATCGCTAGAGTAGGAGATGGGAACACAACTTCTGCTTGTGTAATTTCAACGGAGTAACTAAGGATACTATTTACTAAAGGGGCCTTTCATTCTGAGTGCTTCATTTTTGGATGCTCAACCTGAGGTCATGAGACCTGGAATTTCAGAGGGTCTGCACAACAAGTTCAACATCTCTGAAAATCAGGCCACAAAATCGAGGCCCGCAGAAAGAAAGGCATTTGAAACAGTGGGCCTTAAGCACACTGGATCCAAGTATTTATACCCATTTATAAAGTGCAAGTGATGGGCCATAAATTGTGCAATGCACAGGGGTGCCCAGGAATCTCATAGTAACAAGTCAGATATACCAAATTCGGAATGGGGAATTGTTAAAATACATTGACAAAATAAATGTGAAGAGAGTGAGGATAATGCTTAGTTTAACGGATTATATCAGATTATTATTTTTTAGCAGCTTTGTTTCACAGGAATTTTTATGGCAAAGAGTTAAACAGTGCATCAGATCTGTTCTATTTCACCATGCAGTCTTCTGCTTCTGCAACAAAACTTCCTGTCTGTTGTTTAAATCTAAATATTTTAAATTGATTCACCTCTTCCTGTTCTTCTCCTTTGGGGAGACAAGCAATAACACACTTGTGGCTCCATGCTAGTCTGCCTTATACATCCTCTCTTCACTCATGAAGATGGATGTCATAGCAAAGATCACACACCACACCTTCTGTCTGCCTGCATGCATAAATACACACTCACACATGCATAAAAGCAGATACAGAAAAGTACAATGTACAAAAACGTCAAAAATTGTCACTAACATAACTATTTCTTATAACATCTCAGAAAGGATATTTTCTTGTATAGAGCAACGAGCAGATGTACCCGGCATTGCTCGGCTTTTTAACTGAAGTATTTTTTTTCAAAATAAATGAAAAATATACATGCTTTTTTGAAATTATTTTTTCCCAAAAGTAAAGAACAGTGAAGGCTGGAGCCTGTGGGCACCCCACAGAGCCTTGCCCCCACTTCAGCTGCCTAAAGGCTGTGGGGGAGGGAGTCTGAGGGAGGGAGGGGCAGTCCCCACTGCCTCGTTCCCCCTCACAGCCTGCAGGTGGCACTGGAGGTATGTGGCTTAGGAGAGGGGGCTGGTAAGGACTCAAGACAGGGGTGGGTGGCAGTGTAGACACCAAGGTAGGTGCAGCAGTTAGGGCAGAAGGGGATTAGAGGGCCTAGTGTGCAGGGGTGTTACCAGAGCCACCTGTAGCATTGAGGGTGATACTACTGTAACACTGACAGACCCAGGTTGCTGGCCTCAGCGATACAACCTGCAAGCCTAGGTTCCGAAGTCCTGCACTCTACCACATGAGCTGCCTCTCAGCCGAGGCTGTAGAGCAGAAACTTCACTCACCCCAGATGAGGTCTCAGTGCCTCTGGGTACTACGCTACTACGATGGCAGCTCCTCCCACAAGGCCAAGGCAGCGCTTCTTAGCCAGAGGCTCCTCCTGAAGGGACCATGGCTTTGCTTTCCCTCCAGTGACTCCTCTTGAGAGGGAGATATCCAGGGTTGCATGCTTGTTGGGTGGGGGCTGGGGATCTGATGGCTGGCTCCAGCCTGCAGGTTCTCCGAGGCGTTATTTGCTTGTAGCAGCCACCCCCATCCAGCAGCCTTTTGGGGTGGGACAGCACTCTTCAGTGTTACCCCAGCCTCCATGTGTCCCCCTCCAGGCCTCCATGGGTCTGGGGGGTGGTGCTTTGGTGGATACCCCCAGCCTCCAGCGGCTCCATCCATCCCGCAACCTGTTTGGCAGTTGAAGTGGGAGCAAGGCTCTGGGGGTTGCCCACAGGCTGCAGAAGGCCTCATTTTGTCTGCAGGATGTGGGGGGGCAGGGTGCTCTTGGATCAGCCCCCAGCCTCCAGCAGGCTTCCCCTTCCCCACATCCTACAGGCCATCTGGCAAGGCAGGCTCCCAACTACTCACCTGTGCCTTACAGGCTGCGTGGGTGGGGAGCCAAGCACTGGCGGCTGCCCCTCCTCTAGTACCTCCTGCAGCCTCTAGGCTCTGGGAAGAGGTCAGGGTCTGGGGGCTTCCCTCCAACTGTTTCCCTTTCCAGGAGTCCCTCCAGGGTCAGCAGGTCGTGTGGAAGGACCAAGTTCCAGGGGCTACCTCTGGTTTCAGCGACTCTTCTGTGGCCTGCAGGCCCCCTGGGGGGGCATCCCCTCTCCAGCTGTCCCCCCACAGCCTGCAGGCTTTTGAGGGAAGCGGGGGCAGGTAAAGCCAGGCTCCAGGGAGCTACCTCCTCTCTAGCTGCCCCACCACATTCTGCAGGCTGTCTGGTGACAGACAGGCTGCAGAGGGCTGACTCTTATCCAGCTGCCTGTCACAAACAGCCCCTCCACACTGTGATCTGCCAGTTGTCTGGGGGAAAGGCTTTAGGAGCTGTCCCGCTCCAGCTGCCTGCTGTGGCCTGCAGGTTGCCTGGGAGGGGACAGGCTTTGGTGGGCTGTCCCCTCTCTAGCTGCCCTGCCTACAGTCTGCAGACTGCCTCAGTGAGCCCAGGCTGCAGGGGGCTGCCCCTTCTCCAGCTGTCCCCCATGGCCCACAGGCTGATGGAGGGAGGGGCTGATTTGTAGCCTGTGTCCTCACCCCTCTCTGGTCTGAGGGTAGGGGGACAGACTAGGGGGAGCTGCTTTCCTGTGGCCTGCAGGTTGCCTGGGGAAGGCCAGGCTCCTGGGGCTGCCACACCTCCCCTTCAGTAGCCCCCTCTGCAACCTGAAGGCTCCCCAAAAGCAATGGACCATACTCTGGGATGGGGCAGGGGAGCTGCTTACCCAGTTTTTGTGGTGGAGCCCCAGCCCGCTGGCCTCTCTCTGGGTGCTGCAGCTTCTCCCAGTGGCCACTCACAGAATTACATCCCTCCTGTCTGTGCCCCTCCCATTCACCTCCCTCTGCCATCTCCCTTTCCATGCTCTGGGAAATCCTGGGATTTCAGGCATTTCCCACTCTCCAAGCACAACCAAACCCTGACATTGGTTTAAGTTAGGGTAAGAGGCTAACATACCAAATATTGCCTTCATAGATCTCAAAGTTTAAGAGGAGTTCTTGAAGAAATGTAGAACTAACAGACAGACAGCCTCTAAATGATAGATAGATAGATAGATAGATAGATAGAGTTACAGTATGTAATCTATCCATGTGGATATTGTTACAATAATTGGAATGAGTGACATATTTGTTTTAGGTGCTTTGTACCCATTATTATTAGTTGAGAGGCTTCAACCAAGTTCAGGACCTTTTGTGTTTATTGCTGTTCATATACATAAAAGCCTGCCCCTGCTCTAAAGAGATTACAGTCAAATGAACAGGTCAAAAGGAAACAGAGGCCTGGAATTGCGAAATAATTTATTCAAGGTGTTTGACACAAAGAGATGGGGGCAATGAGTGGTCTAGGCATGAATTTCCAGCTTAGAATATACCACAGCCCTAGCATATGTCATCTTTGTGCCTGGACCCCCTTCACAGTGTGAATTCATCTTTAACCGTGTTCATGGGCATGTGTGAGTTTGCGCACACCAAGTGCAGACACCATCCATGGGAGCCTATGAATCTAAGTCAGTGGTAGGCAACAAGCAGTGCATGGGCCTGATTCAGTTCATCCTGGTTAATCCCTGGGGGGCCACCAATGCTATATTTACCTGTGGTGTCCCCAGATACGAACACTTGCAGCTCCCAATGGCTGTGGCTCACTGTTCCTGGCCAAGGGACGCTGCAGAAAGTGGTGTCTGGGTCACTTCTTGCAGCTCTCATTGGCTGGGAACAGTGATCAGCAGCCAACGGGAGCTGCGAGCAGCCATACCTGCAGACACACAGGTAAATAAGGAGCCCACAATCCACCAGGGGCTAACCCTGGTGAACTCCACTTATTGCCCATCCCTGGTCTAAGACCATTACAGACAAGGGCAGTATCCAGAGACCCAGAATCAGTAAGGAAGCAAATAGGGTTACCAGGTGTCTGGTATTGACTGGACAGTCCAGTATTTGGGCTCCCTGTTCAGTTATAAAAATCACAGAATACTGGACATGTAAATCCCTCGCTTTAACATGAGCTACACCCAACGTGTCCTCACAGACCCAGCTCCAACTCCCATTCCCCAATCCCCCTGCACCCCCCGGCCCCAGCTCCCACATATCCCGGCCCCAATCCACGTGGACCCGGATCCAACCCCTCCAACCTGCCTGTGGCCCCAGCTCCCCTCCATGTGGCTGGTTCAGCATGCAGGAGCTCCAAACCCCACCCCCGCTTAAGTATCCCACACTGGTGCACCCCCATTCGACCCCTCCCTCAGCCGTCTAAACTGTCCTGCGGCCCAGCTCACGCCCCCCCCCACGCGGAGGGCACCAGCTCCAACCCACACACAGGGCTCCAGCTCCAAGCCCCAGGCACGCTGTGAGGGGCTCCAACCCCTCACCCACTCAACCACCCTGCACTGATTCACCGCCCCTTCAAAGCCCCTGCTTGGCTCAACCTCTCCCCCCTCCCCCACCTGGCCCCAGCTCACCCCTCCCGTCGCATGTGTGCTCCAAGGGTCAGCCACCGCCGGTGTGTGTAGGGGCTCTAACCCTCCTGCCAGCTCAACCCACCCTCACCCTGGTTCACCCCCATTCAATCCCCTCTCCACCCAGCTCACCCTCTCCTCCCCAGTTCACACCTCCCCACCCAGTACACTCTGGACAGTGCATGAGGCTCTACCACCACAGCTAACCCCCTAGCTCCGATTTACCCCATTCAAACCCCTCCCCCGAGCCCTGCTGCTTGTTTCAGGTATTTTAGTGGAGGATGTCTGGCAACCCTAGAAGCAAAAGGCCCATGTGCAGTTAGTCCTGTCGCTGGCCTATTCTGATCTTCCCAGAGCCTCCCTGTGCCAGAATTATCAGTGACAAAGATGTGAAAGACTTCTTTCCCTTAAGCCTCCTCCAATGATTTTTCTCACAAGAGGAGCCAGTACCTTCTCTTATGATGTGTATGAAATGCAGCTATCCCACTGGGGCCTAAACTGGGTTGAGACTTCCTGATGCCATAATACAAAGCAGAGGAATTTTTTACAAAACACTGCAAACAAACATGTCGTTAATTCCAACACTGTGACAGCTCTTGCATAGTTCCAATTAAAATAAGCACAATATAACAGGACCTGTATTTCCAGTTTTGGTCTCCTAATCCTTAACCTGAAGTGCACCTCCCCTGCATGTGATATAAAGGTTGGCAGTAACATCGGAGCTCTGAAGAAAATCAGACTCATAATCAAAAGCATAATGCTTATGATAGGAGAGGTGCAGAAACACAAATAGAATCTCAAGGCTCTGGCAGGGATATAGAAGATCCCACCTTCACAAAAAAAAAAACACGGTGAAAAGTTCAAATATTCCATTAGAATGATGCACAAAAAGTGCTTCAGCTTAAGGGGAAATTTTTCATGCATTTGCAAGAAGACAGGATAACTATTCTGTGTGCGGTAGTTCTGGAGAGCTCAGATCTCTCACTGCCCACAAGAGAAGGCATAAGAACTATTTTGTGAGTCCACTTCATTCAATGGTGAATTTTACTTGCTGCTTCTCCCATAGTTCCTCTAACACTGCTTCATAGCACTACTAGTATCAGCCTTTTGACTCCAGAAACAGGCTATGACTGAGGCTTTTTGGCAGTGTTTGAGGTGGGTTCCCTAGAGAATAAAAATATATTAACTCCCCCAAGTCAACTGCATCTACTTTCAATAATCCAAATTTACCTGACCATTTATTTAGATTTTTATTTCTCTGTTTGACAAATTACTTAATAAAATTAAAATAATTAATGTTGCTTACAGAGAAATTATCAGTTAAATGTCTGCAGCATCAATTAGATTAACAGCCAAAAGTTTATATATGTAAGTAAATTATTTATCTCAAACCTTGCATTGCAAATTGTTTCATTTTATTTTAACATTCCTTGTAATAGTAGTGGAGACTCATTGTTAATCGTTAATTCTTCTTATTTTCAATAGGGGAAAAATACCTTAAACAGGCAACTGTTTACTTCCCCACCTCCAGGGATATTATGATAATCAGGTGCCATTGCCCTAATACAGAAGAGAGTAAAAGTGGACCAAATATTGTATATCCCCCCCTAAAAAAACTATAGAGTTAAATAGCATTTAAAATAAAAAGTTGGCTTTCATGGACACACAAAGCTCTTGTTTTCACTTCTTGAAATACCTCAAAACCACAAATCTCCAAATGTTCTGAGCTTTTTGTTTTGTTTGGATGAGCACCCCCAGTTGTCTGGATACTTATCTGACCTTATCTGGGTTATCTGAACCCCTAGAGTCTGCAAATGGAAATAGTGAATGACAAGAACAACTTTTCTAGCAGGATTTCAGCACATCTGTTTCCATGAGAACTGGGAAATGTAGAGGTACACAGAAAAGAAGATGAGGAAAAAAATTAGACAAACCTTCTTTGAGGTTCAAAAAAGGGTTCAATTTTCATCACTATTGTTAACTGAATAAATTCATTCATTCTTATGAGACATTTTGCTTCCATTGTACTAAAATGCTCCAAGATCTGTGTGAAAATGCTAAAATAATAATAAAAAGAAGCAAAATAGTAAGATTATTTCAGTCTAGCTTCAGAGGATTATTAAAGTCTTCTGAAATTGTTTAATGATTTATATGCCTATCAGTTTGCATGCTGACTAGTGCATATACATTTGTTCCTTTGCAACTGTGTCTATTGCTTCATTATCTGATTATGGTCACTGTCCAAGTGGATACATAAAGAGATATAACACGTCATAAATGAAGCACAGAATAGGAGCAATTCTGTTTAAGATTATAAGGATTATTATTTTTTCCCAGTTGCATGTCTATCATTTCAGCAGTGGGTAGCTATCTGATCTGAAATGTTATCACCTGCTTTTGAGATCAGATGTTTTTGAAAGCAGGCTGATTCTGAAGTACCTATGAAAGCTTTGTGTATATGGAAATATCAGTGTTTAGGCAGAACGCTGTTTACCCTTTTCCTTCAATGATTGTTCTTCTATAAATGGGTTATGAGCATTCTCAAGGCCCAGCCCTACAAAGACTACTGTGTACATGCCTTGGTATTTGTTGGCTTGGGGCCAGCTGACCCTGCAGTTTTTGTAATGATAATGATGTAAAAATGATGTCTATATGAAATTTACTGATGCAATCAGAAACACAGAACAATTTTGTTAGTATTACCTTATGGAGCTGATAGGAAAACAAATGCAGGATTACACACAGTGAATTTTGTGGTTCCCATAAGATTTTTAGCTTATCTTTCTTTTCCTCAGAGCAGCCAAGATGATTAACATGAATCTTAAGAACTGGAAGGGCAGCCAAAACTTGTGGAAATTGACAGGTGTTTTCTAACACCAGCCCTACATAGTTTTCACTCTTCACCAGTCAATAAATAGGAAATTATGTCATCAATGCTGCTTAGGTAGGCACACACATCCACCACTTGTTTTTACACTCAAGTGCTGAAAATGTTTAGAAAGTGGAGATCCATTAAGTAATGATATTTGCAAAATCACCAAAGCAATGTTTGAAATTTCTCCAAATGCCCTTCCATCTTCCCCGAAGCCTCTCAACTCAAACACAGAAATGGAGATAAGAGTCTCCCACCAACATTCACTACACTAATTTTCCAGCCTGCAATACCTGCAGTAAATATACATTCTTGTATTTTTGGTAGTGGTAAGCATTCAAAACTTTTAATAAACATAGAACAATTTAGCAAAGGTTAAGTACCAGTTAAAACAACTGTGACAATTTACTTTAGGGTCAAATCCTGCTCATCTTACACAAACAGTCAAGAGCATGTATCTTTCACACTCACTCACACTGGGTAATTTCTTACCTTGCACATAATCCAGTTTACTTCAACTGTCGGCAAAGTAAAGCCCTAAGATGATACCTATTAGTTATCTTTCAATACATCAAGTAAGGAGAAGACTGTGCTTGGCCCCAAGAGAGGTGCAGACAGCAGTTGGAAGAAAGGATGCTTCACATACACATGCCTGTGGTAAATGCATTCCCTGCAAACTACAAAAAAAGAAAACAGTAATCCCTGATAGTGACCTCTAAGGCACAAGACAAAAGTGACTTCCACTATAACAGCTAAGCTCCCTTCCAGACAGATCGGTGCATATAACATGAATGTATGAAAAGATGCGTGTAAAGTGATGATTTTGATTGCTTATGCCATATTTCCAACAAAAAGTGAAATAACACTTAAACTGATGAGCATACTTAGAACTATACGTAATAGAATAATTTCTCCTCTCTGTTTCATCAGGGCAGGACCACTAACTGTAACTGAGTATTGTTTGGAATTGTCTTGGGTCACATTTAAAAGGTTGAGTGTTTCTGCAATAAAAAGGGTCCCTCAGTGGCAACAGTACAAGGGGCAGGCCAGGAGGATGCAAGAACATGGATTACATAGAACATTTAAAGCCCATTAAATAAAGCTGATCCTTTCAGGATGTCTTCAAAATGTCCCTTGCATATCTAGTATTGTGGCACTTCTTTAATAATGCTGGGAGCCAGTTTCAGGTTGGGATTAAAACCTCTGCCCCAAAGAAATTCAAAGAGTTTAGATGTGAGTTTCTAGTTTGGGATTTCTCTGTACTACTCTGCAAATAGAGCAAGCATTTTCCCAAAGGCAATTTTTAATAAGATATTAATTGTTAGTATTACCAATGGCTTTCAGTAATCTTTGGGTCTTCCATCTCATTTCAGTGTACACAAAATGCAAAACTGAAAGAAACCCTCTTCTAATTCGTCTTTAGACAAACTATTCCTTAAATGTTTCTGGTTTGAGACTCAATTTATTGTGAGTGGGCAGCAAAGCCACCTGACCTAATCAACGTGCACATAACACTAGGCAGGCCTAGCCCTGAGCTTCTAGTTCTGCTAATGTCAGCTTAAAGTAGTCTTCTACTTTCCTAGAGAACCTTCCTTTATACCACAATCTGTCTAATTATGTAGGGGAAAAGTGATTAACTGATTATGATGAATAAATTAATCTCTCAGGACTTGTATGATTTCAGACATTTCTAATTAGTGTGATTTTCATGGGGCAATTCAAAACAATCCTCTGTTCCTATTAGCAATGATTAACAGAACAATAAGTAATTTTTGGCAGCTCCTTGCAAAATTACGAGAATCAACCTGGGAGACCTAGATTAAGGATTCATGAGAAATTTGCCCCTGATTGATGATGTGGGACTGACATGTTCCACTAGCCTTCCCCCAGGAAGGCACCCACTTCTAATGATCTCAGTCAGCAGCAATGGATCTGGTAAAATACAGTATTTTCCTGTCAGCTATATCAGCAGACTTTATGTGCCATGGTATTTTTTCTTTTGAGCCCAGACCCTCCACTTTTTCCTAATCAGGATCGTAAACTACTGCATGCCAGGTTAGCATGCTCCTGAGTATGCAGATATTTTCTGGTTTCTTATTTGCAAGGCTGACTGTTTATATTCAACTTAGTTGCATTATTAGTAATGGCTTAGAGAAGAGCCAAATGTTTTTGCATTCTATTATTTGCATATTATTCCCCTTCCACATAGGATTCTTTGGCTTCCCAAATTAGTAATGAAAAAAATGTATTTGCATTGAAGACTCCATATTAAAATCTTACATTGCAGTTTTTAAGAGGAAAATAGTTATATATTATTTTGGAATGCTCTGAGATATCTGCATGAAGGCACCGTGTGTCTGCAATAGAGTTTTTATTTTATTAAAGTAAAGCATATTGTAAGTTACTAATTTATAATCAGAAAGTCATATTCCTCCTTAGGGAAAACATATGTTAAAGCTGCAAATACCATAATAGCATACACAGAAAGCCTGATGAGTGGAGCTTTCCAGCCCAGGAGTGTTATCCTTAGAGATTTAGAACTTTTAGGTGCTTATCTGAACCAATGCAAATCCCTAAAGCTCTTGAGCAAAGCTGCTCAAATATAAATCACTGTCCATGAACAGTCATTTGAATTCTAATAGTTTGTCTAGTTCGAGCATGTCCATGGCCCATTTTATTCATTATGAGAGTATCAAGAACTCAGAAGGCCCAATGCATGGTTGCCTAGCAACCAAGTGAGTACAACTGGACTCAGTAAGCTATCTCTAAACCCATGTCTACACCCGGCCAAGATTTCAAAAGGGACATGCTAACGGCCAAATTGGAGAATACTAATGAGCCACTGAAATGAATATTCAGCACCTCATTAGCATGCTGCCAACTGTGGCATTTTGAAAGTGCCACATGTCAATCATGCACGGCTCGTCTACATGGGGCCCTTTTCAAAAGGACCCCACAAATGGTGAAACCCCCTTATTCCTAGCAGCTGCAACCAGCAGCATGCTAATGAGATGCTGAATATTCATTTCAGCTCCTTATTAATATTCTTCAATTTGGCTATTAGCATGGCCCTTTTGAAATTTTGGCCAAGTGTAGAGATGGCCTAAGTGATTGTGCTTGCTAATTAGAACAAAGGGCCAACAAACCACCATTTAAACCGTGTAACGATAACAACATAGTGGACCCTCAATGAGTTTCATGCCTGAATTTGCCTCACATCCTCTTCCTGCATTAGCCCCTTCTCCAAAGCCTGTTCTAATTCCTGTTCCAGCACTAGTTCCTAACTTCTTCTGAATTTTTGGCTCTCTCTGTTGGCCAAAACTCTGGTTTTTCTATTTCGTTATCTTCTGATTCCTGGGTTTTGGCTATGACATCCTTGGCTTATCCCCAAGAGTGCCTCTGAGTTTAGTCTAACCAGGAGGCCAGTTTTGTGTTCTGACAACTTGGTCACATGGTCTATACTCGTGTGTACAACAGGGAGCATTCACACCATGCAGAGGAAAAGCACAAAATCTGTGTGTCATTCAAATCCCCAAAGACATCTTACAGGGGATTTCATGGATACATAGGCCTATCATGAAAATGCCAGGTGAATTTTCCCTTATTTGCTTATATTTATATGAATGAACTTTTATGCACACAACAGGTGTTCTTATTTTTTCCTGCATTTTTATGTGAAAAAGGATATTTGTATACAGGCTGTAGTCTTCATTTTTTGTTATCCATTATCTTCTTGTTTTAAAAAAAATCACCCAGCAAAATACATTGTGACTTACATGACCAACCACACCCCATCAATTAAAGTAATTGATTGGTAACCAACCCACAGCAGAACATTTGTTTGCATAAATGGTCCCAGAATTTCTGAGTAGTGAAAAATGTGTACAAGATTGTCTGATGGAGATGTGCACAGAAAAAAGGGGAGACCTAAATTCATCAGATGACTTATCTGCTCTGAAAAAAATGATTAGCTTCTATTATTAGAGTATCTCACATCCAAAGTTAAGGAAAGATGCATCATCAATGTTTAACCCATCGTTTTTTCATATAATATTTCCAACTTGGATTAGAAATTAACACTTTTTCCTGTTTATTTTGGAGTGAGACAGACAATGAGGTAGGGATTAAGAACATTTAGGCACCTGGCACTAAAATATAAAAACTTCCTTCCCATCTACTCATTTAAAAAAAAAAAAGTCATTTGTATTTAGAGGAGACTGATGATGCAATCCTGTCAAAAGCAGTAACAAAGGCAAAAACCATTAGCAAGTAAAACAGCATCTGTAGTAGGTGCTGCATCTTCTTTCCTCCCACCTGCCAAAGTCAGCAGGCTTGCAGCTAATCCTTCTGTTTTCCCAATAACAGTCATTTTCACTGTAACCAACCATGATGTCACAAAAAGGTAATTAATGACTTCAAGTGGTGAATAAGTGGTGGGAGTAGATCAATTCTTAAAACAATGATCTTGTTCTCATGCCAATATCTTGACTAAAGAAGAAAAACATTATGTACACAGAAATGTTTTCCCAATGTTACTGTTTTTCAGTTTTCCTTGGAGTGAGAGATTCTATTCAAAGTGAACACAGAATATCAGAATATTACAGAAGTGCATTTTTTTAATGTTTTTCTTTTGTTGAGGGACAACAGATACATCATTTGAAGTGAGCGTAACTACAGCATTTCTTCCCAAAGCAATACTCTTGGGAATAGAGTAGTCACCACTAAAAAACATTAATGGCTGTGAATTAATGCAGTGGAGGTTTTATTACATAGAATGAATAATATCAGGCCTCACAATGTAAGTGCTAACGAGCATAACTAGGTGCAGCATGGTCAATGTTAGCAAGGTATTGCTTTCGTCAATAGCGTTCTGAAGAAGAGCAGAATAGATGACTGCATTCCACGTTCAGTTAGCTTTCTTGCAAAGAGACATTTTAATGGATACTGCTCTCTGGAGACCTTGAAACTTTATCTTTCTTTAGCTTTTAAACACCACCCTATAATTCAGGACTATTAGCCTCCAGTATCTCATCTTATCATTTACAAGTGAGTACTTTTGTTGAAAACATGTATTTAGATGTTTTATGCGTGTTAAAACTGTCAGACACAAAGGAAGAGAGAAATGTATGACAGTTATGCAAAAGAAGGGGCATTTGTAAAAATGACTTATACCACTGCTGTATAGCAAAGGTCTTCTACTGAAAGGGCAAAGCCTGCAGTCCTTAGGAGAAAAAAAAGTCTAAATGTATTGGAAGTTTTGTCTGAAGATCTCTTGAAGCCCCATTTCAGCAGGAAACTTAAACACGCGTCTAACTTTAAACATCACATTAGATGCATTGACTTTATTGGAAGTTAAGTGCACTCTGTGGCTATGTCTACACAGCAGCATTGTTTTGAAATAATCCATTCCAGAACAGCTATTCCAAAGTGGCTTATTTAGAAATAACAGAGCTACACAAAAGAAAGCATTATGAAATAGCACCCAGCTATTTCAAAATAGCATGTCCAGACACATTGGCTGCAGCTACAGTACCCTCTCCTTTCAGAGGGAGAATAGTAATGAGCCACTTCAGCAGAAGCTAATGAGACACTGCTATGAATATGCAGCACCTCATTAGCATAATGGTGGCCAAGTGCACTTCAAAAGTGCCAGTTTTAAAATGCATGCTGCCGAGTTAGCCAGGGGCCTTTCTAAATGACCCCCTGATTTTGAAAGCTCCTTCTTCCCATTTGGATTTGGGAAGAAGGGACTTTTGAAATCATGTGGCTGTTTCAAAAGACCCCCAGCTACGCAGGCAGCATGTGTTTTGAAATAGGCACTCATAGCAGCACCTCATTAGCATTTGCCAAAGTGTCTCATTACGATGCCCCCTCTGAAAGAAGGGGGTGGTGTGGCCAGAGCCATAGGCTACGTCTATACTACAGAGATCTTTCAAAAGAAGCTCTTCCCAAAGATCTTTTCTGAAACAACTTCTTTCAAAAGAGTGCGTCCACACACAAAAAATCAGATCAAAAGAGTGATCTGCTCTTTCAAAGGCGCATCCACACAGCCCCCGCTCTCTCAAAAGAACAGGCCAGGGATTGAAAATGAAGACTGCTCTTTTGAAAGAAGAGCCCAGCGGAGCTTTTTCTAAAGGAGCTTTCGAAAATGGGTGCTCTTCCTGAAACGGGAAAGGAAGAATGATTTCGAAAGAAGCACCACATTCTTTCAATTTACTTTCGAACGTATGCAGACGCTTTATGGGCTCTTTTGAAAGAGCTCCCTTCTTTCGAAAAATCTTTCAAAAGAACTTGCTAGCGTAGACTCAGCCATAGTGCCTATTTTGAAATATTCCCCTTGGATGCCATTATGGCTTATTTTGAAATAATGCTATTCTGTGTGTAGAGGAAGCCTGCGTGACACAGTGGCCCATTAATGGTAAATTGCTGTGTGTCAACAACTCTTGGCAGGCCTGACATGCTCACCATCATGATGTTATCAAGAGGCATATCGAAAAGGTGGCAAGCAATATATCACTGGGTGCATACCATGAGAATGGGTATGTGCTAGAATTATAAATCTCATGAAATTAGACAACGTGTGACCCATACAAATGGAAACTCCATTTAAATGTCTATCAGAAGGGGAATGGGAAGTATATAGGAAGGACAGAACAGCACTGGGTTATCCAAGGCATACAGACAAAACACTTAGGCTAAATCCATACTAATCTGTCAACAGAAGTTAATGTAGGAAGAGATCTTCCACCAAAACTTCTGTTGACAGACCATATCCACACATAAAAGCAGATCGAAGGAGCAATCCGCTCTGTCAACAGCGAGCGGCCCGACTACCCAGACACTCTCTCGACAGAACACCCAATCCAAAGCTCAGTAAACAGGGCTGCCTGGTGAACCAGAAGCCCTGTCTGTTGATAGGGTCTTCCTGGAGTATCTACACATCTTCTTTGTTGACAGGAAACTGTTGACAAAGGTGTTATTCCTGAATGCGGACAGGTACAATGCTGCTGGCAGATGTGCTGGGGTTTGTCAACAGTCTGTCAACAAAGCACATTTTTCATGTAGATGCTCTGTGGGTTTTTTCAACAAAAGCTCGGTTTTGTTTGAAAAATCCTCTTGTGTAGACCTAGCCTTAGTTTGGAAAACTTTGAGGTGAGAGAAGAAGCCACCTTGGTATCCATTACTGGACAAACAGAAGAGGCCAGAACTCTTGCAAGCTGAGAAAGATATGGCCTTTAGCCAAGAAGGTTGAAGTCTCTGGGAACTGAATATAAAGTAAAGACTTTTTGCTTATCAAGACAAGGGGGTCCTGGTATTTCTGTGGAAAGTCCTGACTGAGGGAAAGTCAGCTATGGCTGGAAAGAGAAATCTGGTGAGAAATCTATCTGAAGCAAAGTCCATAGCTTGTTAAATTATTTGCAAGGCACTAGAAAGAGTATTTTTAGTTTTATTTGTTTCTAATCTGTTCTACACTTAATTCCTTCTATTTGGCACAACCATTTATGTCCTTTTGTTAATGCTTTTGATTTACTTTTAATCTAAACTGGCACAGTGTTATGTTTGAATTAAAGAGATTGCTAGCACCAGCTAAAGTAATCAACTCTACTTTTGTCTCTTTAAAGAAGCAACCAACATATTTTTATTTTTCCAAGTGTTCATGAGTGGTCTGGACACTTCAGGGCAGATGGTTTTAAATATTAGGGATGAGGATTTGCTGGGGTCACCCTGCAAATATTAACTAACTCTGGTAGAGACCAATGTGAGCTATCATCTCGTATGGAAGCTAGTGAGATCAGAATGTTGCATCGGGACTGCACAGCACACAGACATTCAGAAGACTGCACAACTGTCTCCCAGCTGTTGGTGTCTGTGGTGTCCCAACTACTGTGAGTCACAGTGGTGGAGCATTTAGGGCACCTTGGGTCAAAGGGCAGGCAATGACACAACCACTTACAGGTCTGACTTGCACCCCAAAATGTGGCATAGGTTTCAATGCTTTGTTGAACCAAGACCTCAAGTAGATGGTTGATTTTCAATTTTTTGCTATGACTTTAATACACATTCATTTTCTGAACGGAGAGCTGTTTACATTCCCTCATGAAAAGCATCATAATCTCCTTTGGTAACTTATCACAAATACCATGAGTTAAAATAATATCTTCCTATCATAGCCAATATATTTGCAAAAAGGTGATTACCATCATAGTAATTATGTGTTAATTACAATAAAGTGAGAATAATGTCAAAATAATTTAATGGTTTTTAACAGTCAGATGGAATTTAGCTAAGATGTTGTAACACAACTGCTATCCATGGAAAGACTGCAATTAAGCATTTCAATTTGTTCTTTGATTGTCCTGTAGTTCTGTGCCATGTATAACTTGAAAGATGAGCTAAAACAGGTTTTACCTTTCAGCTCCAATTTGTTGTTATCGGTCTTACTTAATGGGTAACAACATACTAAACTGTTCATAAGCCAACAAGCAATGCGGATGCTCTGCCCAAAAAGCTTACAAACATAATATAAGACAAGAGAAAGCAGCAAACAATGAGATGTAACAGAGGGAAGAAAACAAAAGGATGTAATGTAGGATTATTGGATTAAGTCTAATTTAGCTCCTATGTGAATCAGTGGGAGTTAGACTGGACGTCATTTGCACAGTTTAAAGATACCAAGATGTGTATATAAATTACCTTTTCCTCTTCCCCGTCTTGTTTAAAAAAGGCAATAACAAGCAATTAATATTAGTTTTGTGTCATGGGTCCTACCTTTATAAAGAATTGGTATAATTATATTTTACTAATGGTTTGAAAAGAACATTTAACAGAAAGATAATAAAGGTTCCCCACAGGTAATATTTTACTGAAGTATTCATGACTTGATATTCGACTAGTGAAGGTACGTACAATGGATTATTGATGGACACAAATGAGAGACACAGGAGTGAGAGGAAAACTCATTTTTATCAGTACGGCATAATATAGTGCTGAATGAATTAACAACAGTGATTGCTTAAAATGTACCTTTTTATGTAATAGCCCTAATTATCAGCAACCCTTTACAATGTGTGGATAATTGTTTTGAGTTCCTTCAGCATTCATTGTAGTAACATTAATCACAAAGAGCTCATTTGGTTTTAATGTGAATATAATATGTGATACCACAGGAATTCCATTGTAATTTAGCAGTAAATAATGCCACTTACTGTAAAACGTTACCATGTATTCTTTTGATAGACAATGAACACTAGTTGGTACAGCCTACAGTATTGCTTAGTTGTTCAATTGCCTTCAGGAACAAAAACCATCCTGTGAAGTACACAATCCACTGGTAACTAGAGAAGGGTGGTGCTTCAGGGCAAATTGGAAATTTCAGAGTTTACTTCTGTAGAGGCTGAATGGAGACATTGACATACTGGTGTTCATTTGAAGAAAAATCACTCTAGATAAAGTGAATCAACGGAATTCAATCCAAGGAAGTCTGTGGAGTAGTAATTATACGTTTGAAATCTATATCACTATTTCTCTGGTTTTATCTGTCTGTTTGGTAATTTTCTGACTAAATAGTTTTGTTAGGGAACAGAATATATGTAATAATTGAAATTGTTCATAGGAAAAGATTGGATTTGGCAATTTTGAGCTCCAAATCATTTTGAAATATAGAATAGTGACATTATCAAATTTCATATTTTCTAAAGGAAATATTTTATTTGCCTGGTTCAGAATGACTCTCTTTTGTAATCTAAGCTAATTATAGTTATTTAAGTCGCTATTTTAGCTACTTATTATAAAATAAAATATTTTGATTGATCCAAACTGATGTTTTCCAAGTTAATGGAAGTTTTCAAAATTTGGTCAGGAAAATATTTTGTATAATGAGAAACCTCTTTTCCACCCAGCTTTCTTTATAACGGCTGGATAAACTAAATAAGCAGAGGAGCTAAGGTGAATATTTTCTAATCGGTAACATATCAGACAGATTGGACCTCTTCTTCCATGCCCACCATAGAAATGTAGGACTAGAAGGGACCTCAATAGGCCATCAAATCTATTCCTCTTCACTGAGGAAGGACTACGTGTTACTGGGCCACCTCTGCCAGTTGTTTGTCTAACCTGTTGTTAAAAATTGACAATGATATATGTATGTTCCACATGAAATTATTTAATATTTTTGAGATGTTCCTTAACTCACAGATTAACTCTTGGACTGATTGTGACTAATTATATTCTCCCTGAGTATTTGCTATTTGACTTGTGAGGTGCAAGTGTAATTGGTCACATAAACGTAATGGTTTTAGGGGCTAATTGTACCTATACCTAGCATCCCAAACAAGAGGCGATACTTTACACATTGTAGTACCTCAAGAGGGTCCCCGAACAGGCAGTGTATCTCGGGGCATTTCTATGAGGCATAAAGTCCTTCATCCTCAGAAGAAGATAGTATTTTGCTGCCAACCATCTGCACTGGCTAGCACACTGGTGAGCACATCCAAGTTTCCGCCTATTGTCTGACATTAACTTGATTAACTATTTTAAGTGCCTCCAGTGCCAAAACTGTGTAGCTCAGGCATTGCTTCAGCAGAGTTTTATTCCACTTTACATCCATGTGTAGGGGTTTATATATAGTTCAAGTTATCAACCTAGTCCTGGATTAGCATGCAGTCACTTAGGGTGCAAAGAGACATTGGTCTGATTTTAAAACATTTTGTATGATTATTTCTATGTGCCAGTTTTAATGTGACGGTACATGGACATTTGTGAGTCTAAATTCAATTATATAAACTTCACAAACACGAAAAGGTTAGGAGCCTTGCTGAAGGGAATGTATTTTTAAAAATTCAAGTGAAAACTTAGAAACTTCTTTGTAATATTCTCTCTGCTCTAGTTAGCAAGAACCATACTTCAGACTTGTTTTAAAACAGTCTGCTAATTAGCGTTCTTTATTCTTCACAGTAGTTGAGACTTTAGAAACATTGTTTGATTAAAAGGAAATTGCAAAGCAAAAATTAAATTGTAGATAGGCCCTTCCTCATACAATTCAGCTGATTATGCACAAAGTCAAGTCAGGCACCTCCCACAACACCTAATGAGGTAGCTCAAGAACCCTCTGCACTCATACTTCCAAATTAATATTAAAGGAATGTTTTCCAGCCCACCCTTTGAGAACTGGCTTCCAGGTTTCTGTTCGCAAATATCAGTGAAAATTAAACCCTGCACCTTCCACAGAGCAACAGTTCTGATTCTCATTTTTCTGTTCTAATCACCAGAATTTACTCCTTTCAACTTCTTTATCATTTTTACATTTTTATTGTTGGTGGTGATGGTGGCCAGATCCAATGCTGACATAATCATTCAATGCTAGGCAGTTTTACACTCACTAAGCATGTGGTTCAACAGTATGATTAGATATTGTGCAAAGTCCTGCACACTAGTAAAACTTACCTATTTGAAGAGGTCTCATGTTATCCCATTAGCAGCAAGGATTTTACAGGTTTCTGTCAAGGTATTTCCAGTTAGCCACTGCAATGTCTGTTTAAATCAAAAGCATATGTATGTTCCATTTTGAATTTTCTATCCCTGTGCATCTGTAGCTATATAAAAACTCAAATGTAATCCTTTTTCTGAGCTCCACTGTTTTCCTCATTTCATCTTTTAAATTGTGAGTGCTCTCATATTGTGCATGGCAGAGCACTTTTCCAAAGCTTAACAGATAAAAATGAAATGACTTATGCAAAACTGGGTATTTAAAACCTGTCCTGCCTTGGCCTGTTCTACTCATGAGTGTTAATTAAAGTTCATGTCCTCTGAGTGACTGGTATAAAGAAACATATAAAGTCAAACTATACAGTGCAGTGATATATTGCAAACCAGTAAGAAAACTAAAGTTTTACATGTACAAAAACAATAAAATGTGCAATTGTAAAACTTCTGTTTTCTGGCTACTCAGATTTCAAAAGGCTTTTTATATGCGGTGTTGTTGTAGTCATGTCAGTTGCATGATAGCATAGAGACAAGGTGGGTGAGATAATGTCATTTACTGGATCAGCTTTTGTTGGTGAGAGAGACAAGCTTTCGAGCTACACAGATCTCCCCTTCAGCTCTGGGAACGGTACTGATAGTGTCACAGCTAAATACTAGGTGGAACAGATTGTTCAGAATATGTAGATAGTGTATATTCTCGGACAGGGGTCAGCAATCCCTGGCATGTGGGCCAAGAGTGGCATGTGAGCTGATTTTCATTGGCAAGTGTGGCGGGAGCTCAGCTCCGCCCCTCTTCCCCCATGCAGCTGAGAGCTCGCTCAAAGCCATGCGGCCTGTGGATTAACAAAAGACCAGTTACTGCTACCAACCACCACCTAAACAGTAAAGCTCTGCATTTTAATTTATTTATTAATGACACTGATGTAAGTAGGACTATGAGTGACTCGAAAAAGTATCACCAGCACTGGGACTGCACATAAAGGTCAAAAGGTCAACTTTCAGCACTCTGCCTCAGAAAAGTTGCTGACCCCTGTTCTAAGGGATCATTCAAGTTGACATGGCCAGTTAACCCCTCATATTCTACTCATAGAACAAAAGCAGGGGGTAAATGATCTCAGACTACAATTTATGGCTTATTTATCCCCAGAAGCTGGTCCAATAAAAGATATTACCTCACCCACCAGGCCTCTCTAACATATTTTTGTTGGTTTTTTGTAGACCCCTGTTCCTTATCACTTTTTGTCTAGTAGGCTTTGTTTTAACAGCACTGCTACATGGAAGCAGAACATTAATATATTGCGTTTGATAGTCATTAATTTTATTTTAGCTGTGGAAATGAATTTTATGAGAGCCCACTATGCACTCATCCATGTGAATGAAATAAATCTACCTGTTGCATAGTTTGAGCACCTCCATAAGTACTGGAATCACATTGCTGCAGTGCTCCAGCACCCTCTGACATGAGGTAATTTCCATCAGATCTGTTTTATAGTTTGAGTCAACCCTATCATTAACCCTATTATATAAATTGTTGCAGCACCCCTGTGTACTTCTATCAGTGGTTTCTGTGGAAGAATTCTTAAGTGTCCTGTACTTTTTCATTTTTTCAGAAAACACATTGAAATTTAAGTCAAATCCTTTCCCCAAAGTGGTCCAGAAATTTGAAATTTCTTGTTTTTGTAGAACAGCAGTATAATCTGCCCCACCACTTGAGGCCCTGATCATTATTCTTAATTATTCTGGACACAAAGCTGGTGCTGTGTCATTTTATGGGATGCAAAATAAAATGCGGGTTAATGAAAATGCAGTCTTGGAACACAAAATAAGATTGGAGCTGACATATTGTTACTAGCCACGAGGCTTTCTATGGGTTGTAACAAGCTAAAAACATCTCTTCTGCTTTAGCCATCGGATCAGGCCTCCATTTGTTGTGGAATTCAGAAATAATTGTCACCTTAGGGCTGAATATGAATAGATGCGGGTAGTTATGAACATGGTTTTTCTGGGCAACTTGCAGCTTGTGTAGCTTGTTGCCCAAAAGGAAGCTCACGGTCAAACTCACATTAGACATTCTGGCTTTTCAGCTCAATAAAACCCATCCTTAAAAGATTTTGTAAGAGATCTGGTGCCATTACAACCTCTGATAATTGAACCATGTTACTATTCAGTTATCTGAATTTGAACCACTGCTTACCACAGTGCACATTAAAATCTTACCTTTTTTGTCACCAACTGTAATCAAATCAAGCCTTGTAGCTTACATATATGTTTGTTTGAGATATAGAGCCCTTGAAGTCTTTTGTGAAGACTTATTGCTGAGTGCAAAATGTGAGATAAGTTGCAAATGTTTAGACATGATGACAACTCGCAGGCCAGATTGATTACTAGGGGAGGACAAATAGAAGGTGTTTTTAAAGGCTTTTTGGACAGAAGCCCAGAGACCATTTAAGAATGTTTTTAAAGCAATTTTCTAGTAAGAAAGCCTGCTGACCTCAGGAGTTTCTTTTATCACTTGAAGGTGGGCTGGGAAGTCTATTTTAAACAATTCAGTTAATATTTTATGGTTTTGTTACTCATGATTTATACTCCAATGGCTAAATTTTGCTTTGGTGTAACTGTGAGAGTAGAACAGGACCCACAAAGATCTATATATTTCCTACAAGAAGAGCTACACTAAGGCTAAGAAAGACAAAGTGAAATTGTACCCTTTGACCAGACATCATTTCAAAAGAATTCATTATTCATCCTTCTTACTTGTAAGACAGTTTATCTGCATTTTAAAAGCCGTCTCAACTTATAGGCCTATAAAGCAAGCCGCTCTAGCAACCTCATTGAAATTACCATAAAATTCTGATTTACATCTTAATGTCTAGGAACAAGACTGCAGTCCCTCAGGTTCTAATCCTGCTGCCACTGAAATCAATGGTAAAATTGTCTTTGACATGAAAGGAGCAAAAGCCCTGAGTTTGTTCCCTGCCTTTAAAATACACCCAAAATATCCTAGACATCATATAGGATAACTCTATAAAAAAGCAGAGGATGGCTAGTAAAAAGACTAGTAGGAAAACAAAAGGATTGGAATACATACAAGACTGAAGTCGAAAAGCATGCCCATATGGACACCTGTACATATAGAAGAACCAAGAGGCCAGAATACTCTGGGTAATATCAGGTTTCCAGACATAAAAATGCAGCAGAGTAGGTTTAAAAGAATTAAGCAGGTTTGTGGGACATTTATGACTGGATTTAGGAACATGATAACATAACAACACAGTCCCAGTAGAAATAAAAAAAAACAAACTAATTTTCAAAAGGGTAGAGTTATATTCACAGACTCTGACTTGCTTTAACCACAGAATAAATTATAGACTGCACAAATCTGGAAAACTAACTCAATCCCAAATTTAAAAAATTAAATTTTGGGGAGTAACAGCACTTCGAAGTTTGCAACTTCAAAGATGTCTTGGGGAAAATTAGCCTAAACAGGTGCTGCATAGTCATTGCAGTACTTCATTAGTATTCTCCTCTCAGGCTGATCACCATGCCCTCTTTGAAGATGGGGGCTAGTGTAGACACAGCCACACAGAACCAAAATTCCTTTTTGTGTTGGTCAGACACCCAAATGACAAATTTCTTGACAATGCCAACTAATTTTAGAAATAGAAACTCAGTTTGCAAAACATGGATCTATTCTATATTCATTTTCTATGGTCAGTGACTCTACTCTGGATTTCTATTCTCTGGCAGTACCAAGAAGATAGAAAGCTACATTATCAGGGAAGTTGAAGAACCCCACCCAGGGTAATAGAGGCCAGCCATAAAACTGTCATTATACCCAGTGTAGAGGTGCTATAATGTCATGAGAAAGCAAATCTTAAATGGAGTCCAGCGTACATGTAATCCAGGATTCACAAGCTGCCACAGTCAGAAATAGTGAGATTTCTAGAAGTTATTACTGAGATTTTAAATCTCTTATTGGAACCTATTGGGATACCAGCAGGGCAAGATGCTTTAAAAACTGCCTAAGATTTATCCAACAGAATTAGCCTTCCAGATGAGTGAAACTTCAGAAATTTACATGGCATGTTGTTGAATAGTTTTCAGTATCCCTATAGGGCTATGTCTATACTAGCCCCTGCCTTTTGAAATGGGGATGCTAATGAGACACTTCGGCAAATGCTAATGAGGTGGCACTATGAATATGCAGCACCTCATTAGCATAATGCCAGCTTCAGCAATTTGAAAGTGCCGCTTTCAAATCGTGAGCCGCCTGTGCCGCCTTTCGAAAGGACCCCGCAGTCTTTGGAAGCCTCTTATTCCTAAAACCAAATAGTAATAAGGGGCTTCCAAAGACTGGGAGGTTCTTTCAAAAGGCTCCTGTCTACATGGGCAGCGCGCAATTCGAAAGCAACACTTTTGAATCACTGTGGCCAGCATTATGCTATTTAGGCACTGCATAGTCATGACAGTACCTCATTAGCATCGCTGAAGTATCTCATTGGCATCCCCCTTTCAAAAGGCAGGGGCTAGTGTAGACATAGCCGAGATGGTCTACAGAAAACCCCAAAGTCATTTCCCAGAATTATATAGCTAGCACCATAACCAGAATTCTGTTAGATCAATTGCAATTAACAAATGTCATTTTTCCGGTCAACCCTAACATCAAAACTGCGTTACAAAATGTACAACTCTCACTTCTCTTTAAAGTTGTAGAAAATATCTGCCATCAACAGCAAGTATGATGAGGTAGGACACTGAATATAAACTGTATCATTTTTTCTCATCTCTTACTTTATTAGAGCTGCCTATCATGTGTAATTTCATGCATAAGTTTAAATCTGCTTAGAACAGCTACTAAGATATTGTCACTTTCATTTTGGTGTGGGAGAATCATTGCTGTGATTTCTTCAGGGAATGCTTTCTCTCTCTCTTTTTTAAATAAGATGTACATTGAGTCACAATGAATGTCAAATGCTTTCAAAAAGTAAAAGACAGTGTTCAGTGAGAAACTTTCATGATTTCAGCCTGCAAGTACTGCAGTCAAAGGGAGACTTGATCCATTTTCCTCTATGCTCTATTATTACCCCCTCAGCCTCCATGACATTTTGACATGTTATCATTTCCATGATCTCAAGCATGAATACATTGATTTTTCAATCATTCTCTATTAAACCCAACAATAGGAAGTTAATGATCCAATTGAATCAATCCAGGAGAAATAACCTCTAGTTTCATTGCTACATAAAGATCTGTGCTATTCTCTGTTTGCTTATCTTGTTTTCTCATCTGATTAAAATATCAAATGGATGCTTCACATTAAAGGTAGCAGGTCGCCTTTTAATCCATAGACCACATCTGTGTAGAGGGGCTCCCAACTGTGGGAGCAACTGTAATCTTGAAGACTCAGGCAGAATGCCACACATAGACAGGTAGGAGTGCATTATGCAGATATCACCTGTTAAAAGTGTACAACGTGGGCTGCATGTTGTCTCCTCGCAGCTCTGTTGGAGCTTAGCACAACTCACACTGATTTCAACTGAAGTCTTGTGAGTCCCTTGGTCAGTGGGAAGTAGGACCAAGCCTAGGAAGAGCTAGGTTCTCAGTGGACATAACAACTATAATCATTACTGGTCCTTTACATTACATGGGACAGAGAAGGCTCCTTGCTCTTTCTTACCTGTCCCTCTTTTGTGCACCCATACAGGGCCAGACAGAAGCTTACCTTCTGGGTATTTGTCAAGAACCATATTCAAAGCATTTAAGTGTTGCTGGAATCTACTCCTAAGTATATTGAAAAGTTATGAGTTGCACTGTTTCCAAGACACATGGGCTGATGCAAAGTTTAAAGGCTTTTTAAAGATTCAAAGAAGGTTATTGCTTCCATTTCAAGGAAGGAAGTCAGCAAGGAAAGCCGGGTGGGAAGATTCATAATCCTGATTTTCTATAGAAGATTACCTCTCAAGGACAGAAGATAGTTCGCTGCTCCCTTGATATTTGAAATAAGACAGAATAGAAGAAATATCATCATGCAAATATTTTAGCTTTTCAGGAACATCATTTTTTTCTAATCTTATTTTGAGTATGTTTGCAGGGTTTTGCATTGCTCCCTATCCTAGCAGGATATTATTTAATTAGTTGTCACTCTTGAAGCAGATGTAATTGTGTATTCTCAATATCAGGTCCCAATATATACAGTATTTCTGCATGCTTTACACAATCAGTTCTAAAATGAGCTTCAATCTGCAGTGCAGTGATTGCAATTAGAGCTTGCAAATCTTGGTCATTTCACCTTACTGAGCATACACAGGGTCTTTTTTCTTTTCTTTTCTTTTCTTTTCGTTTCTTTTCTTATTCACATGAGTCTCAATCCTCTGGGACAGCATAAAACTGGAGTGACTCTAGGGACTATCCATAAATAACTGTAGAGTAACCATGCATGGATTCAGTGGAGATCAGTATCTATTCTTTTCAGTTTCATGTTGAATTTGATGTCCTGCTTACTTGAAAATCAGCCAGCATGCACTGAAACCACTTTGAATTACTATCAACCTGACCAGAATTTCACAGGTGTACAAAAAACTAAACCAAGTACGAGAACCATCTGATTTCAGGGATTATTACTCCACCCCTTACCATAAAAATTTCATAGCACTTGAGTGACCATATCTGACATGTCAAGTCTGTTCTTTTAGTTCAGAAATTTTTGTTTACTTCAATTAGACTTTTAACGTATTTTGAAGTGTGGTAAAACTAATTCAAAAATAGATACTCAGATTCTTTCCCAGCTACTTCATGCTTCACAAGTCTACAACAGTTAAGCACAAAACTGTGAACCCACTAATTAATATCTGTTATAAATACTTTGATTAAATAAGTTTCCCATTTCCAAGCTCATTGAATGTAACTCTGAGGCAACAAGGCTCAGTCCATTTGTGTTTCTGTGGCTTTAAGAAGTATCTGAGCTAAACATAATATTGTCTTTAAGATGCTCATATAACGGATGAAAGCCCAGATCTGTACCTCATAATGTGTTGGTCACGGAGAAAAAGAAAGCTGTAATGTACAGAGATTAAGCAGCTCCACAGCTGGACTGGCCAGTCCTGTCTGAAAGTAGAACAATAGTTGGCTCCAATGTTAGCATGACATTAAGATGACAGTCTTTATCAGCAATTGTTAGTTAAAACATGGGAAAAGAAGTTTTGCTCTTTCTAAATTTCAAAAGCTACCGGATGTGCTGAAATTCCCAGCCTTTCATTTATTCGCAAGGCAAAAGTAAAGCAAGCTATAGTTCTGGACTGCTTAGTTATACACCAGTGACCACAGAACTGCAGGCTTGTCTACTAACCTACTGTGTTCTCTGAAGCATACCCTCTGGACTATTATCTAGCATTTGAACAATGAATCTTTCCCACCCCTAAAATAAAGAGAAATGCTGAATAGACAATGTTTCAATCTAATATTGTTCCTCTCTGTGATGTGTAACAAATAATCTTTTAAATAGTATAACTACAATGGGGTCATTCAGCATGTTCAAGAATGACAGACTTGCAAGACTTTCTGGTTTCAAAGCAAATATACATATCTTGTTTGCTAGGATAAAAATAAAACCACTACATCTTAATATTTATAATCTCTACAAAAGCAATTTTCAGCCCCAATGGCAATATAAGTTTTATGTTGCAATCTGCATAGGTGCATTATTCTAAATCAGTAATATCTGTTGAAATTCTGCAGTCCTGTGTAACGTGATTACATTTTAATAAGAGAGAAAAAAATAAAAATTGGTTTAAAAGAAATCTGGTTATAACCAAATAAGGGCAATCACTCAAACCATCCAGTTTTAAACAAGAAATCAAAAAATTATGGATGCTTCCCTTGTATAATTCAGGGAAGAATTTGGCTTTGTTGGTACAATACAGAATATCCATACTGCAAACTGAGAAGTTTTTTTGCTCTGTTATCATGAACTTTAAATATGTACATTCATTAAATAAAAAACAATTTTTGAAGACTCTTCAGTAATAAAATATATTCTAGGAAACCAGGAATATGTGTGTCAAAAAACTCCACAATCTTTTCCTCCCTACATTATGAATAATCTTTTTAAAAGTCACAAAAAGAAGATAGATGATTTTAGGTAGAAGGGTGATAGGAGATAAGGACAAACACCTCATTATGAGTGGAACTATGTGGCTCACAGAGGAGTTTGGAAGGCCCAGAACACAGTGGAAAAGATGTAGTTCTGCTCTATGCTGATCCCAGGTACAGAATGGCTGAGCTTATTCAGGCTATACATGAGACTATATGTTCACCCTACTAGGGCTATGTCTAAACTAGAGAGTTTTGTAGACGAAACCAGTGGAGCATCTACACACAAAATGCATTGTCAACAGAAACTATTGATAAAAAAGCTGTGTAGGCACCCTGGGGACCCTTTTGTTGACAGAGTGGATCCAAAGATCAATCTGCTTTTATGGGTGGATGCGATCTGTCGACAGAAATTTTGTTGGAACATCTCTTCCAACAGTAATTTCTGCAGACAGATCCTTCTAGGGTAGATGCAGCCTACATGTTTATTGTTTTCTGCTCAGCCTCCCTGCACACACACAAATATTCCAGTGTATAAACAAGCTGGTAAGTATTTCGGTCCAAATTCTTCCCTACCCATTATTTAACACCATTAACTGTCATAATGTTATATTAGTATAACTTGGTTAGTATTTCAAAATGTATATTCATATATTTTGATTTTAGCCAACAGAAAAGTTACAAAATAAACAGAATATGAACCCATGATTTGACTATTTAATTGACATGACACCCAAAAATGGTTTGAGTAAGTCCTCTTCTTAATCAAACTGATAAATGGTCAAACTTAGGAGTTGGGATTCCAAGGAAAAATATGCATTACAGACAGCACATTCCTCAATAACTTTTTCTTTTAAGGATTTAATGTTATATTTATTTAGTTATTTCATGATACAAAACTTGATAGGCATAATTATATTTTCCATATATTAGATGTATAATTTTATTTTCAGAAACAATATAGAAAACAGTGATCATGGCATGAACTTTTTTAGGAGCCTATGCAAAAAAAAAGATCTCCACACAGTATCTTCCTTTTTTCTATATCCAATTTATTTCAGAAACAATTGTTGCTGGTCCTATTTCATTATTACCTGAAAGCAGTCTTCCTGGAATAGCATCCCAAAAGGGTAGCTTTATGATCTGGAGTGCACCTGAAAACGTTAGACTCGAGACACACAGGAAAATCCAAAATCATCTTGCTGAGAAACAACATTGTACTGAGATAAAATGGCCATCAGTCAATTTGCAACATTGCTTAAAAAATAATGTCCTGAACTCAGCAAAGAATTTAAGCACACATTTAACATTAAAGAAATGAGTGATCCTATCTTTACGTGGCACAGATATAAATCCTGGGGATGCAGTCATAAAATGTATGCTTTAACTGAAACATATCTGGGACTTCCTTATTGTACCGCAATATTGAGCATGTTAGGTTGCTGTTAGTTGTAGTTTTGCACTAACATCATAGAGTGTTTTCTGATTTGCACAATTGTAAGTAAGAGCTGCATTAGCCATCAACACTTTCAAGATGCTGGGCAAAGCCATCCAGGCTGCCTTACAGGCTAATAACAATGATATAATTGGCATAGGCTGCAGAATTGTTCTGGTTACTAAGACCATGTCTAGACTAGCACTCCCCTTTCAAAAGGGAGATGTTAGTGAGACGCACCAGGATATGCTAATGAAGCATTGCAATGAAAATGCAATACCTCATTAACATAATGGTGGCTGTGGCACTTTGAAAGTGCCACTTTCATTCACGTGTGCCTCAACTACATGGGATCCTTTTTGAAAGGACCCCACAGACATCAAAATCCCCTTATTCCTTATTTGGTTATAGGAATAAAGGGATTTTGTTGCCTGTAGGGTCCTTTCAAAAAGTATCCTGTGTAGATGAGCCGTACGCGATCGAAAATGGCACTTTCTGAGTGCTGTGGCCACCGTTACGCTAATGAGGTACTGCATATTCATTGCAGTGCCTCATTAGCATATTCCAATGTGTTTCACTAGCATCTTCCTTTCAAAAGGGGGTTGCTAGTACAGACATAGCCTAAGAGATGTATGGCTATTGCAATTGTCTTTAGCTATCTCTTATATCAGAGCACTAGACAAGAGCTATATTATAATTACAGATATTTTCAGTAGGAAAGAAACACTCGTGTGGCAATGCCCATAGGTGTGGAATTTGGGATGTGGAAGTTCCCATGGGTTACCATAAGTAACAGCATATACTACGCGTTTTGATACTCACATATTTGGAAGTTATGATTTAAAATGACTAATATTTTTGGTTTTTTTCTTCCAACAATACAATTAAGATGTGATGTCTCAGTTCTTCTTTACAATTTAAATTAGTAATTTATCTTAATCTAGCTAAATTAGTCATGGTAGGTTTAAATTCATTATGTCCCCTTTGCCTTCCTACCAACCGCTTCCCCATTTCCATTTTCATTTTCTTTCTTACTTTGTTTTATTTTGTTATTTTAATCATTCATTTATGTATTCTTCATTCCTTTAATGAAGTATTAGGAGAGATATTTTGGTTTCCTTTGCTAAAGCCTGCAACTGTTCAGACATATTTGATTTTCTGTCTTATCTTTCCACAATATCCCATTAAATAACAGATATTACTTTGATATGTTCATGCAAAATGAGTGTTCTCCTTATAAGAAAGAAGAATGCTCTAGCCTAATTTTCTCTGGTCACACATCCTCTTCCTGGCCTCAAGATATTATTCACCTTTTCACTCTTACTAAATTCACACTTCTTTGTTTCAACTGTTCCTCTTCAAGTCACTCTTTCTGGTAAACTGCAGTGGAGACAAGCATGCCCTTAGTCCAGCTTAATTTGATCAATCCTTTTTCAGATGACTTGGAAAAAGAGTTATGCTTTTCTGGTCTCTCCTGCAAGGAGTATCAGAGCTGGTGGGATTGGGGTGTGGAATACTAAAGAGATGGAGTAGGCAAGGCGTAGAAGGACAACACTGGCCTTCATGAAGACCAACTATTTATATCCATGCTGTGGGAGGAGGATGCACCATTGCAGAGCATTCCAGATGCATCAGTGGAA